>NC_059118.1:8885000-9191250 GCF_020740685.1 Jaculus jaculus
GGTACCCTTTGGCTAGCAGATTGCTGGTGGGCAGCACAACCTAGCTAATTTAATACATCTCAGGGTAACATCCCCTCAGAGAATCAAAGTTGGGTGAGTTACCTATCAGGATTGAAATGTATAAACATAAATGTAAAAAGGAGCATTGAAATAAAGTATTGAAACTAACCTACTTTTGCATGTAGCCACTTGCAGATGACGTGGTGTCTTTGAACAAAATGGCATTCCAAAGTCCTCAGGGGTCTTGCTTTCAGACCATCTGCAATGTGAAAAATATGTTGAGAGTAAAACACAGAGACATGATTTACCATTTGTGCTCGAATTCTCTCATGAATATAGAGAGGAGTACTGCATAGGCGCATGAATTGTGGACATGGCAAGCTACAGAATGCAGAAGACAATGGGAGAATACAGCTGCCTTCTACTGGCAAGTGCAGAAAATACGGAGATTTATTACTATTGTTTGTGAAAAAGGGTCTTGGCAGGTTGCCCATGTAGGTCGAAAACATCCAATCCCCCTGCCTCAGACTTCTAAATGTCACAATTATAGGTGTAGTCAGCATGAGCTTTTCAAAACTATAAATCAAACCTACTCTCATTTCATTTTGAAAAGAATTTTAAAAATTAAAGTGGTTGTGTTAATAGTAATTTATCTATTGGCATTTAAAATCTGAACCTATTTTTCTCACAGAAATGAAAATTTTAAGGAGGAATAATAAACTTGGAAGTTTTTTTTTTTTTTAAATAAAAGCTAAGAAACACCCAGACATGCTGTGTTTTGTATTTTAAATTTTATTTATTTATCTGAAAATACAGAGCTAGAGAGAAGAAAGACATACAGAGAAAATAGGCATGCCAGAGCCTCCAACTGCCCACTGTAAATGAATTCCAGATGCACGTGCTTTCTTGTACATCTGGCTTTATGTGGGTACTGGGAAATTGAACCCACGCCATTTGGCTTTGCAGGCAAGTGCCTTCATTGTTGAGCCATCTCTCCAGCCCATGGGTGTATTTTTGTTGTTGTTGCTGTTCATTTTTATTTATTTGACAGTGACAGACAGAGAGAGAAAGTGGCTTATAGAAAGAGAGAGAGAGAACGGGCGTTACGGGCCTTCAACTACTGCGAACGAACTCCAGATGTGTGTTCCCCCTTGTGCATCTGGCTAACATGGGTCCTGGGGAATTGAGCCTCAAACCTGGGTCCTTAGACTTGATAGGCAAGCGCTTAACCACTAAGCCATCTCTACAGCCCCCATGTTTTATTTTTTTAAATCTTTTTTTTTTTCTTGTTGTTTATTCTTATTATTTGAGTGTGACAGAGAAAGAGGCAGAGAGCAAGAGAGAGGAGAGAGAGAATGGACGCACCAGGGCCTCCCGCCACTGCAAACGAACTCCAGATGCATGCACCCCCTTGTGCATCTGGCTAACATGGGTCCTGGGGAATCAAGCCTTGAACTGGGATCCTTAGGCTTCATAGGCAAGCGCTTAACCACTAAGCCATCTATCCAGCCCTACCCATGTTTTATTTTTAAGTGGTGATTCTTGGTAGCTATGATACAAATATAGCCTATGAACAAGTATTCTTAGGGGTCTTCAGTAACTTTTAAGAGTATAAGTTGGTCCTGAGAGAAAGAATGAACCAAACCACCTCAGAGATTGTTGAGACAAGGGAAGCTTCAAGTCCATTCTTCTGCTGAAAACTAGAAAAGATGAAGGTAGAAGCCAAAGGATAAAGATGGAGCTTAAATTCTTATTTTGAAACCCTAGGTGCTTTCTAGAAATCTATTATATGGGAGAGAATTAAGGAACAAAATTCAACTCAATGCATGACAATCTGATGTTTTACTTAAATAAAGTTATATAGAACTTAACTTATGTTGAGTGTTTTGTCTTATCAAATGAAGGTGCAATGTATTTTATAAATATTTCATTTATTTATTGAGAGAGGGGAGCAACTACAGAGAGAGAGAGAGGAACCTAGAGAGACGGAATGGGTGCACCAGGGCCTCTAGCCACTGTAAATGAACTTTAAACACATATGCCATCTTGTGCATCCGTCTTACATGGGTATGGGGGAAATCAAAGCTGAGTCCTTAGGCTTCACAGGCAAGTGCCTTAGCTGCTAAGCCATCTCTCCAGCCAGCAATGTATCTTTAAAAATATTTCCATCATCATTTTTATTATTAGTTAACATTGTTTGAGTTTGTTTAGTGTATTGAGACTGGGTTTCATGCAGCCCAGGCAGGCCTCTAATTTGATATGCAGACAAGTTTGGCCTTGAGCACAACTTTGCATGTCAGAAGCTCTTCTTTAGAGCCATAAGGATGTGTACTATATGACATAATATGAGTGTTCCATGAAAGTGTTATGATAAATGGCTTAGTGCCTGCTGGAATTGTGGGATGGAACTATGTGAATCAATTCGGCAGTGGCTTGTGAGTCTTCCTGAATGCAAGGCAGACTGGTACCCGAAACAGAGAAATCCAACCTTAGCCATGAAATGAGTTAGGCTATTGCTATGAAGATTGAACCACGTTGCTTCTTATGGTCCCTGCTGCCTTGAATATTGTAGCTGTGTTCCACCACTGAGGGGAATTCCCCATGTGAGGCATCTATGAGGAAGAGCTTTCAGTTTGCTAACTGTACTAAGCAATAGCAAACATCTCCATAATCATTCAAACAATAAAACATAACTATTTCAACCATGTATGTTATTAGCATTCACATAAAATCTTTTTCTTTTTTGCTGCCAAAACTATTAAGTCTTCTCTTATAGAATCATGTATTCATAAGTTCCTTTAATCTTCAACACATTTGAAATGTCTCAAGGGATATTGATTCCCTAGTCACCCATGGTCACTAGCTAAAATTTTAATGGGACAAATCAGTGCAATAGGCAGTTAGTTGTAGGCTTGTGTGCACATATGTGCATGCGTGTGTGCATCTATACTTTTGACAATCCTTTCATTTTTCCCATCTTAAAGACAAGCGTTTGCTTTTGTCATTACCTTGCTACAATGGTGAAGAAAAAAAAAATTCAAAAGCAATGTCCACCCAGCTTGTGATGCATTTTCTATGAGAATCTCATGGCTGAGACTACCTTTAACCTCTGTTGACGCTGGGAAGTGAAATGCCCCTTATAGACTCATGTGTTTGTACAACTGCTCTCCAGCTGGTGGGATTGTTTGGAAAGGACACAGAATCTTTAGGAGCTGGAGCCTGGCTAGAGGAAGTAAGTTACTGTGGGGGCCGGGTAGTCTTGAAGTTTCATAACCTAGCCCCACTTCCTACTCCCTCTCTCTCTCCCTCTCTCTCTCTCTCTCTCTCTCTCTCTCTCTCTCTCTTTCTCTCTCTCTCTCTTCTTGATTATGCATGCCATGTGTCCAGCTGGCTTCCCATTCCTGCTGCAGTGGCTTCCCTAACATGACGGACTGAACCCCTGGGCACTATCAAAGTAAACTCCCCCTTTCATTAAACTGTTTCTTGTATGGTCTGTGGTTACGGAAACTAGTAAAGTCACTGTGTGGATTTAACTGATGAGGCAACATGAATATTATAATTTGGCCTCTGGAGACAAATAAAGGCTTGACTTTTTGAGTCAGAAATGCTGTGGTTGTGCCGCGGTGCCTCTGTGGATTCTCTGACTTTGTCGTCTCTCTACTTTTGAACTCCTACAGGTTACTTTGGGTCTTCAAGTTCCTTATGGGATTGAATGGTTATATAATATTCCAACAATATCTTTTTTGTTAATTTTGTTTTTAAAATTTATTTAAGAGAGAGAGCCAGACAGAGAGAGAATGGGCCCATGAGGGCCCTCAGCTGCTGCAAATGAATTCCAAGTGCATGCGCCAACTTGTGCATCTTGTTTACCTAGATCCTAGAGAATTGAACCTGGGTCTTGGGCTTTGCAGACAAGCACCTTAAATGCTAAGCTATCTCTTTAGCTACCAACAATATCTTTTTTTAAAATTTTTATTAACATTTTCCATGATTATAAAATATATCCCATGGTAATTCCCTCCCTCCCCACCCCCACACTTTCCCATTTGAAATTCCATTCTCCATCATATTACCTCCCCATTACAATCATTGTAATTACATATGTACAATATCAACCTATTAAGTATCCTCCTCCCTTCCTTTCTCTACCCTTTATGTCTCCTTGTTACCTTACTGGCCTCTGCTACTAAGTATTTTCATTCTCATGCAGAAGCCCAATCATCTGTAGCTAGGATCCACATATGAGAGAGAACATGTGGCGCTTGGCTTTATGGGCCTGGGTTACCTCACTTAGTATAATCCTTTCCAGGTCCATCCATTTTTCTGCAAATTTCATAACTTCATTTTTCTCTACCGCTGAGTAGAACTCCATTGTATAAATGTGCCACATCTTCATTATCCACTCATCTGTTGAGGGACATCTAAGCTGGTTCCATTTCCCAGCTGTTATAAATTGAGCAGCAATAAACATGGTTGAGCATGTACTTCCAAGGAAATGAGATGAGTCCTTTGGATATATGCCTAGGAGCGCTATTGCTGGGTCATATGGTAGATCAATCTTTAGCTGTTTTAGGAACCTCCACACTGTTTTCCACAATGGCTGGACCAGATTGCATTCCCACC
Organism: Jaculus jaculus; assembly: GCF_020740685.1. Lineage (NCBI taxonomy): Eukaryota > Metazoa > Chordata > Mammalia > Rodentia > Dipodidae > Jaculus > Jaculus jaculus. The sequence continues at coordinate 8,889,624 of NC_059118.1, forward strand.
AGCAGTGTAGAAGGGTTCCTTTTTTTCCACATCCCCGCCAACATTTATGATCATTTCCAACAATATCTTTTAAACAAATTTACTGATATGTTTAATTGAGGAAACTTAAACAATTATACAAAAGAGTGCTACCAGGATATAAATTTTACTAGTGCTATTATTAACCTATTAGCATCACAGGAATCATGTGAGCAGTCTCCAATTTGTGGGTGGTAAATAGAATTTAACAGTAGACTGCTATGCAGCATAACAAGTGGTAGACGTTACCTGGTATCCAGTCTACATAAGAGGTGGCTTTGATAACAAGATAAGGGTTTTTGTATGTTTTGAACCACCACCAGTTACCATATCTTGTTCTAGAATGGCATCCAATAAGCTGAAAGTGTGTGTGTTGGCGATCAGCAGCTGTCTGAGATGGTTAGAAAGAGTATAACATTGTAAAAAATATTCATCTGGTGATCCCCATGTTCACAAACACTCATCACGTGTGTAAGAGCAGTCGTGCACACACCACAGTGTGTGTGGAGCTCAGAGGACAAGCCTGGGTGCCAGCCCTTGTTTTTCACCTTGCTTGAGGCAGAGCCTCTCCTGGTTTGCTTCCTCGCTGCATTGGCCAGGCTGCCTGGCCCATGAGATTTCAGACGGGTCCAGGCTGGCACTGCCCTTCTTGCCACAGGCCCTCTGGGGTTACAGGTATCTCCTACGGTGTGTGGCTAAACATCTGTCCTGGTGGTCTGATACTCAGATGCTCATGTTTGAGCAGCAAGCGTTTTATCCACTGAGCAGTCCTTCCAACCCCATGCACACTTTGGGTAACATCAAAATGGCCATGGGAATGCAGAACATCAATATTCCAGATAAAACACTTATAAGTACTTTTATGCCCTTAAGCTTGCAATATTTTCTCAAAATAATTTTACCACTCTGAGTGTGAGGGGTTAGTATATTTTTCTTCCACTTTCATTTCACAGCGAAATTCTGACCAAATAGCAACATGATTGAGCTCAAACCAGTGTTTCATGCTTCCTACACTTTCGCTGCACCACAAGGAAGGCTGTCTCCTTCCTATTCCTGCGCTCATTTCTGAAAACTCAGACTCATTTAACAATAGCTGTCTACTGGACTTAACTCATCAGATGACAGGATGATGCCTTTTTATAATGTCATTGTAGATCCTCTGGTATCATTTGAATATTGGACCCTGAATCTAGACATTGAATATAATTCAAAGTAGTTGGACATGTTTGTGGGATTTGTTAATGTTGTCTTCTATCTTAGTTCCTTTGGTAAGCAGATGCAGGGACCATCAGTTCTGATGCCTGGACATGGAACTCTCTTGACTTATTTGTTCCTCTTTGCAAATTTTAAGGTATTTACAACCAAGAAGCTTTCTTTAGGGTGGACGACAAGGTTCAAAAACAAATGACCTGTCTTCATGCTCAGAAAGGTTAAATAAACTTTTCTTGTCGCCTCCTACTTACCATTGATCTCTTTTCCCAGATTAAAATTTAAAGAAAACATAAAAACGCAATGGTCTATGAAAATTAAAAGAAGCGAAAGGAATTATTAAATAAACGTGCTGGGAGACCAAGCATGCTGTTGACTGCTACCATTAATGCTGCAGCCAGCAATTAGAGACATAATTTTTAAGTACTTGAATATGAAACTCTCCCCTAAGGTGTTTCTTTTCCTCACGTTTCCTATGATCTGTCCTTGTTCTGCATAGGGCCGAAGTGCCTTGTGCCACCAACACTATGGATTCATTAACCTTTACCGTGTTGTTTCAATCAATATTGATACATGTTCCTCCTGGTGGCTTGATGACTTCCGTTACCAGTGGCACCAAGATCTTTGTCCCAGGACCGTTACCATCTGTTCATTGAGAAAGTCATTAGTCATTATCCAACAGTTCCGTTACATGCTTCATCTCTTGCTGACTCTGTCAGGTTTGATATGGAATTAACAACAACAACAACAAAAAACTTGTCCTGGGTCAGTTTAGTTTTTTTTTTTTTTTTTTTTTTTAATATATATATACTCTATCCTGGTATTTCTGTTTCCTTTCTGTCATTTTTCGTTTTCTTTCTCTTTCTCTCTCTCTTTTGAGGTATAGTCTGGCAATAAACCCAGGATGACCTGGAATTCACTCGGTGGTCTCAGGATTGTGGAATAGGGCGGTCCTCCTACCCCAGCCTCCCAAGTGTTGGGATTAAAGACATGTGACACCTGGACTGTGTTTCCTTTCTTAATTTCAGGGTTTAAATAATTCCAGCTTTTTTCAGATCTGACTTTCTTCAACCTATCTATAATGTACTTTTCTGTCAGTCTTTACAAGTGATGACTTCAAGCTCACTGTTTCACACAAAGACCCCTAAGAGATGAAGTGAGAATCTGGGGATGCCTCGAGGTCCCCACCTCCAATCCCACCAGTGCACATCATCCTGATCCAGCCTCTTCCATTTTCCTGTCTCCTCCTTTCTTGTCTGAAAATTTCAATTTAATTATTTATTTATTTGGGATAAATTTAGATAGATGATAGATAGATAGATAGGTAGGTAGATAGATAGATAGATAGATAGATAGATAGATAGATAGATAGATAGATAGATAGGGAATGAAACCACTAAACCTCTAGCCACTGCAAGTGAATTCTAGACACATGTGCCACCTTGTGCATCTGGCTTACATGATTTCTGGGGAATCAAACCTGGTCCTTAGGCTTCACAGGCAAGCGCCTTAACCACTAAGCCATCTCTTCATCCTTCTCTTCCCTTCTTGTCTATTTTTCCTATTTTAGTCTGCTCTTTCTATTCTATTCTATCCTATTTTATCCTATCCTATTCCTTTTTCCTACTCTTCTCTGCTTTTTTCTTTCTTTTGCAAGGGATTTTGGGGGAGTTACTATTTGCTAAACATTCTACTTAACTGCTTTCTAGATGTTTCAGTTTGATTTCTCAATACATCCCTACACTTAGCCACTAATTCCATAGTGGAGATGAAAAGGCTGAGGTAAACATCATTCAGGTAAATGTTCTCAGGCTCAGACATAGTAAGAGGCTGATTGATCACAGCATAGAGTCCTGTCACCAATGAGATGTGTGACCTTGAATAAGTTTCTTAAGCTCTTGGTATCATAATTTTCCCATTGGTAAAATAAAGATACCCATACACCCTTTCCATACTGATGGTGTGAAGGTGGCTTTATAATAAGTAAATCAAATTACTTAGCTCTTTTGGAACATCCATCAAGGATACTGAGTGATATATAGTTGTTAACCTTTTGTTTTGTATATCAATGTGTTTGTGGGGCACAATTATGTGCATGTGCACTCACATGTGTGTGTGTGCATGTTGTCTGTGTCAACAGTTAAAGGCATTGCTTGCAAAGCCTACCAGCATGGATGCAATTCCCCTGACCAATGTAAAGCCAGAAGCACAGAAAGTGCATGTGTCTGGAGTTTATTTGCTGTGGCAGGAGGCTCTGGCGCCCATATCAAAATGATAACAATGGCTTATGGCATCTCATATCCGTGTGTGTGTGTGTTTGTGTGTGTGTGTTTGTAGGTGGGTGGGTGTGGGTATGGAGTGATGTATGGAGCCCGGGCTGATGCACCGGCCCCATGTGCACACAGATGCTAATGGAGAGCATTGGGTGCTCTCTTCACTTATCAGATGTTTCCTTGAAGTGGGTTCTCTCACTGAACCCGTGACTGTCATTTTCAGCCAGGCTGGCTAATCAGAAAGTCCCACTAACTCTCTTGTCTCTGCTCCCCTGGGGGCTGATGTTATAGGTATGTGAGGCCATGCTCAGCGGTTTACATGGGTACCGGGGAATCAAATTCAGGGTGAATCTGGACCTCTCGCACTTCTATGCTTTCAAGGTAAATGCTATTGGGCACTGATCTACCTCCCTACTCCGGTAAAGTATCTTGTGATTGAAGAAGGAAAACTCTCAGTTATATTATAACCCTTAGTTCCGTGACATGTCTTTTGTGAAGTGCCATCTACATCATGATTTTCATTTGGTGTAGACAGTCATTGCTCTTGGCTTTTGTGGGGGCGGGAGTCGGTTGGAGCAATGGATTTTCAAAGCATATGATTCATTCATGAGTAACCTATGTTCTTGGTATTGCCATCAGGACGTCCTGTGCTGATGATTTCTCTTGGCTCTCAGGGGTGGCAGATGCGTGCTCCTGGGGCCTGTCGGCTGCAGTGCCAGGGGTTCTTCAACATGACTGCAATAATGTTTCTCCAACCTTTCATTTCTCTGTGGTGGCTTACCCCTTGTTTTACAGGGATGGATTAAACACTTCTGGGGACCAAGTAATTTTCACATAGACTGCTTTTGTTCATTTAGACCCAATTTTTTTGTGTGTATTTTGAGTCAAGTAGAGGGATCCTGAAGTTTAAAAATTCTGAGACTTTAAGTCTCCATAGTAAAATATTTATACTTTGATACTGAGTAAAATTTTGCAGTTAGCATTGGCCTTTGAAATACAAATTTGATTTCCATTTACTTTTCAAAGCTCTTAATTCCTATTTGGCGAATGTCCCCTGACGCAGTGCCCCGCAGATGCTCTCTGTGTTTAGCTCATTTCCCTCCTCTCTCTTCAATTTTAGCTTTGGTTGGGGACAGGCAAGGAGGTCAAAACAAACTCCCATATCCCAACCCCATAGGAAGGCACACCTTATACCTTCATACTACCATGCTTATGAAATCTTGTAACAGATTGTGCCTTGAGAAATCCTATTTTTTGTTTGTTTTAGAAGAGCCTCTCATCTCTAATTGGGGTGAATAGGTGAGCAACATTGATTTTCTTTCCAAAGAAGGCCTTTATGCAAATGATATCTGGTGATACGTCCCCATTTCCTGCAGTGATTTCATCTTAAAACCTTGAACTCAATCCAATACTTTCCCTTTTGCTGCTTTAACAGAAATTCCATGTTATGAAATGCAAGTGACTGACCTAAGATATTGAAATAATACTTCAAAACTTATCCTCTGTCATCTTTTGAGTTCCAAGATGCCATTACAGAATCACAACAAATAGTAAAAATAAACCAATCATCAATTTTTCTCTCTCTCTCATGGGTGTTTGTGGGGGTGTGTGCATGTGCAGTTAAAGGCACTTGCTTGCAAAGTCTGCCGGTGTGGGTTCCATTCACTATATGCCCATAAAGCCAGATGCACAAAATAGTGCATGCACGTGGAATGTGGAATTCATTTGTAGTAGCAAGAAACTCCAGCACCCCTGTGATTCCTCTCTTCTCTCTCATAAATAAATTTCAAAAAGTATATCAAAATTTTAGCAAAGTTCACCTGTGTGTGTGTGTGTGTGTGTGTGTGTGTTTTCTTCCTAAAAAATACATTTTGGAAGGTGGATTTGAAATGGGTCTGTCTTTATGGACTAGATATAAGATATTTGTGTTCCTCCTAAAGAGTAGCAGATTTTCTTACCTTGGAGATGGGATAGTTAAACCCATCATGAAGTGTGTAGAAACCTTCTCTATCTTCAAAGTGTCTGTTTAGCTGGGACATGAACAGAACCTCATCCTCTCTCGTGACATTCTCCTGAGGAGTTCAGAATGCTTATTTGGGGATCTCTCCATAGAGGCTTCCAGCACAATCTGGTGACAAATAAGCCTGTTCGTTGTACATCTGTCTTGGGCATAAATTAGGAAACCTGAATTTGCAGTGCAGTACAATGGTTATTTCCTCAAGTAATCATTATGAATAATTTATTCTTTGTCTAAAATTACCAGGTTCTAATTGTTACAATAAAATGAGCTGAAGAGATTGCTCAGTGGTTAAGGCACTTGTTTGCAAAGCCTGCCAGCCAGGATTTGATTCCCCATCTAAAACTGAAAGAGGGGTTGGGTGTGATAACACACAACTCTAGTCCCCACAGGAGCAAAAAATGAATCTAAGGCCAGTCTAAGCTACAAAACCCTATTTCACACACATACAAAAAAAAAAAAAGAAAATGCCTGAGGGTTGGAGACATAGTTCAGTTACACCCTTCTTGCTTACCATGTGGAAAGTCATAGGAATCCTGAGCCTTGTAAAAATAAACAAATAAGTAAAATTGACAAGACAGGCTGGAGGAATTTCTCAGTGGTTAAGGCAATTGCCTGCAAAGCCTAATGATCAGGGTTTGATTCTCCAACACCTAGGTAAAGCCAGATGCACAGCATGTCACGTTCACCTGGAGTCCCTTTACAGCAGCTGGAGGCCCTGGCATGCTCGCTCTCTGTGCCTCTCTCTCTTCTATCTCTCTTTGCTTGCAAATAAATAAATAATAAATAAATAAAATTGACAGAAAATTAAAGAGAAAAGGCAAAAAGTTGAAGTAGTATCCCAAGTTTGATTCCCTGTGTAACTCCATCCTTATTTTTGCTTCATAGTTATGATTTCACTAATCATACAACAAATCACTGGGCTGGGGAGATGGCTCAGTCTGTAAAGGCAGGCGTGAGGGTGTTTGTGATAGCGACAATCTTGAAGCTGAGACGGGGTCACCAGGGCAAGCTGGCTAGCCTCACTAGCTCAGTCAGCAAGCTCTTTGAGACCATGCCTAGGTACATAAGAGGGAGCGTGATCAAAGGAGATGCCTGGCATTGACCTCTGGTCTGCACACACACACACACACACACACACACACACACACACACACACACACACGTCAAATTGCATTTCTACTCCCGCCATAGGAGCTTTCCTGTGTCTTACTTTTTCCCTTGCTGTCTAGCTGGCTCTATTTACAAATGCTCCATCCTTAAGAAGTCATGAACTTCCTGCCTTAGTCCTCCCTTGGGTCGGGAGGACAGGATCACTATGCCCAGCCCCTGGGTGTGCTCATATGCACATCTCTACCTCTCAGCTCCACTCACAACCCCTCCCTCCTTTGATATGTTTCAAAGGAGAGGAGGCTCACATCAAAGTCAGCGTTTTGTTTGTTTCTTTGTTTTGTGCTTTGATGGGGCACATTCCTCCCCTGGCCAAGTTGAATGCATCTGCCTCACGTCTTGTGAACACAGAACAGCATTGACAGGCGGCCCGCATTGCTCTATTGATTTGTGGAAAGCACAGATTAAAAAGATATAGTCAGAGCAACACCAGACAGTTCTTTAATGTGTGAGATATACCTCTCCTTCCTCTTCCCCCTTCTCCCTCCTTCCTACTCCCCTCCCTGGATCCTCTCTTTCCCCTTACCTTCTTTTCCTCTCTAAGTCACCTATCTGCAGACGCCTTGTGGCCCATATGTCTTTCCTTCAACCCACGCGTACTTTTCCTAGCCTCTTGTTTGAACCTTGTTTGTAAGGCCTCTGAAAAAGAGTACCAGTAGTCAAATGGAGGCCAGTTTGTTTCTTAAAGTCTTAAAAGATGCTCTTTGAAAAACTGAAAAATAATTACATGGAGAGCATATTTTCTCCTTGAAATGATGAGACGATTAAAATTTTTTTTTCTTTATTAATTCACAAAGAGAGAGTGAATGAGAGAGCAACTGAGGAAGATGTTAGATGTTGACCTCTGGCCTATGTTTGCATGCACACTCACACACACACGCACACACATGTGAACGTATCTACATGCACACATATGCATGCATGTCAAACACACATATACATAAAAAAGATAACCACGATGCTCATCTTAGTGTTTTCTCCTCACACTTCAATGAGCAAGACTGGAGAAATAGCTCGGTGGTTAATGGGCTTGTCTGCAAAGCCTACAGTCCCAGTACCCATGAAAATCTACATGTACAAAGTGGTGCATGCAGCTGAACTTTGCAGCAGCTAAAAGCCCTGGCGTGCCCATTCTTTCTCTCTCTATCTCTCTTATTGGAAATAAGTAAAATATAAAACTCCAATGAGTTATGGCTATTATTTCTTTATAAATTATCAATAAACGCAACACATACCCAATGTATGTTTCACTGAAGACCAATTAAATAATGTCTATAGCATTATCAAAAAAAAAAAAGTGCAGGCGACCTACTACTTTATAGAGTAAATTTAAAGACTATGTAAACTCATTTTTTGAGTGCTCCAGGGCTACACTTTGCCTTGCTTCATATGACTATCATATGTTTCTTACCTCCGTTCAATAAAATCACCATTCAAAAACAGAGTCTAGAAATAAAGGGAGATATATCAAGCTAATATTGATAAAACACTAATAATACCAAAGGGTTTGCTAATGTTTACAGAATGTTAGGTCTTGTCCTAATACACGCCATCACTGAATTCTTGTCGTCTCTCATTTAAAGATGAATGTCATATAATGTGAATTATTTTCCTTGAATCCCTAAAATGTGGCTAAGCCATTTTATTTAATGTATACTGGATGAGATTTGACATGAGAATCTAAGCCTGGCTGAAAGAAAGAAGAAAAGAAAGAACACAAATATAGTGCATTTTTCCACTCAATTGGTTGTTCATGAATTAGATTACCACTTCTGCCTCACCAACTTTCAGATTTAACAAAAATATTCAGTTTACTTAGTTGCAGACAACATAAAACACGTGGGTCAATGGAACTAAACAGGTCAGTATGAATAGTCCAGGAGATGGGATATTAAATTTCCATTCGAGAATGGGAACGACCTTTAAGCTAAGACCTGAAATGAACTGTAACTGGGGATCCTGAAGGCAAAAGCAAAAAGAAAAGTTTAGTATGCCATGTAATGTGGCCTAGAATGTTGTTAACTTTGGTATGTCTATGCGGGTGGGTGGGTAGGTGAATTTGAAACAATGTCACTGCTGTTGTACTTAGAATCGTAATGCACTGCTGATTAATAGTTTGTGTCCATTTGGTATTTAGCAGATGAATCATTTAAAGAGCATGCACACACATATTAATATATACATTTTCAGTTTTGAAGAAACAGAATTTAAGAGCATTACTTTCTCCTCACCGTACCTTCTCTCGTTTAATATGGATAATAAGGCCTATCTTAAATGTGTGGTATTTGAGAAGGATATTAAAAGCAATTTTGGTGCCTTACAAATAAAGCAACACCTTACTCTTCTGCAGCTATATTCACATTTACAAATAGCAAAGGCGATGAGGAAGGTGTGGGTCAGTCTCTGTTCTGCGATGCCCAGGGAGCTGTGGGCTGGTTTGAGATGAGTGCTCATGCCCTGATCCCCTCGTGAGTGCGAGAAATCTCAAAGAAAGATATTATATAGGTTTTGGGTTCAGGTAAAAGGTGCAGAGATGAATTGCTCCTCAGAGTGGAACTTTATCAGAAAAGAGAGAGAGAGAGGAGGAGGGAGAGGAAGAAGTGGCCGTGAAATAGGGAGGGAGAGAGAGAAGAGGGAAGGAGCAAGAATGACTGGGGAGAAAGAGAGAGAGGAAGAAGGAGGAAGAGAAGGAGGAAGAAGTGGAGAAGGAGAAAGAGGAGAAGGAAGAGGAAGAAGAGAAGGGGAAGGAGAAGGAGGAAGGGGAAGAGGAACAAGTGACAGTGAAATAGGGAGGGAGAGAACAGGGAAGGTGCAGAATGAGGGAGAGAGAGAGAGGGAGAATTCAGTCCCAGGGAATTCCTGGCTCTTGCAGATTCTGAAGCATGGCCGTGCTCGTTTTGAGTGAGGCGGGCTCAGTAAGCACAAACCGTGTCTCACGAGCGCTGGATAAGACAGCAAAAGTGTAAGTCACGCCTGCCTAGACCTGGGCAGCATGGGCCTGGCTGCCAGCTGTGAGCTCTGGGCTGGATGTGGCCTCTGAACGTAGTATCCTCTGCAAAGTCTATGTTTCTTGAGTGACTACAGCACCCCGCAGACCCCTCAGATCATATTGGCAGTCTGATCCTAATGAGGTCTGTCCTTCGGTCCCTTCCGTGGACAGAATCACGGGAACCTGTCCCGTCAGCGCCTCTCCAGGACTATGGAGCACCCCGAGATCCTCAGTGAACCGTTGGCCTCGGGGCCACTGCCTGTCCACTGCAGAACTCACCAACGCTATTTCTTTGAGGCTTCGGCTTGCTTTTTTGACATAGCTAATTTTAATTTTTTTTTTTTTTATTTATTTGAGAGAGACAAAGAGAGAGAAAGAGGCAGACAGAGAAAGAGAGAGAGAGAGAAAGAGAGAGACGGAGAGAATGGACGTGCCAGGGGCTCCAGGCACGGCCACCGAACTCCAGATGTGTGTGCCCCCTTGTGCATCTGGCTAACTTGAGTCCTGAGGAGTTGAGCCTTGAACCTGGGTCCTTAGGCTTCACAGGCAAGCACTTAACAGCTAAGCCATCTCTCCAGTGCGGGATTTTTAATTTCATAACTGTTGGACCTCATCTGATTTCTCTAGGCTACAAGCAGGCTGTGATGCTGGCATGTTTCATTGCTGTGGCTGTTGCTTCACAGGGATGGGGCAGGGCAGAAGCAGGGAACAAAATGGGGAGCAGATGCCATGGCGAAGATGGTTCTGGGCAGTGGTGTGTTTTGTTTGTTTTGTTGTGTTTTGTCGTGATTGCAAGTGCCTGTTAGCAACAGTTATCCTTTTATTTTTTAATTTTATTTATTTATTTTTTTTGGCCAAGATAAAATACCTGACAAAAGCAACATAAGGAAGGTGTTTTACTTGGGACCGCAGTTTAAAAGATTTTAGTCTACCGTGGTGGGGAGACGCAGTGGTTAGGAGCATGAGGAGCTGACCACATTGGGTCTGCAGTCAGAAGGCAGAGGAAAAAACAAACAACAACAACAACAACAAAAAAAAGAATGCTGGGGCTCTCTGGGAACAGCCTCATAGGCCTACTGAGGGATCTGCCCCCTGGGTGGCCCCAAATCCACTCAGGTCGACTGTGAAAACTAGCCTTTATTTTTAATAGTGCAGGCTCTGCTGGGCGAAGTCAGTGCATAGATGCCCAGTCACAGGACCTGGGGGATGGCACCTGGAAGGCGTGCGCCATCTTCATAAGCCTCATAGCTGAGGCTCTGTTTAACAACCACTTAACCTTTCCTTCGGGTGACCTCCATACATGGCAGACAAGATAAAGGACTGCATATCGTTCTTGTCTTCCAGCTACGCCTGTGTGATCTGCTTGCTAACCAACCCCAATCCCGCACCCCACAATTCAGTGCATGAATGCATGGAACCAAGATCCCCCCAGTTCCATTCACTAGCTCTTCACTAACCTAGGACTAGATGTGCATATAGACTCACTGACGGTTCCAGGATTAATAAGTAGCCACATGGTATTGAAACTAGTTCTGATCTATGGTGTGTCTTGAAGAAATTAAATAAACTTGGGAACATTTTTTTCTCAGTATGTGTGTGCGGCCATGTGTAGTTTACATGCATGCCTGTATGCATGTTCACCTTTTTCTTTTTTTTGGCGGGGGGGCTTTTTGACGTAGGGTCTCACTCTGGCCCAGGCTGACCTGGAATTAACTATGGAGTCTCAGGGTGGCCTCGAACTCACTGCAATCCTTGTGCCTCTGCCTCACGAGTGCTAGTATTAAAGGTGTGTGCCACCAAGCCCGGATAAATGTGTAGCCCACGCTGGCCTTGAACTCCTGATCCTCCAGCCTCTGCCTCTTCGGCAATTTCTTACTGTCATGTGCCAGCACATGCCATGTTCACTTTGGTGTGAGTGCGTGCATGTGCATGGAGGCCAGAGTTTACCATCATGCATCTCTGTCCGTCTCTCTCCACACAAATCTTTGAGTCAGGGTCTCTCACAGAACATGGGGCTCTTTGATTCAGCTGGACTAGCTAGACAGCAAACCCAGGGAATGCCCTGTCTGCCTCCAAGGCCAGCACCAACCACCCAGCATTTTATTTGGGTGCCGTGTCTCCAAACTGAGGTCCACAGGCTGACATGGCATACCAGGCAGTGTGCCCTGTGTCCTCTGAGCATCCACTCGGCCGCACTTGTTCTTTCACTTTCTTTTTTAATCTATGAGATTTATCACCCTTTTATTCAACCTGTGAGGAAGAATAAAGGCGGATGACCCATGAAGGTCCATTACTAAGTCTTACGTTCTGGGTATCAGCAGAGGGAAGAGTGTTAGAGAGGATGCATTATTTCACTGACTGGCCTAATAGAAATTTCTAGAATTCCATGGAATCAAATTAATTATTTAGCCCCTACAAAGCCAAAGGTCCTGGGCTCTATTCCCCAGGACATATGTAAGCCAGATGTACAAGGTAGCACATGCATCTGGAGTTCGTTTCCAGTAGCTGAAGATCCTAGCATGCCCATTTTCTCTCTCTCTCTCTTTCTCTCAAATAAACAAATTAAATAAATTTTTAAGAAGTTGAATGGAAGTTGCTGGCCTAAGAAGTAGGAAGGGTTAGGGAAGATATTTCCAGAAGAGATTTCCATTAGGAGAGAACAGAAGCAATGTAAAGACACACGAGATTGCAGAGGGAAAGAAGCTAGACCATACAAGGTACATGGTAGGAAGATGTGAAGTGAACTGAGGGAGGCCAAGTGTGGCTATATATACTGAAGTAAACACTTTAAAATATATTTTTATTTATTTATGAGAGACAGAGGAAGAGAGAGAGACAATGAGCACATCAGAGCCTCTTGCCATTGCAAACGAACTCCAGAAGTATGCACCACTTTGTGCATCTGGCATTATGTGGGTACTGGGAAGCAGAACTCAGGTCAGTGGGCTTTGTAAGTGAGTGGCTTTAATTACTGAACAATCTTCCCAGCCCTGAAGTAAACACTTTAAACAAAAGCATTTATATTTTGGATACTAGTGCATAATCGTTAATATGAAAATATCATTTTACTGTATGCATCTTATACAGCTCCTCAATGTATAAGACGGATGTGAGAAAAAGTCTATTGTGTGTATGTGTATGTGTGTGCTATATTTGATGTGGTATATGTATTAAATGGCATGTGCAAATGCACATGTGTGGACAGATGTGCATACCCCATGCGCACCTGTGCAGAGGCCAAAGGAGAATGTCGGGAGTCTGTTTCTATCACTTTTCTACATTGCTTCCTTGAGTCAGAGTCTGTCAGCAAGCCTGGACCCACCTTTGTCAATCAAGCTGTCTGATCATCGAGCCCCAGCCCATCTCATGTCTCCACTTCCCACAAGACCAGGGTCACTCACATACATGCTCATGCCCAGCTTCACGTGTGGGTGCTAGAGATGGGACTCTCGCGGTCTTAGATCTTCTTGGGCCCTGTCCAGTCCTGTAAAGGTCTTTTTCACCCCAGTGTAAATTCTTTTATGGCTTCTGTGAGCAGCTGTCACTGGGGCAATTATATAAAGAAAAATCTTAAGAAAATATAAGAGCCAAATGTCACCACAACTTAACGAGAATTTTCACCACTTTATACTGTGAGAAACAAAACAAAGGAAATTTATTCAATGCATCTACATTAGAAAGAGAAATCAAGCGAACTGATGGCCCTCCAAAAACCAATCTTTAGGCTTCTAACTTGAAGTTTCAGTTTAAGTAGAAGGCCAGAGTACACATAGCTCAGCAGTCCTGGCCAAAGTGCGGTCCCGTCCTCCACTGGCCGGTTTCCACTCTCTCCTACAAGGGGAATTGACAGCTGGCCAGCGCTGCATGACCTTGTTTCCTCAAAGACACGTGAAGAGTGCGGCGTGCACAGCCGGGGAAAGTGCACCAAGGAGGTCGGCAGAGTCGCTACAAATCATCTGTCAGGGTGAAACACACTGGCCAGTGACGTATATAACTATTATATATTTTTTAATTTTATTTTTTATTTGTTTTATGATTTTTTGTTTTTATTTTTATTTATTTATTTGGCAGCAACAGACAAAGAGGCAGATAGAGAGAATGGGCATGCCAGGGCTTCCAGCCACTGCAAACAAACTCCAGACACATGCACCCCCTTGTGAATCTGGCTAACGTGGGTCCTGGGGAATCGAGCCTCGAACCAGGGTCCTTAGGCTTCACAGGCAAGCACTTAACCACAAAGCCATCTCTCCAGCCCCTACTATATATATATATATATATATATATATATATATATATATATATATATATATATATATATATATATATATACTCTCTCTCTCTCTCTCTCTCTCTATATATATATATATATATATATATATATATATTTTTTTTTTTTTTTTTGCGGGGGGAGAAGGGTTGAGAGAGTATCTCAAACTATAGCACAAACTGACAAACTGGACTGGAACTCACTATATAGGCGAGGCTGTCCTTACACGGCGGGACTTCCTCCTGCCTCAGCTTCTCTACTGCTGTGATTTCAAGGGTGAGGCACTGTTCCTGGCTCTATTTTACCCAGGATGGTAATGCTATGATGTTAGTGTGTAGCGAGCATTTAACTTTGACTTTAGCTGTGATCATTTACACGTGTGGGAATAGAGGTGTCGGGGGAAGAAAGAGGAAGGAAGGACAGGAGGATGAGCACAAATGCTGCGAGCCATCACTTGTCCTGTATTCCACTGGCAAGAAAAGGCATAGAGAGGAGCCAGGAGGGGTTTCCACGACACACGCTGACCTCCATGGCTTGCTGCTGAGCTGATGTCCTTCTCAGAAGAGCTTTTCCAGACATGGGGCAGCAGGCTTAGATTTACAAAGCCCTAGCTTATTAGCCTGACCATGGGGGTTGGAATATGAAATGTTTCCCACAGCCTCAAGTGTCTGTGACGAAGCCTCAGCCTCATTCTCAGTCACGAGCTGGTGGAGCCTTTGGGTACTGGAGTCTCGTTGCAGGAGGCGTGCCTCTGGCGGTGGACCTTGAGTTATTCAGAGCTGGCTCACTCTTGCTGCTGCATCCCAGTGGGTATGACAAGATGTGGTGCCCACCCTCTGCGCTGCTATTCTTTTCCCTACCACGATGAAGCATCCCCTCAAAATTGTAATAAACGGGCTGGAGGGATGGCTTAGCGGTTAAGGCATTTGCCTGCAAAGCCAAAGGACCCAGGTTCAATTCCCCAGGACGTACATTAGCCAGATGCAGAAGGGGGCGCATGTGTCTGGAGTTCATTTGCAGTGGCTGTAGGCCTTGGCATGTGCCCATTCTCTTTCTCTCTCCCTCTTTCCCTGTCAAATAAATAAAAGCAAAATAAAAAAAGTTGTAATAAAAACTTTTCTCCCATAAAACTGTTTTTGGTCAGGTGCTTTATCCCAGAAAGTAAAGGAAACTCCAACAGTAACCCAACCAGGACAATCAAATGCTGTAACAGTACTGCTCTTTTGGGTGGGCAGGTTTGGGAAGTGTATCATCAGGATGTTTTAAATAATTACTTAGACACAGTTCTTGTAGAATCCATTGGAAGGATGTAATGATGACCCTTTGTTTTTGTTTCTCTTTGTTTTTGTATTCATTGTACAAATCCTATCTTAAAGCCCAGCACCTGGCTATACTTTACTATAACTTCCTTGAGTGCTTAGAAATTATTTCACCAAAAGGCCTTTCTGGAGAAACACCATTGACTTATCAGTGACAATAAACCAAAATCCTCTTAAGGGGATAGTGGTGAATCCCTGTCAACCATCATTACATGGCACTGACCTAATGCTTAAATGAGCCTCAACACAGGACTCTATTGAGGGAATGTTCACCAGAGGCAGTCGTGGTATTCGAACATGACGCGATCTTCTATCTTCCTCCATCAGAGCTCTTCCAGGGCTGTCAAGCCTTGACTTTGTCTGATTTATCTGAATCTTTCGCTATGCTCAAGCACCTGACTGTCTTTGAATTCAGCTCCTCTTCGTGTAGTGAGCAATTGCCTAGCAAACTCCATCAGTATTCCCTGCAACTCAACTCTCTTAGTACATCAAGACAAGGTGCATTCATAGTACTCTAGTTCATGCAACAACGCATCAGAAAGAAAAAGAAATCCTTGCAGGAAACCCCTCCCCCCCGCAAGTCAATTTAAAACTTCCTTATTCATCTTAAATATTTCATTGCATTAATTTTTCAAAGCAACAAAACAAACATTCATCAAATGAAACTAAGCATGACCCCCCTCAGACGGGTACATCTGTTGCATCCCTGCTGGGGGCCCTGAATAATTCATGGCAATAGATTTAAAATATCCTCTTCATTAAGATGAGCTTCACCCATTTACATAGGAAATCTACATGGATGGGGAAAAAAAATTAAAAGGGGGTTAGGAAGCTTGGAATTTTGTTCATCTTTAGGACTGATGTCTAGCTACCTCTTTTGAGTTCCGTGAAGATTTTCATATTCTGCACTGTGCTGGGAGCTTCCATGAGGAAAACAGTAGCTAGAATATCGAGATTGATCTTGCCCACAGCTTTGGTTCCTCCTGGACATCTTTAAGATGCTCACAGTCTCTGCTTGTCCGCTGTGCTCACGTCACGGCATCGATGCTCAGGCCTCCTCTGTGTACCCTCTGTGAGGAGCATCTGAGAGTCAAAGCCAATGCCAAAACGTTCTGCTCGGTTTAACTTCTTCCAAGTTAATCAACAGATCTGATGTAATCCAGGAAAAATAAATATCCTTAGATTTATTTACTATCTGTGTTTATTTTATTTTATTGTTTTAGTTGGCATTCAGAGATTTAGTTATTATTCATTCTGATATTTTCACATTCAAACTGTTTTTGTTGATTCCTGCCTCCCACTCCCAACCCCAATCCTCCTTCCCCTGTCTTTTGGGCTTTGTTAACTGACAATCTGACATGTTTTCATGGACATTCTTAATATTGTTTAAAATCATATAGTATCCCTGGGCAATCACCATCATTGTATCATGTGCCAAGTGGAGGAGCTGGGAGGAGAGAGGAGAAGAGGAAGAGAACTGCCTGACTCAGTACAAGGTATCAAGTGTTTTAAGACGCTTGCTTTCTGTAACTTTATAAAACACGCTAACCCTGGTTTCATAGGAGTTTGACAAGTAATGCTTAAACAACATAGAGTGATAGAAAAAAGTAATTCTTGAAATGTTTTTCTCCAAATATTTTATCACAATATTTTGCACTACCTTAAATCATAAAAAGTTTTCATCATAAGATTACCATATAACAAGAACTACACTACAATTATCTTACATATTTAATAAATTATCTAGTAAATCATATCAATGCTGTGTTTTATTAAAACCCTGTGGCCTTTTTTTTTTTTTTGAAAAGCCAAAAGAGATTGTAGACATTCACATTGCTCAAGTTAGTTTAAGTTAAAGTACAAAAACAAAACAAAACAAAAACACAGTTTGAGAAAAGGTTGAAATGCAAAATTAACACAAAAATTTTAATACAAGTTAAAGTGGAAAAATAAACAATATTCTGCTTCATGACAACAGGATGACATCATGCTTTGCAGTAACTAGTCTTTAAGAATATGTATTTTTTTTTTCTCATCACAGTATGTTTGAGCTATTACAGATTGCGACAGACTTTCCCAGTTCATTAAACCCTACTGCCGACAGGGAGTATAGATGGATGCACAAATCACCTGTAGCCAGATCAGGGGAGCCCATGGGTCAAAACAGACCTGCTATTATAGGATAAGGTAGGCCGCTAATATGCTAATGCAGGGTACTATAGGGCCAATTTGCATAATTTATTTGAAGCTGAATCGAAAGCCACAGCTTGAACTCATCTCACCTTGACACAAGCAAAGGAAGCCAGTGAGAGGACCCACTGGTGTGCATCTGTATGACACACACCATGTGTGAACACCCGCCGCTCTTGATTTCCAGATAATCTTATCCAACTAGTTCTCTCTGTCTCTCTCTCTCTCTTTTTTGTTCTGTTTCCCTCTGGGTCAAAATAAGAACAACATGCTGAGGCAAGTTCCTTCTCAGTCTCCCATCTTCATGGCACAGATGAAAGCTTAGTCTGTGTTATGGTTTCAACGTGACATGGCCCCCACGGTGCACGTGCTGGATAACTTGACCCTCAGATGGTGACACTGTTTTGAGATGTTGCAGAGTCTTTAGGAAGTCGAGTCACTGGAGGAGGGTGTAACGGGTTATATATGGGGCTGGTCCTGAACACCATCCAAGGTCTCTCTGTCTCCTCGCTACGTCCCTCTCTCTCCTTTCTTTCTCCCTCTTATTCTCTTCCTCCCGGCCTTTTCTGAATGAGTTAGAACTAGTCACCTCTCCTCCCACCGCCTTAGACAGGAGCTGATCCTCCCACCACGCCTTCTCTCCATGATAACACTCTCATGAAGGGCGACCCAAGGTAAATCCTTTCTTCAAGAAGTTGCCTCACTCAGGTATTGTCACAGCGACTAGTAAAATAACTAATGTGCTCTTTTGTGGATTCCTGCAATTTCCTCTTGCTTTCTAAAGCCTCAGAAGAAAGATTCTGAGCCTCAAAGACTGGTCTGTGTTAAGTGTCCACCTTTTATCTTCATATCCTTCATCTTCACTTTCTCATTCAAAAAGTCAGGGCAGCTGGAATTCTTAAAGCCTTGTAAAGTTAAGCTGTCAACACATTTTGTTATCTCTGACCTTCCCTCTCTGAAACCCATAGAATCATGCTTGATTTTAAATAACATAGTTTGGGAAATACAGAGTAGCGCTCCTGTCTTAAATAGTTAGTGCTGTAGACATGTAGACATGCCTGGATGGTTTGTTTTGTAGTCAGCTACAAAGGACCCCACACCTTAGGACTGGGTAGTGGCACCTCCTGCAGCCAGGCAGATGGAGACCCAACTTACAAGCTATACTCAAACACCTGAGCCTATGGGGGACATCATTCAAACTACCACGGTTTGGTTGTTGTCAAATTCTGTGTGTTTCCATAATATTTTGCTGTGCTATGAAAAGCTGAAGCCCAGGCGCCAGCCGGGATCCAGTAAGGCACAGCTAACCGGGAACATCTGAGACTCACTAACTTTCATCACCTCCTGTACCCACGTGACCTTAGCACCTAGGAATTCCTTTAGCCCAGAATCACAGGGAAATATAGTTTTAGATAATGAATCCACTTCTCATGACAGAAAGAGAATTATGACTGATTCTTTGATTGATCCTGCCTTTTAAAAGTTTCTAGATTCACAAAATGTGTGCTGGAGCTACCCCACCACTCTGCCAATGGGTTGCCCCAAGCCCACCAACTTCACAAATGCTGTGCCCACGTGCCCATGAACAGAAGCATGAATTAAATAATTTTAGCTCATATTCCCCATTCCAGTTGTTCGAGTTCTATTTGTGGGATGGCAATTATCTTATTTTAATGTCATTCCTTGGATGTCAATTTCTAGTTAGAATTAATATTGCCAGAGGTCGAATCCTAACCAGAAAATTAGGCTAAAGATCGCGATCCCAGCCAGTAGAGGTGGGTAGAATGGGGCAAATAGAAGATATAAGGAGAGCTAAAGAAGTGGTTAGGCAGTTAAAGACACTTACTGATAAGCCTGCTGGCCCATGTTTGATTTCGCAGGACCTATGTAAAGCTAGATGCACAGTGGCATATGTGGCATACTAAAAAGTCCCGATTCTGGACCTGGAAAAATGACTCAGTGGGTAAGAGCACTTGCCAAGTAAGCACAAGAGGTAGAGAAGACCTGACTCACCCAGAGTTTGATTCCTCTGCACCCACTTAAGTAGCTGGGCATCCCTACCCATGCCTGTATCTGCACTTCAGAGCAGGGTGTCAGGAATATTCTCTATCACCCATGTGCATGTTTCTCTCATTGAACCCAGAGGTTTTGCATTCAGACAGACTGAGCAGCAAGTCTGAGTGATTCTCTGAACTCCACTCTCTGCAAGACTGAGCTTAAAGGTGTGGGTGGTCACACACAGTATCTATGTAAAGAACTGAATTCAGGGTGAATAGGATCTCTCAGGCCCTCCTGCTTGTGGGCTAAGCGCTCTTGCCTACTGACCTGTCTCTCCCCAGCCCTTCACATGTGTTGTGAAATGTTCTGGAATGAACTGTCCTTGCTGGTACAATTATGCTGGGATTGTAGGATTATTTTTCGCTTTCTTAATGACTATGCAAGTGGGAACAACATTAATGAATAATGAAAGAAGCCCATATGGATTTAAGCTTGCATGGGTAAAACATAGCATGGAGTATGTAAATTAAATGTGAAATACTATGCACCAAGACAAATCAGAGAGGTAATAATTGCTTAAGCTTCTTCGCAGACATGTTCATAAAAGCAGCCCAGTGTTCACGGCAGATCCATATTTACTACACGGTGATGTCAGGTGTCTGGATTATCATGGTTTCTTTCTCACTTTATTCACATGTGCTGTGGATTCTATATTTTAAAAGAAACTTATTTTGGGTGAAGTTCTGAATATTAGTCAGGAAAATATGCTTCATAACTCTTGTTATCTTTCACAAATCATTCACAGTAGCTTTCATAAAAGAAATATTCTTTGCAATGCAATTGCAGTTGAATTTCCCCCAATAATACACATGCCAGACTGGATCCTGAATGTGTATGCTGTGTTATTTCCCCATATAAAACTTTTTATGCAGTATTTATCCTTAATTGGTTGTGTATGAAAATATATGCCTTAATTTATACGTGGAAAATTAAGCAGGAAAACCTTTAGAAGCAGAGTACATCTTGATATGTCTTACTTCCCTAACCAGTATAGCTTTATAGGGGGCCTAAAAATTAAAAAACATCTGTATTAAAAAGTAAAAATCATAAAACCATAAACATGAAAGAAGATAAAATATTGCAAACATGAAAAAAAGTCGCTGTTTTTCTAACAAAACCATCTTTCTCTATTCCACCTACTTCCAACCTTCGAGCTTTCCCAACTGTATTTTAGAATGAGACAGGAGCAGGGCTGGAGATATGGCTTAGTGGTTAAGGCACTTGCCTAAAATGAAGCAGGGAACCTATTTCACTATAACTGCAATGAAGTAAAATGTTTAATATGATCTCCAACAAGACATCTTAAAGGACATTTTTATTAATTATATAATTAAATGTAATATATATATAATCCAACATCCCGTTTGAAGAGCTCAGTCCCACAGAATGATAGTTTGAGGTCAGCCTGGGATGCAGAGTTAGCTCCACGTTAGCCTGGGCTAGAGTGAGACCTTGCTTCAAAACAAACCAGAATAAAACAAAAATATTGACATTTCAACTCAAATGTTTTTCAATTTTAAGAATATTATTTTCACTCCCATTGTAGAACATGTTTTTTTTTTTTAATAAATCAACCTGGAGCAATATGAGAACAAGTATTTTCCTATTCTAAATTTTAATTCCTTTTTACTTCTCTTTCTCCTGAAACGTAATCTCAAGCTTTGAGTCTTTGTGAGTGATATTGGCTCTGTCTAGGCACAGCCACTTGCAAGTTTTCCAAATTAACATAGTAAGATTGGAGTCCCATCTGTGTTGACCCACACACCACATGGACTGGGTATTGGAATGGATTCAGTATCAGGTTTACTGCAGAGAATTGGAATGGGTGGTTTATGACATCTAATAACCGATCCTTCTAAAAGTACAGATAATAGGTCACCCCTCTGTTATCACTGTGCTTTAGGACTACATGCTATTCCAGCCCATTTCTTTGTACATTTTGTTAGCCATGCCAACAGACAGCATTCCCATTGTAATACATCTGGAAATGAACATCAGGCCCCCTAACTTCATCAGCCCTTCTCCTTCATGCTGTTTGTGCGCTGACCTTTTACAAACTTAATTATTTATACCCAGCTTGGCTTCCTTTCTCTTTTCTTTTTTTCCTGATTATACATCGAATGTAGAATTAATGCTGTCATCCTGGCAATGGAGCATTCTCCAGAAAGGCTCTGGCTTTCTGAAGCTAAGTGACAAATGAAAAAGGAAATGTCAACGAATTTGGTAATTAGAACCTCAGAGTGCCGAGATAAGAGTGCATTCCTGAGGTGGTGGCATACACAGTTATGACTCCTGGGCAGGGAGAATTCTGTCTGACCCAGACAGTAGATTTTCCGATCAGATATCAGCAAAGTACACAAGCCTCACATGGAAGTTCTGTAAGAACAGGGTAAAAAATGCAAGGATTGGACAACCATCAGCTTTGACAATGAGCCGTCACAAATGACTTGGGCTACTTCCTGTTAGGGTGTCACTTAAGACCTATTCACTTGTTTGAAGAAATAAATTACAGAAAGACGATATAAGAAAATTCTTACATGGGTGGGATCCTTATATTAGTTTTCTTTTTTAAAAAAATATTTTATTTTTATGTATTTATTTATTTGACAGAGAAAGAGGGTGAGAGAAAGTGAGAGGAAGGGCCTCCAGCCCCCGTAAATGAACTCCAAAAGCATGTGCCCCCTAGTACATCTGGCTGACGTGGGTCCTGGGGAATTGAACCTGAGTCATTTGGCTTTGCAGGCAAATGCCCAAGATCCTTATATTGGATAAAAGGGCTTGAGAAATATTAGAAGGACATTAACAGTCCTGATAATTTAGTGCCACTGAGACCCTGTTTAAAAGGCATACTGAGAACTCTAGCAGATGACTGTTTATTTAAGTACATTAAGAGTTATTGATCCATGAGGGAACATTGACCCTGGTGGTAGGGATGGAAAGGAATCTAGATTCTCCTTATTTTTCATGGCGTTGGGACAATCCAAAAAGCTAGTCAAGTAGTACTTTAAATTTTATTTCCAAACAGTCAATGGAGACACTAAAACTTAAGAGTCAGAACTCTTGATATGACACCTTCAGCTCAAACATCCTCTGCATCCTCAGATGTAATTCTATGATTCCTAACATAAAAATAACTGTAAGACATACAGCACCATTTATTTTTCTAAGTTTTTTTTTGGTGGGGGGGTTATTGGTTATGGTTTGGGGATTTGTTGGGAGGGCAGTGTGTGCATGCCATGCTAGATGGAGGTCAGAAGACAAACTCAGAGCATCAATCCTCACCTTCCACAAGGCTATGTCGCTCCCATTTTCCCATTTTCTTTGTCATTACAAACACCAGACTAGCAGTCCGGCAAGCTTTGAGATCCTCCTGAGTCCACTGCAAAGGGCTGTAGGTGCTTGGTGAGTCCAGACGCATGTGCTGCTTGTGCCTGGTTTCACCTGGGTTCTGAGAATCTAAAGTTAGGTTGTTTGGCTAGTGTAGCAAGTGATTTTAACCACTAAACCATATTCCCAGCCCCCAATTATTGTCTTATGATGAATGTGGTGGTTTGAATAGAATAGATGGCCCCCAGTATATTCAGTTGTTTGTTTGTAGTTTGCATCTGCTGGCTACCTGGCTGGAGGCAATGTCACTGGGTGGATCTTAAGTTGTGGTGGTGGGTTTCCGATTTCAATCTAAAGATCTGCAAAGTGTGCCTAGCTGGAGTTCCTGAAGTGTGCTGTGGCTTTTGGCTTTTGGCTTGTGCTTCTCTCTTTCTCTCCCTGCTTGGACCTGTGAAGGCAGGCCAGCTTCTTCTTCCATTATGGAACTTCCCCTGGATCTGTAAGCTTCAATAAATCCCTTCCTCCATAACTGTGCCTGATCTGGAAGTTTATCTCAGCGAACCTGAATCTGTATGCTACAATGAATATCTCAAAGTCATACCTGTTTTGTATCATTTTGTGTGCCATCACACATTCCTAGTTTATTATATGGTATTTTATAACCATCTCCACAAAACTTTACTCATATTAAACATAACATATAAGTGAGATTGTTGGCATGATGGCCCTATAAATTTTGAGTAAGGATGTCTTTTGAGGAAATATTGGCCCCTCAGAAAACCATGATGACCTACCTAAGAATTCAGAACTGTTATTTCATTTTGTTTATCTTTCTTTGGGTATTTTTGAATCAATCTTAGCAGTTGGAAATAGTGATAATTTTATAAGAGTGATATCTAATATACCTTTTTCTATAATCCACTTATACTCCCACCAAAATGATCTCTCAGTTTTGTATAATTCTCACTGTAAGGAACTAAAGTACCCAAAGCATATGTACCAAAACAATTCAGTCCAAATCTATTCTTACACTAAATATAAGCATATGTAAATGGAAAATTCTGAGTAATTTTCTTTTTTTGTATGACACTATTTTTGAACAAATACTGACATGTCAGAATTATAATGATTTTAAATGATTTCATAAGATTAGATGAATAGTTAAGTAACTATTCTCTAATCTCTGTATTTACTACCATGAACATGAGAATTTATTTTGTAGTCTTTCACTTACTAAGTATTTAAGTTCTTTACATGTCAAACCTTTAACAATTCTGCAAGAAGAAAGCACTACTTCAGAGATTACTTTTAAACAGACGCAGTGGTATATTTCTGATCTTTTTCCTCTGTGATTCCTACATATTAAGCATTTAAAGTGCTAACAGATCATGTAGATCTATCCCTCCAACTTACAGAAAATATACAACTAGAATAATTGGTCTCAGGAACATCCATTATCTTATCAATAAAACCACACTTCTGACTTGCTTTGGAAATTGCTCTGTAGTTAAAGGTGTTTGCTCTGCAAGCCTCCCTATAAGAGTTCAAATCCCCAGTACCCATGTAAAAGCCCAATATAAAGTGGCACATGTGTCTGTAATCCCAAATCATCAATGATAACAGGAAGTCAAACCAGGAGAATTTTGTGGCTATCAGGAAAGCCTGTCTCAAAGCAAGGCTCAAGGAGATGACCAGTATCTTTAGGTTATCTTCTGACCTCCACATTTATATGGGTCATACCCATACCCATTCAAATCCACAAACACACATACATACACACAAATAATAATAATAATAATAATAATAATAATAATAAATAATTACTTTGAAAAGAAACACTTTTTATAATACATACACACATATAAATACTTTATCCTTGATACTTTCTGAATGAACTGGAACAAAATAAGTAACTTCCCAGGGTTTGAAAATGTTAAACATTACAGGATATTGTTAGTGTACAATGTTAAACTGAGTAAAGCTTAAAATTACAGTCATTACATCAAAATGCTGGAGTTGGTTGCATGTGAGAGCTTGGTGAGCTGTTACTTAAATTCAAAAAAGAACTTTATCTTAGACTCACCACACGATAGTAAGAGAGTATTGTTTCCAAAATAGTTTTTTAAACACATTGGGTGGGTTGCTGGGTGATTACTGGGTGATTTATGGTGTCTGGGCAAGTACATTTTGTGCATTAGTAGAACAACTACTGTTGCTATGGCAAAGACAGTTGTCCTAGCACAACTGATTCAATGTGGACTCTCTCCATCCTCATCATCTGAGGTCAAACCAAGGGGCCTGACAGCTCATCTCAACTGTAGCACAAGCTAAGAGCAGATTTTATTGCCATTTCATTCATGGGTGAAATAGCAAAGTCAACCCTGGTCATAGGTGGAATATCTTTTTGTTATCTTTTTGTTACTGGGTCAAAACACCTGACTACACATGGTCTATGGAAAGATAAGTTTTATTTCAGCTTGTCTTGAAGGAACCTTTCATCGTGGTGGATAAGTCATGTAGAGCAGACAGCAAGGCTTCGCACCTTGTCACATTAGCCAAGAGGAAGCAGCAAGAGTGATTTGGCTAGTAAGTGGGGTTGGATTATATAATCTCAAGGCCAGATAATGAGAGTGTCTTTTGAATTAAACCTAAATTCCAAGGTTCATAAGCAAGTTCCTTTAACTACTTTCTACCCCAGAGAAACGCTTTATGGTATATGTTGTATGTGATGTGGTATATATGTACATATAGTCTAGATGAATGAGTGCTCCACCTTCTGAAGGCTCCATCAGCTAGAGACTAAGTAGCAGGCTTAATTACAAACACTGGAGTTCATGGAGGACATTTTACATTCAAACTACCACACAGTAATTCTCAGGAGCTTACATTTACCAACGAATTGGGTATCATTCACCTCACTTACCCTCTGCAGTTATACATTATTACCTTCTCTTCTTCAACTTTAAATATTTACAAACCACAGTTGTATCTCCTTTCAATTCCTCTACACTTCCACATTTCCTCTTAATAAAACACTAAATATGATAGGATAGTGTTATACTATATTGTTAAATAGCATAGTGCTAAAAATTATAGTAGGTAAACCTACATGCATGGTGGTTAATTTCTATTGTCAGCTTGGCTGGATTTAGAATAACCATGTACCTGCGGGTGGGTTGGTGATGGTATTTCCAGAGAGATTTAACCAAAGAAGGAAGAAACTCCCTGAATGTGGGTTGCTCTCTCCCGTGAGCTGGGGATCCTGAAGCAAAGACAAAAGGAAGACAGGAGAAAGACAGCTGAGCATCACCATTCATCTCGCCTGCTTCCTGGCTGTGGACACAACATGACCAGCTGCTTCATGTTTGCACTACAGTGTCCTCCCCACCAAGGTGGACTGGATCTCTTCAGACTGAAATAAATCCTTCTGTCCTTAAGTTGCCTTTTTCACGTATTTTGGTTCAGCTATGACAAAAGTAAAATGGTATGCTTCTGAGCATTTAAATTTATTACATCGAAGCTGAAGGTAATTTTTTTAATAATCTTTAAAGCCTGAATTTGACCTTCATTATAATACAGTTAAAATTAGAAACAGTCTTGTGAGGATTCATTAGGTCATGTATCAGTAATTACTGCAGCAATTATCGGCAGTATGACGTAAGTGAGTTCATGATACACCTCAGTCCTGCTGGGATCCATTGTGGGGTTGACATCAAAAATGTGAATTCTAGTATGTTTCCACAAGAGGATATCCAGACCTCTTGGGTCATACAGTGGACTGTTTAAGGGTCTTCCGGTATTCTGGTAGGGCCTGTCCTTCCCAGTTCACAGAAAGGCAAGAGGGAGAGTACCAGAGCCTGGCTGGTTAGTGAAATCCTCAGATCACGAGTTTCCCTTCCACCCACGGCTGGCTCTGGACCGGGAGCCCTCCACCACCTGACCCGTCCCAGATTGCCGAGGAGAACTGAGAATGACATCTGGCTCCAGGAAGCAGAGGAAGAGCACTGAGGCTGGCGAATATTTCAGCAAGTCCCTGGTGTGATTATCATTTGGAATGAAAACCCATGTATTTTCATTCATTGGCACAACCTCTGAGCATTCCTTTCACTGGTATTTGCTTTGTTCGATGCAGCCAGGCTCAGAAACCAAAGGTTCTTGAAGTGCTTGGAAACAATCTGATACAAAGATATTATTCTGAATGCTAATAGTGCATAATTCTTCTCATTTTTGCCCCCAAAGTCATCTTGAAAAATAGCCATTTTTAATTTCCAAATTCTATGGCCCATGGTAATTGGCATAGGTACCTAGGACACATTTGATCTCACTCAGCAACTAAGTTGATAGAAAGACAGAAATAAGAAAAATATGTGCATTTCTAAATTTTAAAATCTTTATTTGCACACGTGCGTGCGTGTGTCTGTGTGTGTGTGTGTGTGTTGGAATGGGAGCTGGGGGCCATGGAGTCTTGCTGTTGCAAACATAGCCCAGACCCCTATACTACTTTTTTTTTTTTTAACACCCAGCTAATGAGAATAGCTTTTTCAGTGAATCTGGGCTGTAAGATTCATAAGAAAGTACTTTTCACTACTGAAACATATTCCCAACTCCAAAGAAGCTATTTTTTGTATATGTCATATGTGGTCTGCATGCATGTGTAAACATGTTTGGATGCATGAGTGCACACATGTGTGCGCCTATATGAGGAGAGAAGTGGTCAGTGTTGGCTGCCTTCCTCAATCTCTCTTCACCTTATTTATTGATTTATTTATTTACACAGTGTGTCTATATGAATTCAATGCTCACGAATTTGGCCAAACAAGCCATGAAACTCTAGGGATCCACCTGTCTCTCCCTGCTCAGTGTTAGGATTACAGGCCATGTGCCACCATGCCTGGCATTTTTACATGGGTGAAGGGGGTCTGAACCTGGGTCCTCATGTTTGTCTAGAGAACCCTGTGCCCACTGAGCCATCTCTTCAGCCCCTAAAGACATATGTTTTTAAAGAAATAAATTGAATTTAGCAGCACTCTCTTAACATTTCATACATTTGATTGGCCTAGAAGTGAAGTCAACATGTGTTTGTTAACCAATCATCAGAAACCAGAAATGGTTTTGGTCACCATACTTAATTTAAAAGAGCATGCATGCTGGTAAAATTGCATCCTTCATTTTGGAACACTGTACTCCTAGTGGGAAGTCAGTCTATGTGGGCCTATGAACGTAGAAAAAGAATAAGCTCAAATAAGTTTTGAAAAGAAATAAAATGCCATAAATGACAGAGGCCTAATACACAGTGTCTTTGGTTTCTCTCCTAAGAGTTAATGGGCCGTTGATCCAGCAATATCACAGTTCATTCATTTATCAACGTTTTACTGCACAACGGCTGTTTGACATACACTATTTCTTGTCATGTGTGCTTTTAGGAATTTCCTTCCTACTAGGTTCAATTTTTCAGCAACCTTGATCTATGTTTACTTATCTTGAAACATGAAAATATAAGGAAGATTTCTAATTAGTTCTGTTTAAATATAACAACCTTATCCAATACTCGGATTTTATATTTTTCACTCAAAATCTCAACTACAATCTGCTATGCTACTTCCAAGGAAGTCATTTTATTAATGTGCGCTCACATGCGCGCTTGTGCATGTGTGTGTTTGAGTGTGTGTGTGTGTGTGTGTGTGTGTGTGGTGTGTGTGTCATGTGCATGAATGCAGGCTTGTGCATGCCATGATGCACATCAGGAAGAGAGAGGACAAAATAAGGGTACCACTTTTGATTTCTCACCGGCCCCCTCCCTTGAGGAAGGTTCTTGCCATTTCTCTCTCTCTCATTGGTATTCACTGCTATGTTCTTCAGGCCACTACTGGAGGTTCACTGGCTTCCAGCAAAGACTTCTGTCTTCACCTTCCATCTACCAGACACTGTGCCAGGGTTACAGAAGCCTACCTCAGTAGCTAGTTTTTACTTGGGGTGTTGGGACCACAACTTGAGTATTTAGGCTTAAGACATCACCTCAGCCCCAGAATTCTCTCCCTCTACCCCCTCTCTCTCCGTTTTTCTATCATTTATAATCTATAACCTTATCTATTTGTCTATCTCTTTATTTCTTCCTCATGCTTTCTCTGTACTTTTTCTTTTTCCTTTTTCTTTTTTGAGACAATCTCATGTAGCCCAGACTGGCCTCAAACTCACTATACAGCTGAGGCTGACCATTAATTTTTGTTCTTTTTATGATTACAGACTTGTGCCAAGGTGCCTGGCCTCAATTATTCTTTCATCAAAAATTTAATAGTGTATTTTTTGATCCTTTCCTTCAACTATTGATTTTCCCATATTTAAGGGAAACGAGGAAAATACAAGTTCGATTGTGTATAACTATGGGATTCTGTAATTTAATGATGTTTCCCGCATACATATTTTTCCTTAGTTCCCTTTTAATAATATTTGCCAATTTTCTACTGACTTTCAGTACTGCTTAAATCCTTGTAAAAAATGCTTCGGTATACTGCACTTGCATTTGAAACCCTACCGCCTTTATAAAATCCTTTGTTGATTAAACTGATACTTACAGATGCTTTGAAAAGTGTGTATGGTATGCCACTGTTTGCATTAATTTTCTCCACAATTTGAAGTGATATAATTGGAACTCTATAATGTTGAAATTACCAAAATATCCTATAAATATTGATTAATTAGTGGAGCATTATCAAGATATGCATGGGATGCGGGGGAGATGGCTCATATTTTTGCTTGCAAATCTGCTGCCTAGGTCCACTTTCTCAGTGACAATGTAAAACTGCATGCACAAAGTGGCACATATGTCTGGAGTTTGTTTTCCATGGCAATGGGCTCTGGCCTGTCCATTCTCTCTTGATTATTGATTGATAGATAGATAGATAGATAGATAGATAGATAGATAGATAGATAGATAGATACATACATACATACATACATACATACATACATAGATAGATACATAGATAGATAGATAGATAGATAGATACATACATACATACATACATACATACATACATACATACATACATAGATACATAGATAGATAGATACATAGATAGACAGATGATTGATAGATTAAAAAAAAAAAACACCTGAATGGATGAAGGTAGCAGTGTTCCAATGCAACTTGAATTACATAACTAGGTAGCAGATCAAGTGTGGCCCAGGGACCAGTTTCTCAACTCATTTTTATTATTTACTTACCTTTTTTTTTTTTTGTGGCAGGGTCTCACTGTAGCCTAGGCTGATGTAGAATTCACTCTGTAGCTCAGGCTGGCCCCAAACTCACAGTGATCCTCCTACCTCTGCTGGTTAAAGGGATGTGCCACCACACAAGGCTCAACTCTTTAAAAAAAATATTTATTTAAGAGAGAGAGAATGCATCAACACAGCAGAGCTTCCTGCCACTGCAAATGACCACCAGACATATGCACCACTTTATGCATCTGGTTTTATATGGGTACTGGGGAGTTGAACACAGGTCATCAGGCTAAATCTTAAGCAAGCATCTTTAACCACTAAGTAATCTCTCCATCCCAGTTTCTCACCTCTTGATGTGTGTTAGCTTGCATTTTTTTAAATTCATGAATAGTACCAAGACATAGTTTACCTTGATTGGTATAATTGGACCAAATTCTGTTTTATTTAATTTGTCCATGTATACGGTATGTATGTATGCATGTTCATGTGCCCAGGCACACGTGTGTGTACATGCATGTGGAAACCAGCAGTTGACATGTATTGATCTTTAAAACAATCCAAAGAGAGTCTCTCACTGAACCCAGATCTCACAGATTGGGCTACACCCAATAACCAGCGAGGCCGAGTGTCTTGTCTCTCTTTCCCCAGTGCTGGAATTGTAGACATGGACCACCGTGCCTGCTGCTTTCCAGGGGAACTGGCGATCTGAACACAGACCCTCTTTCCTGTGTCGCAAGCACTATATGCACCAAGTCCCCTCCCAGCCCTACAGGACTTCCACGTAGCCTGTTATGTCAAGTTGCTCACTCTTCTAATGATGGGAACCGACTTGCTTGTTCCTCAGCTTTCAGGATTTTCAGCAGTGCTATGATTGTTGCCTGCCAGCTTCTTTCTATGTGTTTATATTCCGAGGCTTCTTGGCCCTGTGACCCTGACATTCAGAGGACTTCACAAACGTGTGTGTGAGTCAGAAGCTCACAGGAGATTTTGTAGTATAGCTACATCTTCTGTGAATCTGTACCGAAGCCAAGAGCTGAAGCCACTCTATTTCTACCCTTCGATTGACTTTTAACATTAAAAAAAAATAGAATATCATGCAAAGTACTGGGTTCATCCTGGCATCTTCATACATGTGCGTCTTTATGGTGTGTCTGTATTTCTTCCCTTCTTCCATTTCTTACGTCTGCTCCCTCATTTAACTGGTTTCTTCCCCCCCTGCCATGAGTCCCTTTGACTTTACCCTTATTCCTTTACCCTCTCCTTTTCTGCCTTCCTTTATTCCTACCTCTCTTGCATTTAATAGTAGAACAATAAAATGATGAATTTAAACACTATAGCCAGTTCATTTTATCTGGACACAGTCCGACCTCAAGGACTTTGGCTTTAGGGTTGATGACTTAATGCCCTTATCAGTGTAAGACACAGGGCTTTTCTACATAGGGTCTTTGATAAGCTTCTTGTATTTTTTTCCATCAATTTAACCAAGTACCATATTACATAAGTAGATCCTCTCAAGTGAAAATGGATGGGAGGAAGGAAGAAGGAAGGGAGAGAGGGAGGGAAGGATCAAGGTGAGAGAGGAAAGGAGGGGGATGGAAGGAGGGAGGGAAAATAGGAAAATGTTTGGCACTTTTTTTTTTCTCAAAATTCAGAAATAATTCCCTTGACTCCCAGGGAGTGTTATTCCCCCATGAGTGTTCCATTCCGTGGATCATTACTTCTATCACTAATGTGTAATTTTCATTCACATACCACATAAGAGGCTTAAAGCTTTCTTGAACACTCTTTTGTCAGGTTGACAGGTACCCTTTCCTTTTCACACTTGCCAGGTGTCATTTGCCACGCTGAGGTTCTCTGTCACCATAAGCACCTGAGTTCGCCATTGCTTCTCTTCCTTCACACCAATGACTGCTTAATTTTAAATGGATGATTTCTGCCAGTTTCCCAGTTTAATCCCTATTTCTGTTATTAAGTAGTCCAAAACATTCTTCAATGGCGTCTGAGGCCTTGGAATTTAAAAGTAAATTGCTTCTGGGAAAAACAAATCAAACGCATTGCAGACCTACAGAAAGTGCATTAAAACATATTACAGTGCAGTTTCTTGGTGGAATAAATTGAGAGTCACAGTCATGTTTCTTCTAGAATGTCAGATTCTGAGACACTCCGATTAATTTTGGTTTAAGATTGAGTTTCTCTCCAACACTCCACTCTCTATTTGATGTGTCTCCATTTTTCAACGTATCCAATGACAATTTATGCCATACATTATTGTCCCCCCCAAATATAAACAGAGTAGAAGGGTAAAGCAGTATGTAGAGTGAATGCATGTGAATGATGTGAGTTTGATTTGATTTCCCATTACTGACTTGCTGTGTGACATTGAACAGACTATGTAACCTTCACAAGTCTTTAGCAATGCCACCAACCTGTGACTACCTGAAGTCCTCGTGGAGATGTCGTGCGTGGAGACATCTTTCCTAGTGGGAGATGGTGGGGTTGGTGGAAAGATAATACGCTGCAACCCTCCAGTGGGTCATGGCTGTCTTGCATGCCTTATTTGAAAAAGCTGGAAAGGATCGAGAAGGAAAGTGAGTATCTCCATTATTCTGTTTTTTGTTCTTTCAGAAAATCAAATAGTTGATTTTTTTTCTAAAAAGGAAGTAAAGGAATAGTCACATTTTCAAATTCATACTTAAATATTGAGTGGCAGGTTGGTTAACTATTTCAAAAACTTTTTACTGAAGCATTATATGGATGTGCATATTATAAACGTAGACCTCAATTTTCAGCTTTTGAGGTGGGTCTTGCTCAAGCCCAGGCTGACCTGGAATTCACTATGGAGTCTCAGGGTGGTCTTGAACTCAGCGATCCTCCTATCTCTATCTCTGGAAAGACACCATCAATGCAGCACTTTCAGGCCAGTTTGGGTCTTGGTGACCCAAACCCATCACAGCAAATGGGAAGCATTCAGTTCTCAAAGTTGTGCAAAGAAATCATGTCTATAATAACAAGTAGAAGAGAGAGAATATCCAAAAGAGATATGAAGCAGCCACTGTCGACTGCATGGGAAGGGCATGGTGCTTTCTACCCACTCTGTTATTTAATCCCAGACTTCCTCGAAATGGATATGATTATGAATCCCATATATAAGCTCATGATAGTACTTAATCTTAGGAGAGTGTTACAGATGATGGGTGACAGAGCTGGGATTTAAATCAGTGCTGTATGATTATGGAAGGCAAGTTCTTACCCAGCTAATACCTCTCAAGTTCAACACATGGAAAATGAATGATGAAAACAGCTTGCCTTAATTTTAAAAAGCAGTTTGAAGACTCCAGGGAAATGAAGAATGTCTTCATTTGCTATCTTTCAATTGACTAAAAAATTAATAAGGGATGTTTAGTTTATATTTCCTCATATTGTATTTTAATAAAGAGCTAGTCATATAGAGATGCAACTCATTCAGCCCTGGAGAAAACGCTAGAACACAGTGCAAGTTTGTTATACTGCTTGACGTCTTGCTAAGGCTTCTAGCTGCAGTCATTACATTACCCATGGAATCCTATATGTTCATTTCATGTTTTCCAACTTGTCCAAAATTAACATCCTCACAAGTCAATTCCGTCTCAAGAAAACCTGCTTTCCTGGGGAAAAAAAGATGAATAAATAAGTAAGTATAGTAATATTTCAATTTTAAGATTAAAATCAAATATATGGAGGAATGGAATCTGTGCCCATGTCTCATTACATGGCTCTAAACAGTGTGGGGCGACCATGCAGTTTGACTTGGTAGAGGGCTGTCATCTTACTACTTATATTGCCATTGATACTGAGCATTATTCCTTTCGAAACAAGAAGGTGTCAAGTGAAAACTGTTTTTCCATATAAGGTTTGTTTTGTTTTAATAATTTTTATCAGGAACTTTAATAAGGAACATATTGTATATTGGTCATATTCCCATCAGGATACACTCATACACTCCCTCTCCTCTGGTCCCATTCCGCTCAGGCCCCTCCTCAGCGGGGTTACTGGAAATTACTGCGGGGTCATAAATGCAGTACTTAATTCCTACAGACCAAAACAGTGACTCCGAATACCCATTTCCACCCTGTGGCTTTTAACTTCTTGTTGCTCCCTCTTCTTCAGGGTCCCATGAGCCTTGGAGGTCTTGTTTTAGGTGTCCTTCATTGTTGAACCTCTAATTATTTGCTCTTTGATGCGTTTTGAGTCTCCTCAGCATCTGAGGCCGTCTGCTAAGAGGAGAAGCCCAGCTAGCAGTGAGAGCAGCCCTCATATTGAACCCGCCATGCTTCTGTAACATTTCCTGGGTCTTGGGTCTCTCCTGTATTAACCACCATTTGCAAAAAGCAAGGTCTCTAACCAAAGAGGGAAGGCGGAATGGCTAAAGGGATAAACATGGATATTTAAAAGATATTCTGGTGGGCATTACCTCTCATTTGACCCCAAGAACAGAGAAAATGTCCCCCCAGCAACTATGTCCTTCCAAGCCCGGTCAGGCAAGATGTACCCCAGATGCAGTAGTGCCTTATAAGTTATGGGGGTAACAAGCTGCTCTTTGCCTGTATATGAGCCATGCTAAGTGGGAGGGAACTCATGCTTGGAACTGAGAACCTATAAGCTTTTTCTTCCCCTTTGGGATTTATTTAGTACTCCACAGCAGATAATAAAAGATCATAATAACATCCTTAATGGAGGTTGTTGGTCCCTCCAATAATCCAGTTGTCAATATGGAACATTCCTTATCCAATTCTGTGTTTGCTAGGAATATATACTTCCACTGTACAAGCGAAAACTAACTTTGGCAGGTGAGAACCACCTCACCCCAAATGCCCCAAATTGCTTCCCTGAGAACAGTCAACCAGCTGAGGGCTTGAAATACACAGTACAAAGGTCCTGCCCTCCTGCTTCAAGGATGGTCACAAGTAGGTTCCAACTTGAGATGCCATCCTTGTTTAGCCGTTTCTCTTGCTCTCTCTGCAGGCCTCATTTCCTTCTTGGATTCCATGAGGGCCGTCCCTTGGTCTCCTAGGAGCCTTACCTGAATCGACGTCATATTTTCATAATCTCGAATAGCTCTGCAAGGAACCTAGTTTCTTTCACTGTTTGTTTTTTGGTTGTTTGTTTGTTTTTGTTTTTGGAAGCCTAACAGAGCTTACTGGGATGGCGATCTCTGTTCCCTTTATTGGTAATTTGGAATTGTGAGGATTACAATAGACGCTCATGGCTCGCATGAGCAGTGGAATGCAGCCAGTGACACCATGGCTTCCCACAATGCAGACAGAGAAACATCAGAATGCCTAAATTTCTACTTTAAAAAATCACTAAGGGTATATGGCAAATATGCTCGGGGGGAAATAGAAAATCACTGGGAAGAACACGCATAAATAAAGACATTTCTAACATCAAAAAAGTCCCAAGAATCACAAAATCTGCAGAAGCTTGACTAATCAAATACTGCAGGGCTGATTTAATCGGTGTAAAATTGAAAGATCTTTAGATTCATAACAAAAATCCAAATTTGAGGAAGGGCAAACTTTAAAACAGTAGCCAAGTAAAGAAGTGTTGGGACAAGGGAAGGAAGGTGAGTGAGCAGGCTCGCTGGGACTGTGCGGAGGGGTCTGCACACCTGACACAGTCCACAGCAATGCAACTCTTTGAGAAAGAGATGGAGTCAACGTCATCGTAGACATAATCGCTACGGATGTCGCAGAAGCATCTGGGTGTATTAAAATCATTCTTGGATTTCTGAAGACTGACGAAATGCAACTGCTTCTATTGTCTACTGAATGTTGGTACAGTCCTTTGATCTTCGGCTTTTTCTCTGGCTCCCTATGAACTGATATCAGGGGTTAGTATGATTCCTTGCAGGAAGGGGTGACACCATTGTGCTCAACGTCTTGGAATAAGAAGTAGAAGCCACAAAAATGCTATCATTGCCCCAGTGACCCAAATCAGAGACAGAAACCATATAAAACTGAAATTTGTTAACATAACATGGCTTTTTTAAAACTAAAGTTCAGGCAGAATAAAAGAGAAGCCATCTGGTTTCTTCTCTGGAAATCATGGGTAAGTGAGTAAGCAAAAGGCTGTGGGCTAGTTGGCTGCATGGATGGGTGGATGGGTGAGTGCTTGGAGAAACTCGCTGCGGTGTCCTGCGGGCATTCTCTGCTTCTGCCGGCTCAGCTGTCACAAAGAGACATTGCTAACCCATCTATCAAAGACGAGGAAGACAAGGACAGGCTGGAAGTTCTCTCTCATACTCATCCGTTATTTTATTTCTCATCCTGGCTCACCAGCAGCATGTAGGGGTGCTTCAAGAGCTCATTAAGGACAGCAGTAAAGTAGGCTTCTCCTCATTTGAAAACATCAACGGTATTCATTACTGTATTTCTTGCTGTGACCAAACACCTACCAGGAATGATCTGAAGGAAGGAAAATGTTCATTCTGTGCAGGCTCCAGGGGATATACTTACTCCATCAAGGTGCGGGAGGCTTGGCAGCAGAAGCAGGAGGCCAGGTACACACATTTTAGTCAGGAACCAGAGAGCGAGCAGGAAGTGGGGCAGGTCTTTTAAAACCTCAAGTCTGCTTCCAGTGACACACTTCCTTTAGCAAGACTGCCTGCTAAAGTTTCCTCAACCTTCCCAAACAGAGCCGCCAACTGGGAACCAAGCGTCAAAACACATGAGCCTATGGTAGACATTTCACATTCAAACCACATCACTTACTAACTTCCAGTGAGTGATTTCATTTTCATATATTTCTGAGTGAAAGGCAGACAGAGTGTTTGGATAATTTACCACATTTGCAAAAGAAACTTTCTCTACTTAAAAAAATAGACTTGAGAGCTGGAGAGATGGCTTAGCAGCTACGGCATTTGCCTGCAAATCCAAAGGACCCTGGTTTGATTCCTTAGGACCCACATAAGCCAGATCCACAAGGGGGTGCATGCATCTGGAGTTCATTTGCAGTGGCTGGAGGTCTTGGTGTGCCCAGCACCCATTCTCATTCTCTCTCTCTCCCTCCCTCTCTTGCTCTTGCATAAATAAATAAGCAAATAAAATATATTTTTTAAAGTAGACCTGACATCTGTATTATATTTAAAAATGGTTAAAAAATACTTAGCTTTTTATATCAACATTTGTAGCCATAGTAATGAAAGCAACATATCAACTCTTAGGCTTTATGCTATGTCAATAGGTAAAATGCTCAGTTTTATTACAAAATAAATAAAAATTAGGCTATGTAAAAGTGTCTAAATAAGGAGAAGTCGTAATTGGATGTGTGGACATGACATTTGTCTAAACCTCGTACCAATGAAGTTCACAGGCCTTTGTTTTTTTGAAAGCCTTCATTAATGTGGAGTGTTCACAATACTTTTTTTTCTTTCTCAAAGTAGGTTGTAACAGTAGACTGAGGAGAAAGGACTATGATACTTCTGTTTTAAACTTAAAATTTCCCACTATTTTGTCTTGTTGGCAATGAAATGGTATCAGATTTTACGCCGATCACTGTTAAATTGTTAATGTCAGACACTGAGGGAGTAAGTATTGACACAAGTGACTTGAATGCTATCGACATAAACTGATACTTACAAGTCAATAAAATATGTAGGTTAAGTTAGAGAACATAAAAGATAATTGCTTCAATTAAAAGATAGTCTGGTCATCAAGCATGAGGACTGGAATTCAGATTCCCAGCACTACATAAATGCCACATTAGTGTGGGGACAGTTAGTGATTACAGCACTCTTGAAATGGAGAGAGTAGTCCTTAGGGCAAGCTGACTATCTAGACTAGCTGAATCAGTGAGCTCGGGGCTCAAGTGAGAGATCCTGCCTCAGGAAATAAAGCAGAGAACAATTGAGGTAGAGACCTTATATCAACTTCTGGCTTACAATCACATACACACACACACACGTGCACACATGCACATGCATGCACACCCATACATAATGTGTTCCCCCACACACAATATCTAAAAATAAAAGACAGGGTTATATTTATTTATAAACACACTCCCTTTACTTAATCTTGACAAATAACAAAATGTGCTGAAAGAGATATAGTAAATCCCCAATTTAATTTAGTATGGGTTGTACTTTAGAAGAATGATTAGATAATGAAATTGTTTCCAAAGTGATGACAGAATATTAAGATGGAACAAAAAAATGATAAGGGAAAGACAATAGCATTGTTACATACAATGGTACGCTCCCCAAGGGAAGGTCGCTCTAAAGAGACACAGCACAGCCAGATCTCCTTATATAAGCCTTCCGGGGGATGGAGGGGGGAAGCATCTCCTTCATGCTATCAGTTTGCATTTTGCTCCTTGTGATAGAACACAATGCCCACATCTTAATGTCCTACTTTCCTGACAGATAATAATAGAAATAAACTATCTCATTCTGACCTTTCTATTTGGTTTGAATTTGAGTCTCTGCCCTTATATGTCCTACTAATTCTATTTCTGAAAAACATTGAGATGAGAAAGGATTAGAATAGATAGTCATTCAAACAATGTTAAAGGTATTATATGCAGACCTTTTCCTCAAATATAAGCACACAGATGCTATGGACATGTATGTGTTGATCTGTGAGTGAGCTGAACAGACAGGTGGAAAATAAGAAAATAAACACTACCATAACTAAACTTTAGAGAAGCCTAAGGGATAATATCAAAAGTTCTATGCAAAATTAATAACATTTTTATTTGAATATTTTTAGTGTTTCAGTGCATCAGGAATCATATTTTTCAGTAAAAATAAAATAAAAGCAAATGTACAATATACTCTTTTCTTCTTACTTACTTCCTTTCTTGTTTTGCTTTTTTCCCCACCTCTTCAAGATAGTGCCTCACTCTAGCCCAGGCTGCTCTGGAATTTACTGTGTAGCCTCAGAGATGCCATGAACTCTCAGTGATCATCCTACCTCTTGCCTCCTGAGTGTTGGAATGAAAGGTGTTTACCACCATGCCCAAACTTTTCTTATTTCTTTTCCCTTCTGCCACTGAAACCTTTGCTTCTTGCCCATTTGTTCCTCTTCTACTTTGAGGTCTTTATTTGACCTCCTCCATAATTCATGAAGACATGTTGATGGGCCCGTATTGTTCAAGTCACAGCAGTCTCTGTGATGGGATGAAAGTGCCGACCATGTTTTGC
The DNA here is from genome assembly GCF_020740685.1 of Jaculus jaculus. Classification (NCBI taxonomy): domain Eukaryota; kingdom Metazoa; phylum Chordata; class Mammalia; order Rodentia; family Dipodidae; genus Jaculus; species Jaculus jaculus. Next base: position 8,928,863 of record NC_059118.1, read on the forward strand.
ATGGAAGTGCTCCACTGCACTCCTCCCCATCCCTGACTCTTGCATTCTTTCTGTCCTCTCTTCAGCAGGTTTCCTTGAACTTTCGTGGATATGCTAGAGATGTTTCATTTAGTTCTCAGCACCCACCTGTCATTTACTCTGTCGTTTGTTCTAAGTAGCATAGTTTCATCCTGAGTGGGTGTCTCAGCCAGAGTTCTTTGGAATTTGTAGCACATTATGACAATGAAAAATTAATTTCCAAATTAACTCACATGAAGCCAGCATTGGTGGTTTATAATAATATGCAGATTTCAATATATACTAGGAATAAATATTCCTATTTATGCCAAAATTTGCATGAAGTTATCACAATAGAACAATGACAGGGTTGGAATGTGTCTCCCATATAGCACCTCCGTCATTTCTCTTTATGTGTCTCATTTTCACCTCTTTGATGCTCATCTGTGTGTGTGACCACTTCACCCTACCATGTGATAGAAAACAGTAATCATTGGCAGTTTATGGTGAAAAGATAGTGAACTAATGACTAATGAAATGACTTCTAGTTTTGGAGTACCTTTCTAAAGTAGTTTAGTCTTAGCAAGATTGAAAGATAGGCAAGGGGGGAATTGGATAGCCTAAGTATAAATTCCCAAAACATGGGTATTGTGTGTGTTCATGAGAGGTTAAACACCTGATATAAAGTGATCCCTTTGCATGAGATCATGAGGAATAATGCTTAGCTGTCTGACCTTAATGACTAAGGAACCTTCCCTATTATGAAAACCAATGGAAGACTTCTCTACTTCTCCTCGAAGTCTGCTGTAGATTAACTGCTAAGTCAAGCTTCTATTAGTCAAATTCAATATAAACAGTGTGGTGAAAGCAATGAGAAGCTAATAGAGTCTTTTTTTTTTTTTTCCTTTTTGCTTCTTTATGAGTCATACCTAATCCACAGTGGTGGCCCCAGCATCTATAGTCAATGGCTTTCTTGTGAAAATACCATCTTGGGTGTTTTTCTTTTTTTCTACCATGTTCATTACTTGAATAACTTCTATAGATGTCTTGTATCTAGAGAGATTTTTTTCTTTTTATCTCAATTTCCCTTTCATTTTTAAGTACATATGCTGATTCCTCAAAAGAGAATGGGTTTCCCAGACCAGCATGTGTCTGTGTGGATAACCGAGACAGGGAAGACTCCCACTTCTGATACATTCAAGTCTCTCCATCAGTTCCATGCAGGGCTACTTCTGATAGTATAAACTCTATAAGTTTCTGAGATCCAGAACTAATGATGGTGTGTTACTTACATATCATTCCTAGAGTGGGAACAAACACAAAAATAATTTTTAAAAGACTCAAATTCATCCCATTTCTGAATAGCTGACAGCTGATATTCAGGAAGAAACAGACCAACAATGATAATGACAGTTGTATATAAATGCAATGAGCATATTATATCATTGTTACATCTTTGGATAACTTCACAGCATCAGTAAAATAGTTCATTCTTCTCTTTTCCACTTGCCCCATGCCCTTGGTTTCTAAGGAGTAGCTCATTACATAATTTTTGCTTCAGAACAAAACAAAATATTTTATCTGTCAATGTGTGAGTCTGTGTGTGTGTGTGTGAGAGGGGGGGAGGGAAAGAGAGGGAGAGAGAGAGAGAGAGAGAGGCAGAGACAGAGAGCAAGAGGGAGTATTAGAGGAGCAATATAGTACAAAACTATCAGCTGGCAAGCCAAATATCCTAGCTATGCTCCCCCATAGATGATTTCCCAGACACAGAACTTCACTGGCCACATTTTTTTCCCAAGGATCTTGGACGTATCACTGCATTATGGAGTTCTCTCTATCTCTGTAGGCTCTGGCTAGCTGTCTGACTTCCACTTAAACCATTACAATGACTGTTGTTGTTTATTTTACTTTAATATAAACATGACACTTGACAGTGTTGGATCAAACCAGTTGTATATGGTCCCATTTGGGGTGAACCCTTATTGTTCAGAAATGTGTGTATCATTGAGTAATTTAAAAGAGAAAACAATGTACTGGGGCTAGAGAGATGGCTCAGCTGTTAATGCACTTACCAATAAAGCCTAATGTCCCAAATTTGATTCCTCAGGAGCCATCCATGTAAAGCCAGATGCACAAATTGGTACATGCATCTGATATTTGTTTGCAGTGGCTAAAGACCCTGGTGTGCCCATGTTCTGCCCTGTGTCTATCTTACTTTGCTTACAAAGAAGAAAGTACAATTTTTTTTTTAAAGAAATAAAACAGCCAGGCATGCAGGCACACTCCTCTAATCCCAGTATTAGAGAGACAGAGGCAGGATAATTGCCTTGAGTTTGAGGTTAGCCTGAGACTCATAGTGAATTCCAGGTCAGCCTGGGCTACAGTGAGACCCTAAAAAAAAAAAAAAAGAAATGTACCAAACATGTCATCTCATTTTCATCTATCCAATCACAATTCCTAAATTATAGAAGAAGGGACCTGCATGTCCCTCTCCTCCATGTGTATTGTCAACATTGCCTCCCACATGGCCTTGTTCCATTTAACTCTTGGAAGATGGCCTGGGGCAATAGCCTGATAAAGTGCTTTCCCCACAAGCAGGAGGACCTGAGTTTGATGCCCTGCTCCCAGGTAAAAATGCGCCGGGCGTGGTGGTGCGCGCCTTTAATCCCAGTACTCGGGAGGCAGAGGTAGGAGGATTGCCATGAGTTCGAGGCCACCCTGAGACTCCATAGTGAATTCCAGGTCAGCCTGGGCTAGAGTGAGACCCTACCTCAAAAAAAAAAAAAAAAAAAAAAAGCAATGTGGTAACATCTTTTATCTTTTATCCCAGCATGGGAGAGGTGGAGATAGGAAGATCCCTAGAGCTCACTGGCCAGCTGGCCAAGCCTAATCAGTGAGCACCAGACAAAAACACCTGTCTTAAAAGATTAAAAAAAAAAAAAAGATGGGTGGTATTTCTCAGGATGACACTGAGGTTGACCTCTGGTCTCCACATGCACACTCACATCATGCAGGCATGCTGGGCTAGCAGTCTGTGTGAGAAGCTTGCTCTTGTGCCCATGTGCTGAGAAGCTGTGCAGGGTTGCTTTGTGTAGAAATGAACTGGTGTGAGCAGAGGGATATGGCACAGCAAGAAAAATCTTTGGGTGAACTGTTGCCCGTTCAGCTGCAACTGAGAGATTACAACCTTTGAGGCTGGGCTAGCTGACCTGTGCTGGGGCAACAAGAAGAATGTAGGCTCTTTAGAAGGGGCCTGAGTGCTCAAAGAGTGTCCTGTTCTTCAAAGTCTGCTTTATTCCCCCCTGGATTAACAAATTGGCACCCTACCTGGTATCGTGGAGTATAAGAAATGCTGGAAAGAGGGTCATTGAGTTTGCAACACGGTCTTGTGTTTTGGAAATGGCCATGGGCAGTGTGAAGCAGGTTTGCTGTTGCCTGCATGGAGGCCCCATGGGGCCATGAGGATGAACCGTGGCTTGCAGTGGAGACCCAGTGGAGATGCCGGGACCATGAGATGGCTGCCAAGGAGCTGCCGGCCCCGTGAAGTTTTCCAGGACTGTGAGGAGACTAGCTGGAGGGGCGGAATTGGAATGCCAGAGACTTGTTGCTGGTTAGAATTATCGGACTTGAAGATTTGTCACTGGCTAGAGTTGCTGGACTCGAAGCTACAGAGTTTGATGTTTGCCCTGGTTGTTCTAAATCTTGTATTGGTTGAATGTTTCTTTGCTATGCCCAATGCTGTCTTGTGCAGTGTGAATACATGGACGCAAACATACATATATAAATAAATACACATTTTTTAAACCTTAAAACATCCAAGGAGTTAAAATTATGAATTTTATATTCCTCAAGACAGTCCTTAACAAGGACTGTTTCTGGCAGATCACACCCTAACAAAGGCAACAGATGTTGGATTGGAATTTGCATAGTCTAGAGAGGAAAATTAATTTAAGGAAAAGTAGGAAGAGCGGTGAGCATTTTTCCCTGTGTGTGTTTTTAATGACCTTAACAAAGCAGAATGGAAATATTTTCATTGTCTGCAATCAATTTACATGCTTGAGTATTTGTTTTTCTTCCTGTTCTAAACAGGGTCTGCTCAGCTATCAGCCATGTAGTAGAAGGAAGGGTCAAGAGACGCTAGGCATCATGCCTCCATCCTGCTGTTAACCAGCAAGTTACCTTTTAAAATATTCACTTATTTATTTATTTATTTTGAGAGGGAGAGAGAGAGAGAGAGAGAAAAGAGAGATAAAGAGGCAGATATAGAGAAATAATGGGCATGCCATGGTTTCTATCCACTGCAAATAAACTACAGACTTGTACATCTAGCTTACTTGGGTCCCGGGGAATTGAACCTGGGTCCTTTGGCTCTGCTAGCAAGCACCTCAAATGCTAAGCCATCTCTCCAGCCTGTTTCTTTTCTATAAAAAAATATTATTTATTTATTTGCAAGCAGAGAGAGAGATAATGAGTGAGGAAAAATGGGTATGCCCGAGTCTCTTGCCACTGTAAACGAACTCTATATACATAGGCCACTCTGTGCAGCTGGATTTCCGTGACTGGCGAATTAAAACAAGACTGGAAGGTTTTGCAAGCAAGCGCCTTGAACTGCTGAGCCGTCTGCCCAGCCGCAGCTCAACAATGTCTTAATCTAGAGCTTTCACTTGGAGTTTCCTTGCAGGTTTCTCCACGCACAACTTTCTGAACACACTGCGACGGCTAAGCTGTTGGTTCTCCCCTCTGTGCTGGGAATTCATCTCTTGCTTCCAACTCACATTCCTGAACTGCCAACACAACAATCCTCGTTCAGTTTTGAGGGATCATATTGTGGTATTTTCTTAAATTAATGTCAAATGAAAGTGGAGACAGTGAGGAACGTTCCAAAAAAAAACTGTTTAACCAAGGAATATCCATGTGTATTTAAAAAAAAAAAAACCTTCTGCTTAGATTTTATGTTGAAGGAGCTTGTAGTTTAAAAGGTGGTTTGTGGAAGACCATTATGACGGACTTAAAAAAAAAAAAAACACATTGTACCTTCTTGTGCGAATTTTCCTGGGGGGCGGGGTGGGGAATGGCCAAATCTCTATTCACCTAGATAAGGTGCCAGTGGCAGACCATTGTACCCGAGTCTAGCTTGGTGAAAGAGTGAATTAATTGGGGTTACTCACAGGAGCATGAGTGACTCAAAGGCACCTTTGTCACCTGAAAGGCCACTCTGGAGTGGGTGATGACTCAGGAAAATTGCATCCTGGGCACTGCCTGCTCAGCTTGCCTGCAGCTCAGTCAGGCAGGAGTTTGTTCTCCCCAGCAATTGTCACCGCTCCTGAAACCTTGAGGAGCGCCCTTGTCACTTGTGTGCCTTGCAGGAGCTCTGTGAGCCTTATAATCTCGTGGGCTTCATATGATTCGCTCCATTCCCAGATCTTGAAAGCCTCCTTCCTTTCAGCTGGGAAGAAAGAGCTAGACAGCACAGCTCCTAACGCAGCAGCAGACGTGTAGGGGTGGACATGAGTTTCAAAGGTCTCAACGCCCAGAACGGACAGGGAGGAACCACGAGGAACATGACTCAGCTCTGCTGTGGACGTAACACTGCAGTCCCCGCTGCCTCCGTGCTCAGAGGGCTGGATGTTCTGTGAGAACTTACAGAGTTTATACATCACTTTCTGACCCTCCAATCTGCTTTGCAATTTTACTCATGGGAGCTAATTTTCACAAAGGAAGCAGAGCATGGTAGCTCACAACGGTAATCCCAGCACTCGGGAGGCTGAAGCAAGACGGATACCATGACTTCGAGCATAGCCTGGTCCATGTCGTGAGTTCCAGGCACACCAGGGGATGCATAGCCAGACTCAGTCCTAGACAAGCAAATAAACAAAAAAAGAAATGCTTAATTTGTAGATGATTGCAAAGGGTTTGCTTTTCAGTTAAATAGAATGCTATTTCAGGAGCAAGCTGTTCTGTTCCGGGAGTTACATTTCTCTGCGCTAGAAATCTATTACACAGCGCAGGTGTTTTTAATAGCTGATAATCTTTTAGTTTACCATGTGAGGCAATTTTAAGAAAGTTTCTAATTTGCAAAAGGTTGTTGTTCTGTATTAAAACACCCAGTTTAAGTGATTTGATTGAACATAGAGGTACTCATCAGATAAAAATCAAGGTTTAACCAAGAACAGTGTTTGAAACGGTATCACAGAATGTTCTGGAACAGACAGGATAAGCATGTGCTTAGCACCAACTTCGGGTCCTTCTTGATGGTATGCCCAGTGGCTTTACCCTGGTCTCAAAAGTCATCTCAAAAGGTTTCCAGTGATTGGGTTGGAGAGATTCCTCAGTGGTTAAGATGCTCACCTGCAAAGCCTAAACACAGGTGTTCAGTTCTCCAGGTCCCATGTAAAGCCAGATGCACAAGGTGGCACATGCATCTGGAGTTTGTTTGCAGTTGCTAGAGGCCCTGGTGCACCCATTCTCTCCCTCCCTCCTTCTCTTCCTCTCAAAAAATTAAACTAATTAATTTTTTAAAAGAAAAGGTTTCCAGTGATTGTCACAAGCCTTTCTATTCTGATCAATAAGATATTTCATAAAACTCTGAGTAAATATAATGTGTGTGTGTGTGTGTGTGTGTGTGTAATATACTAATACAAGCCCCAAGGCACTTCCCTCTCCTGGGAAATTTCCCTTGATAAGACTTTTCATACTTAACTGAAAATTATAGCTGTAGTCTGTGACCATTCTTCTCTGTTGAACTTGTTTGATCAGGTCTGGCTTCTGGCTCTTTTACTTTTATTTCTGATGAATGCACCAGATATGGAGACATGTGCTTTCACTCGCCAACTGCATTCCAGACCCTTTGCTGCAAGTGTGTCCATCGGTGGCAATGTGGGAAGTACCAGTTGGTCTTCAACCCACTGCCGAAAATAAAAGAACCTACAACCCGAATAGTATCTCAGTCAGTGTGGACCAGTGGGGATTAAAGTGACCTTCAACTTCAGCTGTCTCCGTCCTTCCTTAGAGGAGGGCTGCACGGTGGTGTTGATTCATGTTAAGTTAACACCATTTCAGGAAAGCAATGACTTTGTACCAATAAATGTTTAAGTAGCTAGTTCTTCAGGGATCTATGAAAAAAAAAAATACCACAGTTAAAATAACACAGATCTTCTGTGAGAGCTTCAGATTGCTTGAGAATTGATGGATTGGGCACAACCTGCATGCGGAGACCAAGCAGAGAAATGCCATGCTTGCTACTCGCTTTTACTGACAGGCATAAGGTGCCAAAGACAAGTGAAGAAAATGGAACTGTAGAGGCCAAAAAAGAATAATTGTTTCTTTTCTCATAATATTCTTATCAACTCTCCCTTGGGAGGACTGAGAAGACGCGAAGAGGGCACGTGCCAGGCATTTGTGCCCTTGCCCACATAGTGGAACTTCCTGTTTCCTCAGTGTTCTTGGCTATGAAATGTGAAGCAAAAGGAAAATTCATGGTCAAAGTCTTTTCAAGATCTAAAATTTCTGGGATTATATCTCCAGCATTCAAATGATTCATAATTGAAGGTTCTTGCATGATAATATTTTATAGGAGATTTGACAATTTTTTTGTTATTTGCAGAGAGAAAGAATAAACAGAGACAGAGAGAAAGAGAAAGAATTGGCACAACAGGCCTCCTGCCACAGCAAACTAACTGCAAACCCATGCACCACTTTGTCTCGCTGGCTTTACGTGGGTACTGAGGAGTTGAACTTGAGCCATCAGGCTTTGCAAATCAGAACCTTTAACCACTGGGTATTCTCTCTATCCCTCATATGAGATTTAAAATCATAGAAAAGGAATGAGTAAATATAAAAAATCATGTAATTACTGCAATTTCTTATTCAATCTACTCAAGTTAGTTGGCATCAAGGGTAAAATAAGCATGTGAAATTTCTGATTTGCCAAGCTTTATTTGAGAAGCAAGACTGCTTAGCAAATGTTAGGGAAGTTATTTCCCTTCAGAATTCTATAAAAGATCTTCTTTAACAAAAGCTGCCTGATTAACTTTTCCTCTTGTTTTTTTAATGGATTCGATGCCAATAGAGCAATTGACACTGGACACTTTTCGAGACAGGGAGAGGAGAGAAAGTCCAGTACTTTCTCCCAGGCTTAATGAAAACCCATATGCCTGCCTCTGTCTGTCAAGTATTATAAATATTACCACCAGCCTTGCTAGCACTAAAACCTTTTAAATATTAATAATACATTCTGTCAATAGGTTTTAATTAGCATAGAAAATAATGGGCTTAAATGTATATATATATATATATATATATATATATATATACACATTTAATATATATATATTATATATATATATGCATATGAGTATCATCATTTTGTACATAGTTACCAATGCACTTACCTCCTTGTCCCCCTTCCACTGGTCCCTTCCTTGCCTCCACTTAGTTACCTTCTATTTTGACTTCTTTGAAATACACACGCACACATATGATTTGTGTATACATATGTGTGAATATATGTGTATATATAGGTATATTAATATCACATTAATGTATATCAAAATGTTTTATCATATTAATGTAAATTATTATATTAACATTTTTACTATAGCATGTCACTATATTTAGATTTTGATTCTCTGTATGAGAGAAAGCATGTCACATTTATTTAAATTTTTTTGTTTTATTTATTTTATTTATTCATTAGATACAGAGGAAGAGAGAGAGGGAGAGAATGAGCATGCCAGGGACTCTAGCCAGTGCAAATGAATTCCAGATGCATGTACCACAATGTGCATATGGCTAACGTGGGACCTGGAGAATCGAACCTGGGTCCTTAGGCTTAGTAGACAAGTGCCTTAACCACTTAGCCATCTCTCCAGCCCAGCATGTCACTTTAACAAAAATCGTATTAAGAACTTCAGTACATGAACATAGCATGCATGAATGTACTTCCTATTACTGTCTCTCGTCCCCTCCAACCCCTGCTCTGCTTTGGTGTCTCATTGCTCTTGTCCTCCTCCACCCTCTATGTCAAATTGTGCATGGTTCAGGATGGTTCAGGTCTTATGGTGGTAACAGCACCCACTGTGAGTTCATGTGCCTGTCAGTTCATATCAGTAGGACAGTGCCCCGAAGCACTCCTGCCCTCACTATGGCATGTGATAATGTTTTGTCTCCCATTTCTCTTTCTTGGTACCCATTTCTTTTATGTTCTTTCTCCTCCCACATAGTCACGCTTTTATTTTCATGTCTTATACATACATGTGTGATGATACACACACACACACACACACACACACACACACACACACACACACACATGGAGAGAGAGAGAGTCCATAAAACATGTCTAAACCCATGTTATAAGTCTAGCATCACCCAGATACCAAAGTCAAGATAATAAAGAAAAGAAAATTGTAGACTAACATCTCTGATAAATGTAGAGTCAAACATCTTCAAGAAAATACTTACAAAGCCCATTAAAAGTATCGTACACCCTGCTCAATTAGCACGATCACTTTTTATTCCTGGGATGCAGGACAGACATGCAAGAAAGACGTGGTGCCCTCTTTGGTGGCTTCATAGTATTCCATTTCAACTAATGGGCTTAATATGTATTTATGAAAATTGCTCTTAATATGAATATTCATATTGTTTGAATGTCTTTTCCCCTTACAAACAATGCTATAATTAACACTTTGTAAGGGCATATCCTCCCACACATGGGTGTATATAAAAAAATGGATTATTTTTCTTCTTTTGCCCTCACCCTGGGGACTTGGAATCTACCCCTGAGTCTATACAGACCGTCTATCACTGAACTGTGTGTGGGCCTGAGGAAATAACCCAGCAGTTAAAGATGCTTGCTTGCAAAGACTACCAGTCCAGGTTCAATTTCCTAATATCCATGCAAAGTCAGATGAAAAGGGGGAGTGTGCATCTGGAGTTCACTTGTAATAGCAGGAGGCCCTGGCATACCCATTCTCTCTTTTTCTCTCAAATAGAAATAATTTTTAAAAGTGAATTGCTATGTACTTGAATGCATGTTGTGTTGATTACCTAATAAAAAAAGGTTTATAAACATTGAACTCAACTAAAACAGTACATACAACTAGTATTTTCTAGTTTTTTTAAATGCTGGGTCAAAATAAATTACCTCTGCCTAGCTAATCCATCTAATAGGTCCAAAATGTTTAAAAAATTAATGATTTTTCTATTTGTTAATGAGCTTAGGTTTTATTTTATTTTATTTTATTTTTTATTTTTTTATTTTTTTTTTTTTAGGTAGAGTCTCACTCTAGCCCAGGCTGACCGGGAATTCACTATGTAGTCTCAGGGTGGCCTTGTACTCATGGTGATCCTCATACTTCTGCCTCCCCAGTGCTGGGATTAAAGGCATGTACCACCACACCTGGCTTGATTTTCTCTTTAGATAGTGTTTGATTCTGTCTTTTACCTATGGCCTTTGGTCATTATTAAAAATAATTTGGAATGTTCTATTTTACATATAGGTTTGTTAGAGTCCTCTGTATATTTTTGGAATCAATTTTTGGCATGTATATATTTCATGATTTTTCTTTAATCAACCAACACATTCATTCTTTTCATATAGATCGAATTTCAGTTCTGTGACAAGATTTCATTGACTACGTCTCTCCCTTTGATTTTGAAGTCTCTCTATTATTTTGAAAATAATAATGAAATAATTAACACAACAAAGTTACTTTTAAAAGTCGTTACCAAATTTTTGTTAAGAGCTTGATGGTGCCAGGGTTACATCGGAGCACTTGGATGTACACACCCAAAATCATAATCCTCTGGGCCCACAGTCAGTATAGCCAAAGTCTTCAGACGTTCTGTATTGACGTGCCTGACAGGAAGCCACTTCAGGAAGAAAGGGTTCATTTCGGCTTACAGTCCCAGGGTTCAGTGCACCATGGCGGGGCAGGCATGGCCGTGGGGACATGAAATAGAAGTGGACACTTGGCATCAGCTTGGATGCTGGTACTCAACCAGCTTCTCCTTTCAAATGGTTCTAGCACTGCCGGACCATGGAATGAAGCCACTGACACCCAGAGTACCCACCACAGTGAACTTACTCTAGAATATTCCTCACGTCTAGAGGTTTGTCTCCATGGTGATTCTAAATCCAATGAATCTAATGATTGAAAGGTTTTACTTGATAGGATTCAGTGGCTCCTTAAATATTTGTTTAGTGAATGAACAGCAGTAATCAGTACTTCGTTCTCTGCCCCTATTTGCCAGAAATTCTCTATGTAATACAATCAAATACAGAAATCCATTTCCAAAGTTCATCAGAAAATGATAGCTTCTATAATTGTGCTATCTATCAAGATAGATGAATTCCCCCCAAAAAGTATAAGAATTCCTGAAATTGCCCTGAGGCCAAATTTGCCAGAGTTTCATTAAATGTTTCCATTTTCTTGTGAAGGAGAAGAAACACTTTCCGAACACCATGTCTAATTTTCCTGTAGGCATGAAAGAGACCTTAGTAATTACAGGTCTTTTTATCCAACTCTTTAGTGTCTTCTTTTCTTAGTTTTTCAAGTGATGGTTAAGAAAAAACGAGCATCGGCACAAGGAGAAAGCGTTCTCTCTGCAGCAAGGCTGTTCTCAGAACTTGCGTTCCACTTTTCCTCTCCACCCGTTCTTGACAGTGTTCACCATCTTTTCCCAGTGCGCAAATGGTCCTGAGTTCAAGCTTCTCTGAGCAGATTGGGCAGTGACTATTTTCTGAACACCATCCCAGTATTTTCACTATCAGTGACATCATTTGTCAAGTCTAAATTTTCCTGCTTTCAGGTGTTTTGAGACAGGAACACGTGTAGCCCAGGCTATCCTTAAACTTACCATGTAGAAAGAGGATGACCACCAAATCCTGATCCTTCTATCTCCCTGTCCTGAGTCCTAGGACTACAGGTGTGGGCCACCATGTAATGTTTGGCTACCCACTTTGTGTGGGGACGGGGGGCATAGGCATGTGTAGAGATGTGGGTGCCCTGTGGGCATTCATGCGGAGGGCAGAAGAGACGATGCCATTCTTCTGCTTGGTTTTTAGAGTCAGAGCCTCTCACCTCACCTGGAGCTGCTTTGTGCAATCAGACTGACTGACGTGTGCCCTCCCAGGACTCCCTGTGCCCTCGAGGACCAGTGGTGCAGTCACACGTGGCCGTGCCACACCTTTTACTGGGCAGAAGGGATCAGACCCGTGCCTATACAGCAACAGCTCTTATTAACTGGGCTGTCTCCTGAACTCCAAAGTTTTTTGTTTTTTTTTTTTCCCTTTGGTTTTTCGAGGTAGGGTCTCACTCTAGCTCAGGCTGACCTGGAATTCACTATGTAGTCTCAGGGTGGCCTCAAACTCATAGCGATCCTCCTACCTCTGCCTCCCGAGTGCTGGGATTAAAGGCTTGCGCCACCACGCCCAGCTCTCAAATCTTTTTTTTTTTCTTAAAGAAAATATTGTTCTTGCACTTTGGATGAACTGAGAAGACAAACAAAACTCCTGTATAACCACAGTTAAAACTTGTCATTTGGGGGCTGGAGAGATGGCTTAGCAGTTAAGCGCTTGCCTGTGAAGCCTAAGGACCCCGGTTCGAGGCTCGGTTCCCCAGGTCCCACGTTAGCCAGATGCACAAGGGGGCGCACGCGTCTGGAGTTCGTTTGCAGAGGCTGGAAGCCCTGGCGCGCCCATTCTCTCTCTACCCCTCTATCTGTCTTTCTGTCTGTGTCTGTCGCTCTCAAATAAAAAAAAAAAAAAATTGAAAAAAAACTTGTCATTTGGGAGCTGGGTAGGTGATGCACGCCTTTAATCCCAGCACTCAGGAGGCAGAAGTAGGAGGATAGCCATGAGTTCAAGGGCACCCTGAGAATATATAGGAAATTCCAGGTCAGCCTGGGCGAGAGTGAGACTCTCAAAACTACCCCCCCGCAAAGAAAAACCTTGTCATTTGGACTGGAGAGATGGCTTAGTGGCATTTGCCTGCAAAGCCAAAGGAAGTCTGTTCGATTCCCCAGGACCTATGTAAACCAGAGGGACAAGGTGGCATATGCATCTGGAATTCATTTTCAGTGGCTCACTCTCTGTCTCCCCGTCATTCTCTCTCACACAATAAATAAATGAAATTTAAAAAAACTCGTAATTCACTAAAATGCAATATTAAATCTAGTTTCAAACTCAGAAATGGCTAGGCATGGCAGTGCATGCCTTTAATCCCAGCACTTGGAAGGCAGAGGTAGGAGGATTTCCATGAGTTCGAGGCCATGCTGAGATAACATAGTGAATTCCAGGTAAGCCTGGGCTACAGTGAAACCCTACCTTGAAAAACAAAAATGAAAACAAACAAACATAATCAGAGATGAAGGGTTATAAACATAAGCCATACAGGACTCCAGTGAATTTTATGTCAACAGTATAGTTGTGATCTGAAAATACTGGAATTATTGAAATGATCTTCATAGGGATATATTCAACTTGCATTTATCTTTTACTATAGCTACTAAAATATATCACATCGTTTAAAATCTGTACAAAATCTATTGCTATAACACTTAAGAGTTCTTCAAAACTATTAACATTAAAATTTTGTCTTGCAAATGTGTAAGAAATATCAGTGATCAGTCATGTGTATTTTGAAATTTTAAAATCAAAAATTTGTATGGAGCTAGAGAGATGATTCAGTGGTTAAAGGTATTGGCTTTCAAGCCTGCTAGCCTGAGTGGGTTTCTCCAGCACCCACATAAAACCAAATGCAAAGAGGCACATGTATCTATGATTCAAACATGCCCATGAGAATGGTAGGAAGAGCCAGGAAAATTAGGAAACTTGTGGACCAGCTAGACTGGTACACAAGAAGTGGCAAAAACAACCCAAAGGAAAGACCCTGTCTCAAAGCAAAGTGGAAAAAAAAAACAAACATCCTAAGCTTGCACTCCGACCACCACCATAGCAGGTGCATGCTCACAAACACATGTTACTAATATATTGATTACAGTTCTTAGGAGCACAGAAAATACAATTTTACCTTTGAAAGTTGAGGAAAGGTATTAAATACTTTTAAATTCATTCTAATTTTGGCTCATGTTAGTATGTTGTTTGATGTTTTTGTTTTTACAAAATTATATTTTGTTTTGCCCATCAGAGGAAGAATGAAGACAGAAGGGGTGCAAAGACCTTAGCTATATATTGCTTTAATTGTAAATAATAAGCTGCTTTTACTGAGATGGGATAATAAACCATTGGATTCTTTGGGAGGGGATAACTGGTTCCTATGAGATCCTACAAAATCCATGTCTTCTGATAAAATGGAGAATAATGGGGCTTTTACAAAATATGAAGTAATTATGACTCAGCTAGTCGATAAAGTCTCAAAATCAGTTATTAGAGTGCTTTGCTTGAGCTGGCTAGGGAACACATAGTACAGAAATGTTGCTTGAGCCAGTGTGTAATTGAACATGTTTCTTAGTAGCATAATACAATTTTTGTTTTCTTTTTATCCAAACTTTCACTAAGAGGTTATGAAATTTTAGCAGTATGATTAAAATCATGGCTGAATAATTGAAAAGTATCTTCTTCAAGAAAATGAGTCCAAATATTAGAACTACACACGGTGTTCAGTGACGGTCCAGTATTTCCATCCATTTACCAGTCACCTGATTTTTTTGAGTTGTTTAATATCTCCCAGATGTAGTTACATAACCAGCAAAGTGGAGATAATGGTGGACCTCACAGGGTCATCCTGGGAATTAAATCAAGTACTGCCTCTGGATTGGTCTGAGTCGGCCTTATCCTACTGCACTAAGAAGTATGTCTTCAAATCACAGTGCTGCGTGCCCTAAAGATGTAGCAGTTACCCTTTCATTGCAGAGAGAAAACATGGGAGGAAAGTGTTTACTTCAGCTTGCAGTTTTGTGGGGAAGCTTCATTATGGCACAGACCCCACGACAGGAGAAAATAGCTGGGCACCGCACTTTGTCACAGCAGCAGAGGAGGAAGTAAGCTGAGTGAGGAAACTCTGTACCTCCAGTAGGCTGGAATAATGATCCTCAGGGTCCATGCCCAGTGGTACCCCTCTTGCAGCAGAGCTCCACCCTCCCAGAGGCTTCACAACTTCTCCAAATTACTATCAGGTCAGAAACAATATTCAAACCACGTGGGCTTTTGAACCATCATGGTTCTCCTTGCTTGTCTTACAACGTAATGTGTTGAGGGCTCACAGATACCCAGAGCAATTGGCACACAGGTGGATCATAAGGTTCCAGGTATGTGATGGTGGGATGGAAGGGGCATTTCAGCAATGAGAACAAGCCTCAGATGTGACATCTGTCCCCTCTGATAGCTCATACGTCAGGAAATATTGGAAGCAAAAGGAAGGATCTTTCTCATACCTCCTTTTGAAAGAATAGTTTATTACTTATGCCTTTATTGGAGAGAGAGAGTGCACAAAGGCCTCAAGCCACTGCAAACAAATTCCAGACAGATGTACCACTATGCGCCTCTGGCTTATGTAGGTTCTGAGGAACTGAACCTGGGTCCTTGGGCATTGCAGGCAAGAACCTTAAAGGCTAAGCCATCTCTCCAGCCCCTTTCTCACACTTTCGAAAATACTCAGCAAGGTGCCCGGCCCATAGTTAGAAGAAGACATGGAGAGCCTCCATCCGTATACCATCACTGCAGTGTGCTTAGAGGCAACATCAGGGTATGATTAAGAAGCTTACAGAGTCTGTGATATCAGGAAAGCTTTAAAAACTCTGACTCTCCACGTCTTACATTGTTAAAATTGATTTCTCCTCATCTAATAGTTAGAGAGACTAGATTAGTTGTTTACTCATTGTGCTGACCAAACAATGTACAGAAGCAAGTTAAGAAAGGAAAAAGCTGATTCTTGTTTACAGCTTTGAGGGCATGCATTCCTTCCTGACTGCAGAGGCCTGATGGAAGGAACGGGAAAATGCTGGGGCATGTTGGATCCAAGGCCAGGAAGCAGAGAACAAATAGGAAGTGGGTCCAAGCTATAAAACCTTAAGGTCCACCTCCAATGATCCACTTCCTCCAGCAAGGCTCTACTTGCAAAAGTTTCCACAACTTTCACAAATAACACCCCTGACTGAGGACCGAGGGTTCAGACACATGAATCTACAAAGGGGCACTGAGCATTCAAATCACAACAGGTGCTGAACGAAATAATGTGATGGGTGCCATGTAAGTTACTCAGAACGGATGGTAGCTATGTGATGACACGTTTTTAGTTTGATTATATGCTGGAAACAGTTGATGAAATTCCAACATGTATATGTTTTTAATGGGACGCTGTTGAAATTTCTTAATTTAGACTATTGTGTGGATGCTATTTCTCGTTACCTTGGTTACAAATATCCCCAAGTGTAAATCATTCTTACATATACCATGTATTTATTTTATGTACAAATTATTATGTTAATTTCAGATAGTACTTATGAATGCATAAAAACAAGGAAAGCTGGAGAAAATGTGTTAAGATAATTTTGTGAGCTTGGGAATGCTTTCTCTTAGGAAAGCAACATTTTAGCTAAGAACAGAATGGCCCAAAGGCATTTATCTAAGTGGATGGAATGCCTTCCTGGCAAGGGCAATTTCAAGTACAAAGGACCTGAAGTAAAAATGACCATAACTAGCTCAAAAGTAGTTAAAACATACTGAACAGTAGGCAATATTCCAAATATTACATATAAGTCTATTGAGACATAGGCTTTTATGTAGTCTAAGAATTGTATGAATTATTTCTAATTTTTCCTTTAATATTTTGTGTAGAACTATTTAAAAATATGTTGTCTGATTTTTGCTATTAAACACCTACTCCAAAACATTAAAAAAATATTCATTTTATTTGTTTTTATTGATAAGATATTGCATAGACTGGCCTGATCTTGAACTTGCTCTATAGTCAAGGGTGACCTTGGACTGCTGGTTCCTTCGGCCTCTACCTCCCATGTGCTGGGATTAAGGACACGTACCATTATGTCTGGCAGAAAATTGACAAGGGCTGTTACAGAATTTTGAAAGGAGATGGCGCTGCTGTTAGAAGTCATCTCGAGCTAAGCCCATGCTGAATGACTGCTTGTCATTCAAGCAAGTAATGTGATCAAACTCTTCCAGGTGCTGCGCTAGAAGAAAGTCTAGAATTTAGACTTTAGGAATTTATAAGTATGCTCTGACAAAACCCCTGATATAATTTACAAAGACGGGTCGATAAGCACTCGGCAAATAAATTTTACTTGAAGGCCCCTCCAAGATACCAATGAACTGATCCCCCATGAGAAAAATAAACGAGAAGATCTTAGTAATAGCTGATTTGAGCAATAACTATGCTGTATGTTTTTGTTTTAGTTTGATTATATGCTGCTCGCCCTAATGAAGTAAATCAACCATGACACTGGAAGTCTGAGTTGACTGTGCACTTGGTACTAACTAGTCTACCGTGGCTGGCGAATTGTGCAGGGAGAAGTCAAGTATAAAGAGGGGTTGGGGAGATGGCTTAGTGGTTGAGTGAGAGACGAAATGCCAGGATAAAAATGGCACAAGGTAACAGAGATGTACGAGAACCTACTACATGGTATCGGTCATGACAAGGCGATCACAGAGTAAAGCCATTTGTCCTTTCAAGGAAACTGCTTTAAGACACAGCCTTGAGAAAACCTATTTTGGTGACATGAATGGATAAAACCTCTTAAAATAATATCAACCTGCACTTCGCATTTTCAGTCATGTGTAATAAATGAGTTGGTGCTAAGAAAGAGGCCCTCCCTCCTCCGTGGTTCAGTCCAGTGTTGTATAAGATGTACATCATTTGACTAAATAATCTGGCCCATGCCTGTTTATAAGTAATTACACCAAGGAGATATTAACTCCCAAATCCGGGAAACTTTCATTTGTGCTTCAGAGCCATGACTTTGTAACTCAGAGTCAGCAGTACAAAAATCCAGCACGCAACGCCATTGCCTTTGGCAGCTGAAGTCCTGTTATTACGGGTAGAGATTAAAATTACCCTGAGCCAAGATCTATAATTTTCTATATTAAGTCTTGGGTCAATGCCATAGTGTTTAGTAAATTGAGGAATATCCGTAACTCATTTAAAATTCTTCTTCTCACGAAGCAACCAGGGAAACAATTCTTTGATGTTCTTTAAAGAGAAAGAATGCTTTGTGTTTTAAACAAAATAATGTGATTCCACACTGGGGGCTGTGATTTTGTTTTTCCTCCCATCATTTCTGTGGAGTGTCAGGACACCCTGCTCTATGGATCCAAACCAAAACTTGGGTCACGTTTTTTGAAATTTTTATTCTTATTTTTTTATTTTCATTTTTAAAATTCTGGATGCCTCTCGAAGTCTCTGAATGAAGGAGCCAGTTGTTTGCCAGGCAGCTGATGGGGGAGAAGAGGGAGGGCGCTCCATAGCCTCCCCAGCCTATGCGGAGTCTCACACGGAAGCCAGCAGCGCACAGCCCAGCGGGGACGCGATCACAGACGTCTCTCCACTAAAGCCCTTGTCACGCTTTCTTCACAAACTGGGTTCCAAGAACTCTGCTGTTGAGTGTCTTGCTGCAGCTGCTACATTGCGTCGTAATTGAGAGCTGGGCATGTAACTCAGGGGTAGAACACTTGCCTTGCATGAAACAGACCCTAGATTTAATCCCTAGTACCTCAAAACCAAACCAAATCAAACAATCTAACTAAAGGTTGGTGTTTTGTCTCTTCTTTCTCTTGAAGTTCTTGCAAAGTTACTCTCTCGTTTTTGACTTTGTTTAGACATAATTATAATCTCTATAGTAGCTCCTGAACTGAAAAGTCTAACAGATGTATATGTACAGGACATACACAATAGTCTAGGGCTTTTATTCTGATATCTTCCTATACAGTGGAGTATTTTAAGATACTTCAGCCAAAGGGAAGCGCAGTTAGGATGTACAATAAATGTTCACGGGTACGCGGACTCATTGTACTGCCTCTCTACTTCTGTATGTGCTTGGAAATTTTCAAAAGGGGAATTTATTTTGAAAAATATGTAAATGAAAGTAAGAAGAAAGCGATGATGGGATGTTAAACAAGGTTAAGGAGCTTTATATTACTTAGAAGTCATGCACAAAAATAAATGGGAACAAACTGAAGCCTCATTAGACAGAAAGACAAAATAATGAGGCATTTCTATAACACTGTCAGTTTCACATCTTGAGTATTAATATTTACTGCTTAAATAGAATTAGAGTCATTTTAAAAATATTTTTATTTATTGAATTCCAAGCAGAGAGACACACAGAGAGAAATACACAGAGGGAAGGAGAGAGAGAGAAGGGATATGCTAGATGCGCTGCAAAACATCTGCTGCAAACAAACTACAGATGCATGTACTATTTTGTACATCTGGCTTTATGTGAGAACTGGGGAATCAAACCTGGGTTGTGGGCTGGAAGGATGGCTTAGTGATTAAGGCATTTGCCTGTAAAGCCAAAGGACCCAGGTTCAATTCCCCAGGACCCATGTTAGCCAGATGCACAAGGTGGCACATGTGTCTGGAGTTCATTTATAGTGGCTGGAGACCCTGACAAGCCCATCTCCTCTCCCCCCAACCTCTTTTCTGTCAAACAAATAAATGTAAGTAGCTAAAAAATATTTTTTTAAGATTTTTTTTTTTTTATTTGAGAGCGACAGACACAGAGAGAAAGACAGATAGAGGGAGAGAGAGAGAGAGAATGGACACGCCAGGGCTTCCAGCCTCTGCAAATGAACTCCAGACACGTGCGCCCCCTTGTGCATCTGGCTAATGTGGGACCTGGGGAACCGAGCCTCGAACCGGGGTCCTTAGGCTTCACAGGCAAGCGCTTAACCGCTAAGCCATCTCTCCAGCCCTAAAAAATATTTTTTAAAAGAATCTTGGGTTGTTTGTCTTTGCAGGCAAGTACCTAAATCACTGATCCATCTCTCCAGTCCCTATAGTCATTTTTACTTGATCAAAACATTATCAAATATATCTTTGTATATATTAATACAACTCCTTAGAGAGTTTAATATCCTTTTCTCTAGTACAGATATAAACATGGACTGTGATGAACAGACTCAAATGTATTTTTTCTTTTATAATCTCTTTCATACAACATGCTTATGCAAAGACATAGACTCCATCCTTAGAATTCGAGAGAGAGAATGGGTGCACCAGGGCTTCTAGCTACTGCAAACGCATTCCAAATGAGTGCCCCCTTATGCATCTGGCTAATGTGGGTCCTGGGGATTCAAGCCTCAAACCTGGAGACCTTAGGCTTCACAAGCAAGTGTTTAATTGCTAAGCCATCTCTCTAGACCCCACCCCCTCAACCTCCTGTATTTTTAAAGTACATTCCATGGCTACCTGATTTTGACATGAGTGATGAGGAGAACAGCTGGGCAGAGCTATGCACCTGGGAGAAGATGGTGCCAACAGGCAAAATCATCTTGTGAAAGACTCCTGGCAAGGGATTAGACTGAATGGTAGAACTGAAGTCATGAGGGTTGGATCATTTAGCCTGGCTGTCCAAATAAAAGGCTTGCAATGTCCACTGCTGAGTATCTTCACTGGTGATTTCTCTTTCTCCCAATGAACTGCATGCAGAATTGCTTCTTCCAGCTTTCTGTCAGCTGGTCTACATGGAGGAGGTTATCAGCTCAGTTCCAGCAGGATTTCTCAGTGGCCTTGCAGCCCAAGTATGTGGAGTCTTCAGCAATAGGGTCTTACCATCTATTCCTGGTGGGAAGCCAAGGGCCTTGGCAATGGCCTATAATGTTTTTGAGGCATCAGGGACCTCCCTGGCCAACAACTCACTGGAATGAGTTGATAATCTTTATAGATATTATTATTTTAATGATATCTCCATATTTTAATATTAAAGGAATAGATGAACTGTAGGGTTGTAGGTATATTTTTCTTCTTTGTAACACTAATAAAAATGCCATGGTAATCTATAAATGTAAAATATAATATACAGGGATATCTACCACTGGCAAGTGAAATGCCATGGGCACAAAGAGGACAAAGATGGAGAAGGGATTAGGATATGGTCCATTTTGTCTGCCTGATAAAAAATTCTCTGCTGGCTTTCCCCACTCTTCACCACAGAGTTTCTAATGTGCATTTAAGTCAGTTGATGTTTCTTAGATGTGCTGGAATTTTCCATTTTCCTGGTATTATACCACTGTCTTATATTAACACCCATGTTTCTGTTATTTTCATCACCTAATGAGCTAGATGGAAATTCAATAAATGTTTTTGGTACCATTCACATGAACATCAACTTCCAATATCTTAAACCATACAATGTGTCGATGCCACTTGTTGGCTGAGTTTTCCTCTCAAGACCATCTTTTTCTCTATAGAAAAGGAAAATCAAAGAATAAATGAAGCTCCCACAATGATAATGGCATCTCATCCTTAAGACAAAGAGGTAAATTTGAGGTCATTGTTTAGGATGTAGTATGATTTACCAAGAAGGATTTTCCATGTCTTATTTCTAAGCAAACAGTTCTCTGTTTGCATCAGCACTGCGGGGTGTTTTTGTCTTAGGAAGGAAGCTGTTTCCTGTGTTAGAGAATTACACACAGAACTCAGTCAAGGCAGTGGTGCATGGAGTGATGAGACCAGAAATGTTTATGAAAATTATTCTGTCTCTGAAGCATGCTACTTTTTTTTTTCTTTATATTTCTTTTCTAATTTGAGTCTGAATGACAAGGGTTCACCTGACACTTTTAAGGAGAACCTGTATGGTCCTCATGATTTGTCTGCAGTCTTAAATCCAACTATTACTAAAGAGACAGCAAAAACCATCTGAGTAGCTCACACTGGACTTTAATTTCATTTCTAATTCTAACCTGTGGCCCCAAAATAATCACTGTAATGATATTTTAATGAGTCTGTCATCTTTTTTAGCTGCATCTCAACGTTACAAAGTCCATTACAAGAACTGCTTAAAACGCATTTCTTTTTATCACTGATGAGAATGGATGTAGATGCACGCGGTTGGGGAGAGTGCTGGCTTAGAAGTCAAGAGGTCGTAGACCTGAGAGTAATCGTGCCAGCAACGACAACAAATCAGATGGAAGTTTATTAAACTTTAATTTTTATTGATCAAAAAAAGAGTTTGTGATGGAGAGATGACTTAGCACTTAAGGTACTTGCCTACAAAGTCTAAGGACTTGGGTTTGATTCTCCAAGTACCACAAAAGCCAGATGGACCTGGTGACACATGCATCTGGAGTTTGTTTGCACTGGCTAGAGGCCCTGGCATACCCATCCTCACTTTCTTCCTGTCTCTAATAAATAAATAAAAACAATTAAAAAAAAAAAGGACCGGAGAGGTGGCTTAATGGTTAAGGTACTTGTCTGCAAAGGTTAATGACCCAGGTTTGATTCCCCAGCACCCACATAAGCAAAATGTGCAAGGTGGAACACACATCTGGAATTTGTTTGCAGTGTCTAGAGGACCTGGCATGCCCATTATCTATCTCTCTCTTTATCCACCTCATTTCTCTCACCCAAATATATCTAGTTTCAACTAGATAAATTCCAAAGTCTTCTAACTGATAGGGTTTATACTTTCCAGGGTGGGATTTTGTCACAACTGAAAGCTACACAAATTGATATGCTTTGTTTATTATAGTATATGGAAAATAGGTATATGATAAATAAGATGAAAGTGGTCAAAAAATGCAACTCAATATGCAATTTTTTTATAGGCAAAAGGTTTTCAAACTCCAAAATACAATCATTCTATTGTTGCAATAGACAATGTTTTCCTGTAAATCTGGGCCTTTCTAGTTTTGCGCCTGTAAATCTGTACATATGCAGGGAAAAGAAATATACTGTGGAGCATACATAGGGAAATATGTGGGAAGGCTAGAGAGATGGCTCAGAATTTAAAGGTGCTTTTTTGCAAAGCTTGTCAGCCTGGGTTCCATTCCCTTGCACCCTTATAGTAAAGCCAGATGCATAAAGTGTTACATGCATTTGTAGTTCCTTTGCAGTGACAGGAGGCCCTGGCAAGCCCATTTATTCTCCCTCTTCACTCCTCTTCTCTGTCTTTCAAATAATAGATGAAAATGAACAATAGTGTTGGATGGCACAGAAATGAACATTTTCAAACAAAATATATGCAGATATATTAGACATCTGTCAATATTTGTTTATTGCTAAGCTATTACAGGACATTCCTAGTTACTTATAAAGCTAAAAGAGTTATTTATTTTTTCAAGAGTGAATTACAAATAAAACTCACCTTGCTCTTGATAAGCAATACTTTTGCTGTTGCCATATGTTTGTTTGCTCAAAATTCTGAAGAAAATAGACCATAATATCTGCTTATACGTGGGATTGCTTCATATTTCATATAAAAAGTTTGAAAGAGTAGAAATCCTCCACTAAGCAAGCAAAGAGTAATTACTCCTTCGTAATTGCTGCAGAATGTTATTGCCTTGCAGTGTGATAATTATATTTTGAATACTCCCTATTTGCATGATAGGGCATAATGTCTTCTGGTACAGTGCAATCTGTGGCGTTTAACAGCATCTTGCTTCCACAAAAGACTCTTCTCCATTTAGTCTCTTTTCCAACTACTGTTAAGAGAGACTAAACAAAATTAATTGGCGCCATAATTCTGTAATACAGAAGTTGTAGCTAGTGTAAAATTTCTGGTGAATTCATCTCATGAGTCAGAGAGGTTCGTGGTTAACTTGGACGATGCTTTATTTCTGCAGTAAAGGGCAAGCCCCGACAAACCAGTTCTCATCCTAGGAATACAGCAAAGAAAATCCAGACTTTGATTCAGCTGGTCCAAGGCCATGAATCCCAAATTTTGCATTTCTTACAAGCTGTACTACTTATGGTTGGTTCCCTGACCTTCTGTGAGTAGCATCACTTTGGTGTGTTATCTATAGTGAGTCAAATACACACACACACACACACACACACTTTAGCTGATCCCTGGTCTAAGCCCTCTCTAACCTCAGCCTTGCAACTAACTGATAGTTTCAGTGGAACTTACTTAACAAAAACAGGAGCAACATTTTCCATATCAAAGTGACAGTTAGATGATTTCACTCTGACATGAACTTGGAGAGTACAGCAGCGTTTTCATGGAAGATATGTAGATGGGGAATGAGGGAAAGATCAAGGGATAGCAAGAGTCCTTGGAGAGAAAGGATTCAAATAATGACACAATTATGAGGACTTATTCCCATCCTAGAATCAAGGAAATTTATCCTGCTGTTATTTGCACAAATCTTATGAACCAGAAAATTATATATGTTTCGTTCAACTTATTTAATGTTTTCCCAATCATGCTTAATGAGATATGCTGCTTTGGGAAACTACCAACTAGAATGAGATGCCTGGACCTCAAGGATAATATTATAGACATGGATACATAGTTTTTGAATGACACATTTGAACATTCATTTTCTGATTTAGTTTCTCTAGTCATGTAGTAAATATTGTGGCCCAACCTGAATTTCTAACATAATCCTCTGCAAATGATAGAATAATAAGTCAGTGTCTCCTATTGGTGCTATAAACTGATATGAAGAGGTCATCTTCAGTATCCTTAACCTAGCATCTTATAAAGATACTAAGGTTTCCATCTTTCAAGAAATTGAAGTGTTCAGAGACAACTCACAAAGACATTATGGTTCATGATGGAGAAAACCTTACTTTATCACATTTAAACCTTTTGATTTTTCCAAAATAATTTTTTAGAAACAATAAAAACCAGTTCAAGTCAAGGAAATTTACCACTGCTTTTTTTTTCGCTAAATGGGTGTGGAGACAAACTACCTTCTAAATATTTGTACTTATACCCCTAGATTAGTGCTACTCTCAGTCTTGGCCAGAGAAGCTTCCTTTTCCGATGGGTGATGATTAATACACAGGCTTGCAACTGGTTCCAGTTGCTAAGAAAGAACTGTTGAGTGCTCGGCCTTATACTTGATCTTAGTCAAAGGCTGAGAAGTGAATGAGTGCTCAGCCCTACGTGTGGCATCTCTATCGCCCCTCCCACTGCCCAGGTAGCTGCTGTGGAAGAGAGAGGGGACAGAAAGATTGGTAGAGGCTCAGAGGGGAGGAGTGTTCTGAAAGGCTTTCTTCTGTGTATGTCTGTGTCATGACTTTCGTAATCATTCACACCCAGTAACTGTGTCTACCTGCACACGACTTCTACAAACAACAACAGTGACAACAAACACCAAAGGATGAGCTGGTTGGGAACAAGTTGGGGTTCAATAACAGTTAGAGGGGCATAGAGGCTAAGGATTAAATAGGATCACACTACATAGCATACAAGTAAAAAACTGTCAGATACTATTCAGACTAAAAAATGAAATCTACAATGTCATAGTCTTTGTATTATCTTGGCACACTACAATATTTGGAAATAGTTGCTTCAGTTAAATTTCAGTGAGCACGAGAGATTCTAGAGTCAATAACTCATTTCAGGACATTTACTGAAAATATTTTCCTATAACTCTATGGATTCCAAGTTTCCACAAAAAAGTTTTTGAATATTAAATATGATATGTATTTGAGTACACGTAGGTATATATGTAACCATCCACATATTTATAAACACACATTTCTATAACAATTTCTTTCTATGATTAAATGTGCAATGTATGCAGAGACATTTGATATAAATATTTAACTTGTTAAATTATGTAATCATACATCTGTTGTAAAGAAGCTTAAGCAAGCTCAAGGTGGTGATTACTTCTTTTAACTTGTCTTTAGAAGAAATGCTATTGAACATTTTAACATTGAAATTGCATAAAAGCAGGTCTCAGTGTAACTTGCTATTAGGTGAATATTGGGAAAATGCAGCTTTGATAGGCTTAAGTTTGTAACAGAACTCATGGAATTTACTGGCCTAAGAATGATCCCATTAAGAGTAACTAGGAATAAAACAAAAGTAGTGGTTTCACACACAGAAGTGCCATGACCCACATCTGGAGAGAGTGTTCTGGCAGTCATGCAGGAAGTCTAGTACGGGAGTGTCTAGAAGGACTGATGACAAGCCCTTGTCAACAAGTGCCATCGTTTAAACCCACACCAGGTCCTTGAAGACATCTTCGTTGCTTCAGAGCTTAGAACATAGTTGCACCTTCCATGGAATCAAAATGAAGAAAAGCCTATGAAAGTAAAGACCAGTGAGTTAAACACTCTGATCACTGACCCATCACAGCTGAATGGTGGGGACTGCCCCAAGGGGAAGCTGGACATCCGGGACTACTTTGGCTAATGTGGAGTCTGTGCTCATTGAGTACTGTTAAGATTTTTTCCTAGGGAGATGTGAACACATCTCTATTTACCCCGTAGAGGACACCAGTGGCTAATGACCAAAGAGACTGTTCCATGCAGATGGCGACGGGCTCGTTGTGGTTCCGTGCAGCATGGGTGAGGGCTGACTCGAGCACGGCGCTGAAAAGCCTGCTCCGGGCTGACCACTCCTGAGCCCTGCGCCCCTGAGCTCCGCGCACAGCTTGCAGGCAGCTTCGCTGGGCCGCTGCCCCTCCTCCCAGCTTAGCCCTGGGGAGGGGCCTTGGGAACTTCGGCCTCAGGAGCTACCTTATTCCCTCTATGATAGAATTTTTATTTTATCCAATTTGGTGGAAACAGCTATAAAACATGTACCATCCACTCTTTTCAGTCCCTGGCATCCATTACTATATATTACTATATGTTATTTTAACAGTATTGCCACAGGGTATTTGACATTGCTGTCTCCAACTTATGCATAAGAAAAATGGGTCACATTTACTATTATTTATTATTATTATTATTATTATTATTATTATTATTATTATTAATGGTGTGTCAGTTTCTTGTTGTTATTATTAAGCTGAGGATTCAGGCGTCTCACCAAAAAGCAGCCTGTGCTGGACTGGCCTGATGGCTCAGTCAGTGACATGCTTGCCTCCCAGGCGTGGGGACCATGTTTTATCTTGCCTTTCATCACGGGATGTCCTGAGACCTCCAGTGAATGTCTGAAACCACCTGTTGTACCAACTCTGCCTATGCTGATGTATAAATTAAGGATGACATGAGATTAATAACAACTAACAAAATAGAAACATTATAAAAGTACATGGTCATAGAAAAGCATGTGCATGGGGATATCCCCCTTCCGCTTCTTAAGATCCCATAGTCTGCTCTCCCTCCTGGGATGTTGTCAAACAACACAGGCCCAACATGCTCAGAGGAAACCAGTGTCCAGGGCATGAGGAACTCCCCGTATGCTTTTCTCAGTGGGTAAAGAAAGACCTTGCCACACTGCTTGAGAACCAGAGTTCTGATCCCTGACGCCCATGTGGACGTGACAGACACTGGTGGACCTGAGACAAGCTAGATGGCTAGATGGTTCAGTGTCCTTTGGGTCTAGTGAGGGACCTTGTCCAGATAAGTAAGGTAAAGAGAGACTGGGGAAGACAGCAGTGTCAACCACTGGTCTCTACACGCATGCTCATGCCTGCGTTCATGAACACCCACATATATGCAAACACAAAGAAAAAAAAAACACAGAACTGTCTCATGTAAAAGAAGCACCACTATTGTTATGTTTGGGGTGACTATGATGTAGGATAAAGGTTCCCTAACCACAAGCACTACATATCCCAAAACTGACCGGTAACCGTAACAGGTGCTAGGAGAATAAAGGGCCAGGAGCATAGACAGTGGAAATCCGCAGGAGAAAGGATGAGTCAAGTCCCAAGCGGGACTGGGAGGGATCGTGAGAGATTTCATCAAGCCGCTCAGAACAGCACCCACTTTGAACCCAAGATATGGTTTGTAAAGTCATTCCTCTGGCTCCACATGCATGTGTGCACCCATACGTGCCTATATACATGCAAATATGCATACACATTTTTATGTACATCACATGCATACAAACTAGCAACAACAACAAAAAAAAAGATGAGGGGGCTGGAGCGATGGCTTAGCAGTTAAGGTACTTGCCTGCAAAGCCTAAGGACTGGGGTTAGACTCCCCAGGACCCATGTAAGCCAGATGCGCAAGGTGATGCAAGCATCTGGAGTTTGTTTGCACTGGCTAAGACCCTGGTGCTTGAATTCTCTTTCTCTCTCTCTCTCATAAATAAAAAAATAAATAAGTAAAATGATTAGGGACAGAGGCAAAAGCCATCTTACT
Source organism: Jaculus jaculus (assembly GCF_020740685.1). Taxonomy (NCBI): domain Eukaryota; kingdom Metazoa; phylum Chordata; class Mammalia; order Rodentia; family Dipodidae; genus Jaculus; species Jaculus jaculus. The sequence continues at coordinate 8,957,062 of NC_059118.1, forward strand.
CCAGAAGCTTCTTTCTTCATCTTGGGGATATTGTCTCATATGGGCTCACTTTACTATTTTACTAACTTTTCTCCCTCAGGTTCTTACTGGGATGTTACTGGGGGACTGATGAGGAAAGGCTTGGGTGGTAGATAAACTCCTAGACCTTTTGCAAAGGCTTGGTGATAGATCAAAGCTACTCTGGTTGCAATTTGGAAAGATAGCTGCCTTCTTGACAGAAGCTTGCAAAGATCTCGTTTCAAAATGGAGCCCTACAGTTTGTGTGCGGAAAGCACGTCGTTGCCTTGAAGCAGAAATTAGCACAAATAACAAATGCAGAAATAATCACTAATGCCAGTTTCGAATATGTTTCTCCTTTCCCCAGGTGGCTAGATTCTTACCTCTTCTAAAGCAAACTCACATTCTACTTCAACCATTTTCTCAACAACGTGCATTATACTCTCTCATGGTCAGCCAGTATTTTCCTGCAGTCCTGTTATGGGTAGAATAACAGCCAAGGAAGCTGAGAGGAAAAAAGACTAAACTTGTAGAACCCAATATGCTGCTTTGAACACACTCATGTCAAGGCAGAGCCGCACCTTGAATAATCGCTTATTTTCATCGGATGATTTGCTAATGTGAATACGGTTTATTTATCTTTCCAGCCCCCAATGAGCCTCTACTGTGCAAATTCGCTGATGGAGGACAAAAGAAGAGACAAAATCAAAGCAAATATACTCAGAATGGCAGGCCATGGCCCAGAGAAGGGGAGGTGAGTCATTATTGAAAACCTGCTCTGAAATTGGGCAGCAAACATCCCTCAAAAAGATGGTCTACCAATTCCTTTCTTATTGCTGGGACAAAATACCTGAACAGAAGCAGTATCTTAGGAAATGAAAGGGCTTATTTTCATCTTAGGCTCCGGGGGGAAGTCTACCAGGATGGGAAGAGCACGGCTGGTGTCTTGTGGCCGCAGGAACCGGGAGGAGATCACAGGAGCAGGCAGTCAGAGCTTGGTGCCAACACCTCAGTGCCCGCCCCCAGTGACACATTTCCTCCAGCAAGGCTCCACTTCCTAAAGGTTCCATAATCTTCCAGAAAAGTGCCACCACCTGGGGATTAAATATTCAAACACGTGTGTCTGGGGTGGGGGGGGGTGACATTTTCTATTCAAACCACCATAGGTGGAAAAGCATATAATTTGGAGCTGTGGTAAAATTAGAGCTCATGGAAAAACCAGACGATTTCAAGTGCCAAGTGGGAGCACTTACTTTAATGTGTCCATGACTGAATAATATAGGACTTATAAAAGCCATTGTCACCATAAGACTTCTGTGTTTCATCTGAGGGGACAATCCATTTTAGGAACAAAGAAGTGGTTTGTAATTGCATCGTAGCTGAAACCAGACTGCACGTATAACTAATGACAGAAGCATGTCCAGCGAGAGCGATACTGAGGCTCAGTTTGTTTGTGTTCTGATGAAGGAAGCAGACATATAGATTTATTTCATTTTTCCACGATGGTCTACAGGCCCCTCTATACATATTTATACAAGAGTTCATATATTCATAAATATGTTGGCATGTTTTATTTATGTGTATGCCAATTGAAAATGTGACATTTTCTGCTAGGGAAGAAAGGAAAGAAAAGTTGATACACATAAGGTTTTTCTATTTACAATGACAGAAAAATGATGAACATGAAAACCCCATAACAGTTACCTGGCCATTGACCCTCCCAATACAACATAATACTAAGGCAAGAATACAGGTCCCAGTGTCCCTTGGGGGTATGTCCACTTGGGTTAGTTATAGTAAAAAGACTAGGAAAAGTTGTCTGTACTTCTATGAGTATGTTTTCATTCTTTGGGAAATGGAATGGAGTTGTTTGAATTACATGAATCCATGGCATTTTGTGCTGTAATTTCAACAGGAGAGCTTTATTTAACGTTTCTATTCAAAGGACCACTTCATACATTTATCAGTTAAGAGGCTTTGTGCTTGAAGCAGCATTTTGTACTCTGAACATTGAGAGAGAAGTTGGGCGGGGGGGGGGGTGGTAAAAGAAAGAAAAGAAACTTGGATTTTTCTGAGCCAAACTTTAAACCATTTTCCAGTTCCTGAGATTGTTTGTTTTCAACGTTTCTGCATATTTCTCAAACCCCTCTCCCATTGGACAGTTGCCTTCAGCTACTACACAATCCATGTAATTACATGAAGATGTGAGAAACAGAATTATCACTGAGCAAAAGCTTTAAAAATAAAAAGGCAAGGGCTTTCATACTCCCTCACTTCCTCTTTAAAACCCGAGAACAGTAGATTCATTTTTTAAATATATTTTTTAAAATTTTCTGTTCACTTTTATCTATTTCTTTGAGAGTGACAGAGAGAGAAAGAGGCAGATATAGAGAGAGAATGGGCACACCAGGGCTTCCAGCCACTGCAAACGAACTCCAGATGTGTGCGCCCCCTTGCACATCTGGCTAATGTGGGTCCTGGAGAATCGAGCCTTGAACCTGGGTCCTTAGGCTTCACAGGCAAGCGCTTAACCACTAGCCATCTCTCCAGCCCGGGAACAGTAGATTCTTATTTTATTTCTATTACTACTTGCATTATACTTTGCTAAGAATAATAAACGTATTTTAATAAGGGTAATAGATTTGCATAATAAAGATAATCCTATCGAGTTACATTTATACAAGTGCATTCCAATTATTATAAGACACCCAATATTTCTATTATTTTTTTCATACTGTAATACTTGTGGAAGGGATTCTCTTGGCACTTACAAAAGAGTGTTCAGCTACACCTGTCAGTTACCTGGAGCATGACCACCTGTGTCCTCTGGTCCACATGTGCAAACACAGTGATCATATAGATGAAAAAGACCAAAGAGAGGACTCGGGGTCGGCTGGGACGAAGCACTTGACCAGAATCAGTTTACACTCCAGATGGCACTCCATTGTGCTGGGGAAGGATGGGGGCAGGAGCTTGGGGCAGTTGCTCTCACTCAGTCCTTAACGAGGAAGCAGAGTGCTGAGTGCTGGGTGGTGAAGCGGAGTGCTGAGTGCTGGGTGGCGCTGCTCAGCTAGCTCTCTCCTCTCGGTACAGTCCAGGCCCCTAGGCCATGGAATAGTGCTGAGCAAGGTTAAAGTGGGCCTTTTCACCTCACTCAATCTAACCTAGATAATCCCACCCAGGTGACTCCAGGTTCTGTCAAACTGACAATCAGTATAAACTCCCACAGAGTCCAAAACAGTCAGCCTCCTCTTCCTCCATCTAGAGTCCAGGCTGAGAGATTGGTTTCCTGGTGCCCCTTCCTGACAGTGGCTGGGCTTCATTTACCATCACATTGAATGCTGAAAGCTGGTCTCTCTCCGGGGAACTTTTGGGATATTTCTTCTTTTTAATTTGCATGTGTGGTGGTATTGTGGTGTATATTTGTGCAGCGTATGCACTTGTATGTACAGATGCAAATTTCCCGTGAATACACATGCAGGGGCCGTAGAAAAAAATATCAAGTGTCTTTCTCTATTGCTCATGACTTGTTTCCTGGAGATACGGCCTCTCACTGATCCCAAAGTTTGCTATTTACAAAAGCTCCAGGAAATCTCTGGCCTTTGATCCCCACAGAACTAGGGCTCCAACGGAGTGTGCCCGTGACTACTTATGTGGGTGTGGAGAGTCACACTCAGATGGTCTCAGACCCTATCAGGATCTTCTCAAGCTTGCGTGTGTATTAGACAGCTTTGGGTCACTGAGATGAACTTCAAACCAGCCACAGTTATGGAGGAGGGGACATGTATTGAGGCTTACAGATCCAGAGGAAATCCCATAATGGCAGAAGAAGTTGGATTTCTCTTAAAGGACCAAGCAGAGAGAGAGAGAGAAGCCCCAAGCCAAAAGAAAAGCCACAACCCACGCACACAAGCACACGTAGGCATCCCGTGGTGCTACTTGGGTACTTTGTACACGTTGAGACTGGAATTCCAAATGAACCACCACACCTTAGTGCTGAGTCCTACGATCCACCCAGCGACATCGCCGGCCAGGTAGCTGGAAATCTAGGAAGCTTTAATAAAACTCCTGAACTGATTGGGAGGCATTGATTCAAACTACCACACATGGCAAACACTCTTAAAACACTCTGAGCTATGTCCCCAGCCCCTCGAATGTTCATACATATATGTAATTTTTATTTATTTATTTGAGAGAGTGGCAGATAGAAAGAGAGAATGGGCACACCAGGGCCTCTAGATGCTGCAAATGAACTCCAGATGTGTGCACTGCCTTGTGCATCTAGCGTATGAGAGTACTATGGAATGGAACCTGAGTCCTTTGGCTTTGCAGGCAAACGGATTAACTGCTGAGCCATCTACTCAGACCTGAATATTATTTTTTTTTATTTTTGTAATATTTTATTCATTTATTTGAGAGAAAGAGAATGGGCACACCAGAGCCTCCTGCCATTGCAAACAAACACCAGAGGCATGTTTCACCTAATGCATCGGGCTTACGTGGGACCTGGAGAATGGATTCTGGGGACTTAACTGCGAAGCAATGTCTCCAGCTCCTGAATGCTTATTTGTGCTTGTTTATTTTATGTAGCCTTTGAACCAAAGGCATACCTTCCAGGCATTGTAGTCTCACAGGAATGACAAAGCTTAGCTCACTCTGCTTTCAGAATGGGGGTGTCTGCAATTTCTGGACTTGGCATGCTCCTGCAGGAAAATGGGGAGCTTGAGGCCAGTCTGGACTACATGGTAAGACCCTGCTTCCCATTCAACAACCAAAATGGCTTAAAGAAAATAATGCCAAGGGTTTATGAAGAAAGTTTTTTTTTAATTCATGATTATCTGACCTCAAGCAAATGATTTTTTTTTTTTTTTGGTTTTTCAAGGTAGGCTCTCACTCTAGCCCAGGCTGACCTGGAATTCACTATGTAGTCTCAGGGTGGCCTTGAACTCACAGCGATCCTCCTACCTCTGCTCCTGAGTGCTGGCACTAAAGGCTTGTGCTACCACACAAATTTTTAACTTTGGCTTCTACTCCTGATCTCCTGATGCCCACTTCAGGCAAAGGCATATTCCAGAACTTTACACACCAAGTGAAGTCTATCTCTCCCAGACCCTCTAGATTAAAGAACAGGAAAACGGTGGAGGAGTACTCTATCTGTGATCCTATGTGGAGGCTCTGGCAGGAGAAAAGATGGTGGTGAAGGAAGAGGCTTGTGCCCCTCTCTGGTTAGCAGAAGACCGCCTTCTTTCCCTTGCAAAGCCAGTGTGATTAACAGACTGGTAGGTGCTCATGCTTGAAACTGACTTCCAGAGGAAAGATACAAAGTCGTCTATCAAAGGAAGGGAGCCAGGGGCAGCGAGCTGCGCCACGCCCAGAGCCCAGGGGCCTCTTACCTACACCATCCCACAACACTTACCTGAGGACCCTTTCAAAAATGAGAAATCAGGGCTTAAAAATCAACAATTTGGGGATGGAGAGATAGCTTAGTAGTTAAGACATTTGCCTGCAAAGCCAAAGGACCCAGGTTCAGTTCCCCAGGACCCACGTTAGCCTGATGCACAAGGGGGCGCATGCGTCTGGAGTTCGTTTGCAGTGGCTGGAGGCCCTGGTGCATTCTCTCTCTCTCTCTCTCTCTCTTTCTTTCTCTCTCTCTGTCCCTCTTTCTCTGTCAAACAAGTAAAATATTTTAAAAAAATAAGTGGGAAATCTCATCTTGGGGAGCATGTATGCATGCTTGTATATTTACCGGCACAGTGTGTGTATGAATGTGGAAGCCAGAGGTTGACGTGAAGCATCTTCCTCAAGAACTCGCCACCTTATTTTTGTAGGCTGGATTTTCCCCAAACCTGAAGTTCACCAATTCTGCTAGGCTAGCTATCCAGTAAGTGCCAAGGAATCGCTGGCCCCACTCCCCCTGCACTGGGATGACAAGTGTGACCCGCCACAGCCAGCATTTTGTGTATTTGCTGAAGACGCAAACTCAAGTCTTCCTGCTTGTGCAGAGAACACTTTGCCTGCTGAGCCCTGAAGCGAGCCCTCGTGAATGGAGAGGGAGTTTTTAGTGTAGAGCACCTACCCCATTTTTCTCAAGCCAAGGCTTGAAAAAGAAAAACAAAAAAAAACAACTTAAAAACTGTCTCTCAGGGCTAGAATTATGGCTCAACAGTTAAGGCACTTGCCTGTGAAGCCTCAGGACCTTGGGTCAATTCCCCAGCACCCACAGAAAGCCAGATGCACAAGGTGGCACGTGTGTCTGGAGTTTCTTGCAATGGCAAGAGGCCTTGGTGCACCCATTCCTTCAGCCTCTCTCTCTCTCTCTCTCTCTCTTTCTCTCTCTCTCTCTCTCTCTCTCTCTCTGTGTGTGTGTGTGTGTGTGTGTGTGTGTGTGTGTGTGTGTGTGTGATAAATAAAGCATTAAAAACTACCTCTGTAACAGAGAACAGTAGCAGGGGAGGTAACCTAGGACCTAGTCACATTAAAGTCATTAGAGGCGACCATTCACACCGTCCCCCAGTTCAGTCCATTACTTACCTCTAACCTTTGTTTCACCATTTGTTCCGTATAAATTGGAAGGAAACAGGCCCAGTGGGGAGGAAATTAGACCCTGCCTCCCAGTTTGGCTAAACTATATAAGTAAGTCCATTTTTCTTGACTGATTTCTGTGGCCTAATTCCTTCTGGAATAGAGAGAAATTGAGGTATCCAATATGAACCCAAGTGTCTGATAACAGTAAATGAAAGATGATGTTTACTTTTCCTCTCTCTTACAAGTTAAGAAAACATGATGATGTAAAAAGGATTTCTGAGGCATGCATAAGATAAAAAAAAAAAACCTACATGTTGCAAGCATTTTAGAAGCTAATGTAAACATAGAAATGGATAGGCTAATTAAAACTTTAATTTATTATAGCTTTTTTTTCCCCTTTGGGTAGGGTTTTGATAGTTTCATTAGCATATCTGGTGACATGCATTTCTTTATAGAAGATATCTCATCCTGGAAACTTTGCAGACATAAATTGACACACTTTAGCAAAACTTTCAAATGTGAATATACGCTAGTGGCCATGATTTTGCATAAATAAAATAAACACAGAGGCATTTCAAAGTTATTATCTAATCTTCGGAGAAATGACTGATGGCTGTGACTGGAACCCCAAGTAGGTGGTTAAGAGTTTGGGGCTATTAAATCTTTCTATGGTGTTGTGCAGCGCTTGCTTGCTTGCTTTTTTTGTGTGTGAACCTCTGAGGTAGCGTCTCACTGTAGCCCAGGCTGAAGTGGAATTCACTCTGTACTTTCAGGGTAGCCTTGAACCCAATAGTGATCCTCCTACCTCTGCTTCCAGTTTGCTGGAGTTAAGGGCCTGTGCCACCATGCCCAGTTCTTTCTGAAAGTTTGTTTGTTTGTTTGTTTTGTTTTTGGAAGTAGGGTGTCACTGTATTCCAGACTGACCTGGAATTCACTATATAGTCTCAAGCTGGCCTCAAACTCGTGGCAATCCTCCTACCTCTGCCTCCCAAGTGCTGGAATGAAAGGCGTGTGCCAACATCCCTGGCTCTTTCTGAATTTTTTAAGTTGGCACATTAAGTAAAGGTTTTCATACAGATATGCCCTTATACTTGGCAACTTTTTTTTTTAATTTTTTATTTATTTATTTGAGAGCGACAGACACAGAGAGAAAGACAGATAGAGAGAGAGAGAGAGAATGGGCGCGCCAGGGCTTCCAGCCTCTGCAAACGAACTCCAGACGCGTGCGCCCCCTTGTGCATCTGGCTAACGTGGGACCTGGGGAACCAAGCCTCGAACCGGAGCCCTTAGGCTTCACAGGCAAGCGCTTAACCGCTAAGCCATCTCTCCAGCCCTGCTTGGCAACTTTTCTCAACACTACTGTCCTCCAAATCCTACTTTACTTCTCTTGCTGCCCTCCGTCCTGCCCACAAATAGCCTTCCCCTCTTCCTCTGCCATCTGACTGCAACTCGCCTGGGCTTCACCTCACATGCCATTAGTGTCAAATTCTTTAGTGTGTGGGCTCCTTTATCTTTAAGAACAAACCAACCAAAAAACAAAAAACAGCCTTTTTTTTTTTAAGTTCACTTAAAAATAAAGGAAAATAAACCAGTTTTTGTGATGTACGCTTTTAGTTCCAGCACATGGAGGACAGAGGTAGGAGGATTATCATGAGATTGAGGCCCCCCTAAGACTGCATAATAAATTCCAGGTCATCCTGGGCTAAAGCAACAGCCTACCTCAAAAAACAAACAAGCAAACAAAAGTACCCTTTTATGTAAACAAAAGTATATTTTTCATAGCCATAGTAACAGTTTTGATGGACAAAGGCACTGCTTTATACTTTCACAAGTCCTGATAATGTGTTGCTTTGTCAAAGATGATCAGCATTCCATCTTCTACTATATGATGTTTTGCTTTAAATGTATGAAGGAAATGTAACTTCACTTAGATGTGCTATAGAGAGGCCATCTGTGAACCTACTGAAAGAATCTTGGGACTCTGCAGGCTCGGAGGGCCGCTCACCTTGAAAACCGCTGTCTTAGAGAAGCACGGGCAGGCCCCGGGGCTGCCATCTTCCCCGTTGTCTAGAAGAGCCAAGGCACTCTCCACTTAGCTTCACTTAGGCAGTCTGTGTGATGTTTTATGGTCATCGAAGACTTGACAGAACCTAGAATCCCCTAGGAGGGTTCGTCTGCATTCGTTAGGTCAGCCTCTGGGCTTGTTGGTGAGGGATTATGTTGATTCGGTCAGCTGAGGTAAGAAGACATTCATACAAATGCTGGTAGTGGTAAATTGACCTGCTAGCTCCAATTTGTAACCACAGAACTAAGGCTTTTGCTGCTTTTCAGTATTGTCAGACACGCAGAGAGAAGGAGTAACCCCAACCAAGGATGAAGACAGCCTGTGTTTCAACCACCAAACCTGAAACCAGAGTTCTCCTCATGGCAACAGAGTACCACATTCCCCACATGGGCCGTGTGCTTTAGAGTGGTTTTTATTGTTTAAAATGCCCCCAGATACAGCACTGAACATCTGTTAGTGTTTCTAAATGTAAGAAACTGGTTCTGCGTCTTATTGAGGAAACAAGTTTCCTTCGAGTGTAGTAACATTGCTAGCTACAAGTTTCACATGAACATACTACAAAAAGACATTTAGATACAACGCAAGCCTATGATACGACACAAGCCTATAATCGTAGCATTTGGGAGGACAAGGTTGTCAGATTGCCATAAGCTCAAGGCCAGCCCAGTTTACATCATGAATTTAGTATAGCCTGGGTACAGACTGAGACCCTGTGTCAATCCCCCATATTCCCCTTTAAAGGAAATATACATAAAGCCAGTCTATTAGGTATTGATGGATTATCACAAATAGATGTTACAAAGAATTTAACCCATTATTGTTGACCCTAGGAGCACTGACTTGGTATTTGGGTAACTAGGTGTATATTGTGACCAAAATGTCTTGAGAATTTATAAAAATCAACTTGATGGCATTGCTTAATGCCTGTAACTGAGTGCAGTCCAATCTATAGGATAAACTTAAAAAAAGAAAAAGAAAAGGAAAATTCCCTAAATACCTCATTACTGTGCATTGTGAGCTGACTGCCGTGATTGAAGTGTTGCGTTCAACACAGTTCTCAGTTATAATGGGTTTGAAGACAGTTCTTACTGTTCTAAACCATTAAGTACAAACTCTGTGAGGTGTTTGGGCAAAACTCTGCCTGTAATCTGATGACTCTGTTAAGTAAACAGTTGGCTTGTGATTGTTTAATAAAAACTACTAAACAGGGCTGGGGAAATCGCTCTGCAGGGAAAGTGAGAGACTGACAAGCACTTCTGCACTGACCCAGTAAATGCTGAACGTGGTGACTGGTGGTTTGAATCGATGGCCCCCAGTATATTCTGTATTGTGCTAGTTTGTAGTTTGCATCTGCAGCCACCTGGCTGGAGGTGGTGTCACTGGGTGGATCTTAAGGTGTGGTGGTAGGTTTGAGATTTCAATCTAGAGAGATGCAAAGTGTGCCTAGCTGGAGTTCCTGAAGTGTGCTGTGCTGTGTGGCTTGTGGCTTTTAGGCTTGTGCTTCTCTCACTCTTTCTCTCGCTACTCATACCTGTGAAGGCAGGCCAGCTTCTTCTGCCATTATGAAACTTCCCCTGGATCTGTAAGCTTCACAAAATATCCCTTCCTCCATAACTGTGCCTGGTCTGGAAGTTCATCTCAGTGAACCTGAAGCTGTCTGCTACAGTGACACACACTTGTAATCCCAGTTCTGGAAAAGTAGAAAAATAAGGGATCCTTGGAGCTCACTGGTCAGCTAGTCTTAGCCCCACTGATGAGCTCCAGGCCAAGAGGAGAGCCTGTTTCAGAAAACAAAAGGGTGGACAGAATACGTAAGGATAGCACCCAACGCTGTCCTCTGACTGCCACGTGCGCACACATGTATATGCACCCACATACACACTGGCACATAAAGCACATGTGCACAACATGCATGTGGTAAGAGAAAAATGCTAGGGCTTGAGAGATGGCTCAGTGGCTAAGGCACTTGCCTGTGAAGCCTCGGGTCCCAGGTTCAATTCCCCAGTACCCACACAAGCCAGGCGCATGTAGTGGCACATGCATCTGAAATTCATTTACAGTGGCTGAAGACCCTGGCACACCCATTGTCTCTCTGTCTGCTTCCTTCTCTCCCACTTGCTCTCTCTCTAGAATAAATAGAAAATGCTAAGCATTTGGTCGAATGTAAATATTCACATAGCTTGGTAAAACCCCTTAACCTAACACACTGAGTGATTCCTGCTATCGTTTATAATACAGTGGCCGAGCTGCGTATGAAGGGTTGGCTATTAACTCACTCTACTAGGCACTGTAGGCGTCACATTCGTATAGGAAACATTGATTTTAAAGGACTCACAGGGGGTTTTTGACATAATGGCAAACACATAAAATTTAGAGAGAGAGGAGCTCAAGCCTCTGGTAGTCAGAATATTAGGGAACAAAATATTGTACTGAGCTTCTGGAAAGCATCTGTCAACCACTGACATAAGCGACAACGTGGCTGTCCGGTACAAGCACTGAGGCATTCTTAGCAGAGAAGACAATAGCCTTCCAGGGTGTGCACTATGGCCGGCCTCTCAGCTCACCACCAGCTCACCAGCCGCGAGCCGCCTTCTTTCATACCGGCATGAACGGAGTCAGCTCTGAACCTCGATTTGGATAGACTAATAAGACCACAAGCCCCATGCTCAGCATTACACCGCCCCGACTTCCCAGAGGCTCCACCAGCAGGAGACCAAGTAGGAGGCTTAATCACAAGCACTAGAGGCTATGGGATAAATTTTATATTCAATCAACTACATGTCACCCCGGACTATTTTATGTTTTCAAGAAAGCAAGTCAGCTTTACCATCAGAGAAATTAGAATACGTCGACCCGTACTGCTAAGTTCTTGAACACATTTTGGAAGGAAATCTCTTTTGTGTGCACGTCTTCATGGTCATGTATGTGAGGGGGTGTTCATGTGCATGGGTGTGGGCATGGATGGTACGACATACATGTGGAGGTCAAAGGACACGTCTGGTCACTGGCCCTCTCCTTCCACCTTGTTTTTGAAGGCGCTGCCTCTCATTCTTGTTCATAACTGTGCATGCCAAGTCAGTTGGTCCACAGGCTTCTGGAAAATTCCCCAGGCTCTGCCTCCCATTTCACCATCAGTGTGCTGGGATTACTGATACCTGCCACAGCTTCCAGCTTCTCCGTGGAATCTAGGGACGTGAAGTCCAGAGCCCTAGGTTGAGGGGCAAGCACTTTATCCACTGAACCCCCTCCTCAGCCCCAAAGGGCTAAAATTATATTCCACTATGCTAATTTTTTGCATGGGTACTTGGATACAATCCTATGTCCTCATGCTATAGCAAACATTTTACACACAGATCCAGCATGAGTTTATTTCTTGTTTGATCAAAGGCTCTTCTTTGAAGCTTCAGTGTCTAGTATTGACTGATATGTGGCTGCTAAGGAGAAAGTCTTGTTGCATTCCTGAAGTGGTGTGCTTTTAGCTAGGATGTAACTGGTATGAGTCCAGTTCTCCGACAAGCCTAAATCATGAAGGAAAGGGGTGCAGATAACATACTTCTGCTCTTGGGGAAGTGATGGGTGTAAGTTGCTTGGAAGCGACATGAGTCTGAGAACATTATTACAAGCAATTAATTACAGTGGAAAAGGACTGCGATTGGTTTCTATGTCCCCTGGTTAGATCACCTGTGGGCTAAGGCAGCTGAAGGCAACGACCAGCTGAGATGATTCTGAGGGTGCTGAGATGATTCTGGGGTGCTGGCATTGTCCTGGCAAGCCCATCTCATGTCAGGTTTTGGAACTGCCCCCAGTCAATCATTAAGCCACCGTTTCCCAATGCTAGACTACATCCAACAAAACCCAGGACCCAGGGGAATCTGTAACAACCACCCACATGCCTTTCTTTCATCCAGCCCCACAGACTCGCCCGTAGCAACCTCCGCATCGTGAGCTTTACATCCCAGGCAACCATGTCACGGTGTGATTTAACAGTATATTTGCTCCATCATTGACTAAACACACCGTTGTTTAAAGATGAAGTGTTGTATCATTTTAAATGCCGTGAAAAGTAGCTTGACAAGACTATGAAATGCCATCCATTAATGTGTGTATCCAAATTTCACAGATGTTAAAATGTGGGGGAAAACAAAACTGCCCTCAGAGTTTATAAAAGCTAGATGTTTAGGTTGAGATTAAAAAAAAATAATAATAGATGCCTATGAAAGATACTTTCGCATTGCTGTGACTGCATACCTGAAGAAAAGAAGCAAATTCAAGGAGGAGAGGTTTAGTTTTGGTCAGCAGTTTCAGAAGGGACACATTCATCACGGCGGTAAAGGCGTGGTGGCAGGGGCGTGCAGAGGCTGCTCACAGTGCTCCCAGAGTCAGGAAGCGGGAAAGAGGAAGGGAGGCTGGACCATAAAACCTTAAGCCCCACTCCATGACCCGCTGCCTCCAGCCAGGCTCTACTTCCTAGAAAGTCCCACATCCTTCCCATATAGCACTTGCAGCCAGGAGCCAAGTGTTCAAACCTATGAGCCTGCAGGTGGCATTTCACATCAAACGACAGACTGCCTCAACCTCAAGGTCATCTGCAGCTGTAAACCAAGGATTAATTTAACTTTGGTTTCTTAACAAGTTCACATTAGATGCTCCCCCGCCCGCCGGCCTTGGAGTCCGTGAAGCAGCTGCGTCAAGTACCACCGCGATTCCCTTCCCTTCTCTCCTGCTTCTCACCGCATCAGACCTTTCCTGCGCATCCACGGCCTTTGTCAGCTGCAGGTTCTTGGTTCCCTCAGCATCCTTTTCTCTTGTCCTTAGCTGCTCTTCTTCTCTGAGAGGAATGCCTTAGCAAAAGCCAATTAGGAGAAACAGGGCGCAGTCACAGCGCCTATCAACAACTCGATCGTTTTCCTAGCTGTGATCTGAACTAACATGAGAAGCTTGCATCTTTCTGTTCTCCAATTGCTTTTGCTACATTAAAAGTGATAAATGTGGACCAAGACACCCACTTGGTTCCTTGAGAGCGCTCTCAAAGACATCAAGATGATGTTTTGCAGTCCTTCCCTTACTGTGAGTCTGGACCAGCCATTTTGAGAAAGGTTTTTGTGTTTCCTTGCCAACTCTCATTCCTCCAGGGCCCTGGTCCCAGTTGAAGTCAGGCATGTTGCCATTTTGAGCACTCCACTAGTAATGTCTCTCTTAATCACAGCCATCACGTAGCTTCTCCCTTGTCTGCAGCCAGCCAATGGCTAAAATATTTTCTTTACAAGTTCAGATGAGTCCAGCTAACGTTTCTCAAAAGGAGACTTTAAGGACCTAGGGAGAGTTCTCAGTGAATAAAGTATTCGCTGAGCAAGCCTGATACCTAAGCTTGGGTCTCCAGACCCGGCACATAAAAGCCAGAAGCTATGAAGGGCTTCTGTAATCTCAGCTAAGAATGAGACAGGAAGTGGAAATGGAAGAATCTTCTGGAATCTCACTGAACATCCAGCCTGGCCAACACAGGGGTAAAACGTAAGAGTGAGAGAAACTGCAGGAACTGAACATTGTTTGGTTTTAATGCAAACTTCAGATGCCTGTATCTGGATTTACATGGGTACTGGGGAATCAAACTCAGGTCTTTAGGGTTTGCAGGTAAGCACCTTCTGTACTGATCAATTTCTTCAGGCCTAAAAATCATTCTTTGACTTTTCCATATGGGCCGTGGCACCCACCCACCCACCCCCACACACACACATACTCACACACAGTGCCCATGTAAAGCCAAATGCACAAAGTAACACACGCATCTGGAGTTTGTATGCAGTGGTTGGAGGCCCTGGCGTGCACATATTCATTCTCTCTATCTACTTCTTTTTCTCTGTTTCTCTCTCAAACAAATAAGTTTTACAAGTACAAAGTAAAGGGCAAGTTAAAGTTTTCCTGGAACTTATTGATTTATTAATTTGAATTTAATTTATTAATTGAGCACACATGCACAGTGACGTAGGAGAAGACATCGAGCTGAACATGGCCAGGAGTCTAGGCAGGAGATACAGAAGGCAGAGCGTGAGCTGGCAGCTCCCATGGGGATAATGGCAGAGGACGAGGCTGACAGTTCATACTCCCTGGAAAGAAAGAGAGGCCTCAAGACTGTGGTGAAAGTACTTTTGGTTTTATGTGTAGTCAGAAATTTAACATTTTTTGAAGCATTGACTTTTTAAACATGTTTTATTCATCATTTCATATGATTTGTTCAAAGTCATGCTTTCTAAACAAAAATATTAATGAGATATTTTTTTCTTCTGTAGCAGCCACTAAATGTTTAAAACATACAATTTCACGTCCCTTTGTACACATTTTGGTCATTCTATTTATATGAATATATGAATATTTAGTCATTACCAAGTAACTACTTTAAGTACTATTTTAAAAATTGGATGCCTGAAATAAACACTCTAGATATAATGTCCATAAAAGTAATTATCCTGGCCTTCCTTAACTTTGAACTTGTGCTAATCCTGAACACAACATTTCTCTCTATGTACGCATGTATAAGGATATATACATACATATGCATACATACAATATATATAAACAATGTTGTCTTTATTCTAGTCATGAATGCTGGAAATCCTTATCATTACTTCCGTGTAATGCGTCTAGCTAGATTGCATCGGGTTTGAAGATAGACTTTGGAGAAAGGAGTGAAACTTCTTGGTCCCAGGGGATGGAGAGATGACTCAGTGAAGTACTCACTGTATAAATATGAAGACCTGAGTTCAGATCCCCGACCCACACATAAAAGCCAGGTGTGGTGATATGATCTGCATCTGTGATCACAGATGCCAGAATGGAGAGGAGGATCCTTGGGGCTTGCTGCCTAGCTAGGTTTGCTGAACTAGTGAGCTCTTGGTTCAGGGAAAGACTGTATCTCAAAGAATAAAATGGAGAGCAATCAAGGAAAACATCCCACATTGACTTCTGCTCTCCACATACTTGATACACATAAGTGTGGACACACACACACACACACGCACACACATAATTAACCATATAACCACATGCATAAAGAGAAGCAACAAGAACAACAAGAACAAAAAACTTCAGGTCTCACTTTTTAAGGAATTTCCCTCATAACTGTATATATTTTATTGCCTCCAATGTTTTGATTCACATTAACATCCAGTGTAAATTAGTTTCAGAAGTTATGAAACAGTTCTGCCAGCTTACAGTTTTCTAGATTTGTTTATAATTGGTGATTCCCTGTTCCCAGGTAACACAAGGGGCTCAATCTTAAGGGACCTTTCTGAAATCATACTGCCCACTCCCTTTAAGCACTTTTTCTATAACCAAAACTTGTTGATATAACCTCACTTAATCAGTTATGAATATAAAGTATGCAGCTTCTGAGACAAACTGATCTATCTTAATGAACCTTCCATATTTACTTATAACAAAATAATTTCAAAGTAAGTTTTAATTATTTTTTTGAAAATATTCATTTCTTGTTTTTGTAGGAAGGTGGCCTAGAAATGTCCTTTTATGGCTGAAATACTAAGCCAAAACTTAGCCACTCTTGAAAAAAAAATCACAAAAAATACACTCCATTTTAAGTAAATTATTCATGCCTCTACTAAACAAATGATATGAATTGGAAAAGTGGAAAATGTTTGCGAATGTAAAAAGCCTGTTTTGAAAGTAAGTGACAGGATTAAACATCACTTTTTCTACATATGGGGTGTGACATTTTCATCTTGTCCCAAGGTATTTTACTTTTTCCTGTGACTCTGGGGTTTGTAAACATGCCACAATATTTGGTGATTACATAATGATGATTTCATGGTTCTGGCTTTGTCTAAACACGGCTAGACAGACCAGCGAAAATCAATTTCTTTTTCATCTCTGTGAGTAGATACAATGGGAAATTGAATGCAAAATCTACATTAAGACCACATTAGAATTGTCACTCAGCAATCTGTCACACTTGCAGTGGGACCAGGTGCGGTCAAGCTCAACTATGGGCCTGTGATATTCAGCCAGCAGTGAAGTCTGTCTGTCTGTTTGTTTGTTTGTTCTTAATTCCCTGTGTTTAACCCTTGCCTTGTTATGTTTTCCACGATATTCCAAATGTATATGACTTGACATTATCTCTTGTTGTCTCCTCTTGCCAAAGGTACTCAGAGGCAGGACTGTCCCTAGGCAAAGTCACGAAGTAGGTGGAACTTGTGTTCATTCCGCGCCCTTCCGCAACGATGCTCTCTCCTTAGACTCGCCCCACCTCCCTGTCCACACACACCTCCTCCGGGTGTGCGCTGCCCTGGACATACCCCCAGGTTTTCAGGGGACTCATAGTGTTTCCTGTGGCTCATGACCACCCTCGTGGTTATGCAATTTCCCTACTCCAAAGAACTGAGGGGCTCCCCAAGAGAAGCTGTGCCATGGAGATCTCCCTCCTTACCTTTGAGACTTACTTCCCCCGCGCCCCTCCTCATGTTCCACTGTTGAGTAAACCGCTCCCCTCGTCATTTTTATTTACACAGCTCTTCATTTTATTCTTTTTGCCTGAGTCTGCCTCTTCTCTACATCCCATTTGTAGCAAGCCCAGTCATCTCTCCCAGCTTGCCTCAACTGTACCTCCTCTGTGCACCCCCCATCACCTCCGGCCCCTCTCCCTTCACACCTCATCCATACCAGTCATACGGCACCTAACACATACTGCTTTGTATTATAATATTTATGTATGTGTCTTGTCTCCAGGCACTGTGCTGGGCGCTTTTCAAACGTAATGTCATTTAAATTTCACAACAACCCGATGAGGTAGGTATTATACCATTTAACAGTTAAGGAAACTGAGAAGCAGAGAGGTTAAGAAGTCATTTGTCCGTGGTCACACTACTAGAAAGAACCATTGCCAGGAGTTCACTCAGACGAGTCTAACTCAAGACCGTGCATTCTTTCCCCTCCAGCATAATACCATTCATGCAACAGCTGTGCTCCCTGTGGAATGTAGGATGAAGGCTAAAGATGGAGGAAGAAGCAGATTCAGGTTCATTGACTAAAATACATATTTGACAGAGAGAGAGAAATTTCATTGATGATTATGGCATGTCTATCTAGGACTGATCAGCTAAAAAGACCCCTAGAGGAATGTAAATAAAATATGAGAAGGGAAAAGCATTACCTAGAGTTGTGCTAACCGATGGCATGAGAATGTTCTAGAAAGTTTAGAGTTTGAGAAGGGTTGAATAGCATTGATGGTTCTCTGGAGCACAGTTTAGTGTAAGTACAGGGCAAATCATTAATGGCAGCCAAAGGAAGACTTCCTATAAGTCCACAGGATTTGGACTTGTTCGATCTAAGAGGCTGACCAGATCTATAGCCTTGACTGTCTCATGATCTTCTGATACCTCCGTTGAGTGTGAAGTCCACTATTTTCATTCTGTCTCTCGTGTGGCAACTTGAAAGTGTTATAGGACAGAAACTCGGGCTTTCTCACTGGACAGTCTCTTTCCCAAAGGCCATCTTGGTGTCCTACCTGCTCCAGGCTCCAAAGTTTCGAGCAGTCACTTAGGCCTGGATAGCTCCATTCCAGCCTGGATGTCACCCTCCCATGAGCCTCTGGCACAGCTGTATCCCTGGCACAAGCTAGGAACAGAGTCCTTACTTCTCTCTAGGCTTTGCAGTCACCACCTTTGGGCTGGAGAGATGGCACAGCGGGTAAAGTGCTTGCCACACAAACATGAGACCCTGAGTTTGGATTCCCCAGCACCCAAATAGAAGCTGGGCACGGTGCCACATACCTAGAATATTCACATATATTTGTTTGTATATGTAGGTGGTGTGTGGGGAGGCAGAGACAGCAGAATTTCTGGGGCTTGCTGGCTCGCTTGTTCAGTCAAATCAGTGAGCTCCAGGTTCAGCGAGAGACCCTGTGATTAAACATACGAAGACTGTTTGAGGAGGGTGTCTAATGTCACCCTCTGGCCTCAGCACTCATAGATGCATACAAAATGCATATGCAGGCGCACACACACACACACACGCACACGCACGCGCACGCGCGCAATCACTTTTTGCCTCTCCTTAACCACAAAGCAAATCTCCATGTCTGCTATTCCTTTCTCATCTCGCAGTACCCAGCTCATTGTATTATCAACTGCATGTTTCTTTAACACGTCTGAGAACCTTAAGAACAAAGAGGTCATGCAGTTATCATTAAACATGTGTCCTCAGAACACCCGTGCTGACTGTGGGCATCGCTGTCAACATTGTTTGCAAACACTGTGTCGCCCTATGCATTCTCTCCCACTAGCCCAGTTCCATTCAACTGTGGCTCTAGGCTCTTGCTCCTCATTTGAATCTTAAGTAACATAGGTCATACTGTTGAGGGAGATAATAGAATAAATCCTGGTAGTGGGCCATACTGTATATATCAGGCCCCAGAATAGGCAGCGTGAGAATTTTCAGTTGTGAGCTAAATTGAAGGAATTCGTGGAATTCATAAGAAATCCACCTTCAACCACATGAGAAACAGAAAAAAGTCAAATATGAAAACTATTCTAGAAAAGTCCTCAAAGCTCATCTGCTTTTATTTTCAACCTTTTTTAAAAAAAATTTTTTGTAATTATGTGTTGTTAAAAAAGGCAGGGAGGTCCTGTCTATACCCAGTTGTCCCAGTGATTTCTTCTTATATATTTATAGCACACTATCAGTGTTAGAAAATTGAGGTTAATATAACTCACTAGTACATTTCAAAACAAAACAAAACAATCCACACTAAGGATAAACCTAGGTGGTTTTAAATAGCATTCCACATTTCATCCCTGCTCACAAGATGGTCCGGGGACAGCAAAGGCGGCATGTCCACGTGGCATAGAGCTTGCTTTCCTAGGCTGTGCCAGATGGTTCCCAGACCTCGTGCAAGCTCTGAGCAATGTTTTAGTAGAAGGATGGTAAGGAGCCTATCTCAGAAGACATGTGTTAAAATCTGATTCTGCCTCCAGATAGTGTGTGACCTAGAGCAAGTCAATTGACATTGCCAAACTTCAGTATCTGTGTCTGTAACACGGGGAAGAGATCGTTGCTGCCTTCCCCGTACGGCTGTCACAGGGTCAAAGCTGGATGTGTCCGAAAGGCTGAGGGGGGGGGCGGGGCGGTATCTCTCAGACAGATGAGGCAGGCTTCCATCAGTCATTGGGTGGGCTACATTTCTCTTTAAAACTGCTGCCAATAACAGAAATATAGTTCTTACAAGTTGTTTTATTCTTAGAAACTTGCCCAAACTGCCTCTTTGTTAGCTATATAGTTTTAAATTTCCATCCTATGTAAACGGCCTCTCCATTTGACCACCCCTGGCAGGACAGGAGCTAGCAATGCCACTGGGCAAGCTCTCTGGAGCTCGTTGTCGACACACCCCGGAGGCATAGAAACTATTTTGACACAAACACTTCCCAACAGCTTCTTCTATGAGGTTGGATGCATTTTAAGTACTTTTATTTTTATCCAGGCTATGGGATCCTTCCTATCGGCATACCGTGAAATCCATAATAGCCGCACTTGACAATAGAGGGAAATTACAAGCCTACCAAATGAGACAGTGGGTGGTTTGGGCAGTACAGATGGATGGCATCCAAACGTATTGTTCTATGGTCTGTCTGAATACATTATATAAACTCCCAGCTCACTGGTGGATTTTGGTTAGTGGATAGTAAAACTTCCAGTTGGGACAGGAAAGCTAGAGAAATCTATATGAGAAAATAAGTTTAAGTCATAGCCAAACAAAGATAAATGTCTTTGAATGTTTGGGGGGAAAATGCCACAATAATATCAAAAAAAATGTTCAGATATATTTTTTTCCCCATTTTTCTTACCTCTATGCAGGCTGGCATGGCTTTGACCTATGACCCCACGGCCGCCATTCAGAATGGGTAAGTAAATCCCATGTCCTCTGATTCCATTGCTTAGAAATCTGAGGTTTAATCACTGCCCAAGGAAAACCTCGGAAAATGTTCCAATAGGTTTGGCTGTTGTCTACCATCTTTAAACCCAAATCTTGAACTTACCACTGTAGTTCTTTTCTTCTCCAAGGAGGTTAAGGCACATCCCACGCGTGTTCCAGGCATGTGAAGCACTCACTTCTCCTAGTCCTTCTCTCTCTCTCCTTCTTTTTCTTCTCACACTTCCAAACTGTGGGCCAGTTACGGAAAGGAAGGCTAGACAATGGTAGGCTACACCTAAGACCTGCCTGCCCTGCCTTCTCCACAGAGGTGATCTTTACTGTGCGCCCAGGTGACTTTCTGACATTCTGCACCAACAACATGCTGAAGGTCAAGGCCGAGAGGTCGAGGTCAGGGATAGAAGTGAGGCTAGTCGGGTGATCCAGGTCTGGGTCTTCATTTCCATTTGGAAACGTGTAGCGTAGTCTTGAGCTACAATTCCTCCTTGCACATCAGCCTGCCATACTGCCTGGGCTCCTCAGAGGTGCTCTGTCATTCACTTAAACACTTCTCATTTCTTTTTGTAAGAATTAACTAATTAGCTTTTATTTATTAAGTAGAAACTTTGTGTGGATGCGTCACACGCCAGCGCCAGCGTTTCCCTCCTCCCTGTCCCCATTCCGCTGAGGGCCCGCCTCAGTGGGGTTGCTGGTGTTCACCCTGCGGCTGTGGGTTATGAGTTGTGAGAGCCGTGATCAGACACAGTGTTGGTGTGTGGCATGGGGCAAGGCCTCCGGATAGTCCCTCCCACCACGCGGCTCTTATAATCTTTGTGGCCCCTCTTCCATAAAATTCTCTGAGCCCTGGTGAGTGTGTTTTAAGTCCATTTGTCATGCCTTGGTCTGGATTGGCCATCAGTATGTGCCAGTTGTTTTTTTTTTTTGTTTTTTTTTGGTTTTTTTTTTTTTTCCCTTAGTATTTGGAGCCCACTTTCCCCCATGGCTATCATTTGTCTGCCTTTCAGTTGACTAGGGAATCCTTCAGGATGGGAGCCTCATTGAAGATCAACAGAGAGGGTCAAATTAGTTGAATCCATTTCTCTGTTTGGTCAGTGACCTCTAATATCTGTGGGATATTGAAAGTGTTGAGATAATGACGTCTCATTCTTACAATTTTTCATTCTTCTAACCACATACTCATGCAACAAGTACCCAGTGGGTCCACCCTATAGTGCTATAGTCTACAGACTGAAAAGTCAATGCATGAGACAAAGCCCTTTCCCTTGCCACCTTCCATAAGAAATAATCAACGGTCATAAACGAGTAGGAGTCCACTTCTCACCCCTTGGTTCAAACTTCCCTCCAAGTGGGTAAAACCTAAGGATTTATTTTATCCATGCACCAAGCCTTTACTTATTTCCAACAAGGCACCACAGATTTGTTGTTTAGAAAGTAATGAGAGAGCTGGGAAGATGGGTCAGTGAGTAAAAGGCTTGTGGTGCAAGCATGAAGACCCAAGTTTGGATCCCTAGCACCCTAATAAAATGCTGGGTGCAGCGAGGGCACCTGTATTCTAAGCACTGAAAAGGTAGAGACAGGGCTCACTGGCTAGCTTTTGCCACCAAATCAGTAAGCTCTAGGCTGAGCAACACGCAGGGTTGGCTTTAAAGAATAAGATGGTGCTATAGTTATATTCTTGTTGCTTGGGCAAGCACCAGACCCACAACAGCTGGTGGGAGGAAAGGATTTATTTTGGGTAACATATGTGAGGAGAAGCTGCATGATTTCAGGGCAAAGCATGGCATGAGCAGAGGCTGGACATCACCTCTGCCACAGCACATGGAAAACAGTGGCAAGAGAATGAGCCAAATTCTGGCAAGTGGGGAGCTGGCTGTAGCACCCCAACGTCTGTCCACAATAACACAACTCCTCCAGCATGTCTCCAAAGTTCCCTCAAATAGGAACCTAGTATTTAGAACCTCTGAGTTTGTGGGGTAACATGTGATTCAAACCAGCACAGATGGAAAGCAACTGAGGAAGATCCCTAGTGTCAACTTCTGGCATGTGTGCTCCCCAAGACCAAAGCAAGCACCTCTGAGTCTCCAAGATCGAAGCAAGCCCCTCTGAGTTTGGCGCTGGGGCGAGAGAGTGAGATCATCTTCTATATTGCAGCAGTCTGCCAGTCACTGAGTCATGATTCAAAGTGCCTGCTGCAGTCAGGTTTGCATTGCTGATAGAATACACCTGACCAAAAGCAGCTTGTGTGGGAAAGAAAAAAGAGGGAAAAAAAAGGTTTGTTTTGCCTTACTGACGTGAAGGAAAGCTCCATGATGGCAGGGAAAGATGGCGGCATGAGCAGAGGGTGGGCATCACCTCCTCACCAACATCAGGTGGACAACAGCAACAGGAGAGTGTGCCAAACGCTGGCGAGGGGAAACTGGCTATTATCCCCATAAACCCGCACCCAACAATACACTGCCTCCAGGAGGCGTTGATTCCCAAAGCTCCATTAGCTGGGAACCCAGCTTGTACAACATCTAAGTGTTTGGGGGCACCTGAATCCAGCCACCACCATGCCCAGTGGCACTGTTCCCCAAGGACTCGCCCTCGCGCATGGACAGACCTACGGAGCAAGCAAACGCTGGCATTCCATCTTGGACTCTGAGAAAGCAAACGAGAGTTTCCAGCAGCACTGTGTCTGTCATTGCAAGGAGCACCCAGTCCACTCTGAATCTCTCCCTTCTGCATATTTATGGCCACCACTTTTAGTCCATGCATTTGCCTTGGGCACAACTGTCAACACAAACCTGAGTCTGTCTTCCCATACCTTACATTAATAACATGCCATTATATCCTTTGAACTGTTTAACTTGTTGCAAGATAGGTTCACCTTCTGCTACTGTCCTTTTAGATATTCACAAAATGATATCCACCCTATAATTGTAATGCAAAAAATATTCAAAATGGGGGCTGGAGAGATGGCTTAGCGGCTAAGCGCTTGCCTGTGAAGCCTAAGGACCCCGGTTCAAGGCTCGATTCTCCAGGACCCACGTTAGCCAGATGCACAAGGGGGCATTCGGTTTGCAGTGGCTGGAGGCCCTGGCACGCCCATTCTCTCTCTCTCTCTGCCTCTCTCAAATAAGTAAAAATAAACAAAAAAATATTCAAAATGTTTTTTAAATTATCATTTATTTTTACGAACATAGAATGAATGAATGAATGAATGAGTATGGGTGCACCAGAGACTCTTCACTGTAAATGAACTCCAGATGCATGTGCCCCTGGTTTTACAAGGGTGCTGGGAATCAAAGGACTCTCAGTCTTTGCAAGCAAACGCCATTAACTCCTTAGCCATTTCTTTGCATCCCCTAAACTCTTGATTCTCATCTTGCAATGTAAACTTATGCCCTTTCTTCAACACCTCCCTGTACACGGACTGTTCTTTCAACCTGTGTGCACAGCCCAGCCCAGCCCAGTCTTTTCCACCCGTAGAGGATGGAAGCAAAGGACACATCTCCGTGGGCGAGATCCCTTTTCATAATATTCTAGACTTATGTTTCTCTTCACAGGCAAGCATCCTCTGCTGTGGACACACACATCCTTCTCTAGAACGAATTCCAGACTCACTGGCGTTCCCCTCACTAGTAGATATGAGCAGTGATCTCCAAATCTGATGATTGTAACCAAATCATTAGTCCTTAGATAAGTGAATTCGTTCTTATTTGTTTTATTTCACTACTTATTGTGTTTTGAAACTTTCTCCTCCCTTGGGTCCCTCAATCACAAACTGCATTTCCTTCTTGCTTCCTAATCTTACAGTTTTCTCTGTCTGTCTTTGATCTGGATTCCTCCTCTGTCATTTTCTTCTGATATTTTTTTCAGTGGGTTTAAACATTTTTCTCACTGACTTTTTCATATGCATATGTGTATATATGTGTGTGCATATGTGTGTGTGCACAGATTCAAGCACACACAGGCCCACATGAGTGTGGAGGCCAGAAGTTGGCGTTAGGTATTTTTCTCACGTCACTCTCCATCTCATTGACATGGGTAGTCATTACCTGCCTCTAATATGACTCTCCTCTGGTTCCTACTGCTTTTTGAATATTTTATTAAAAATATTATTTTTGAAACTTTTATACATATGCATAATATATGTTATCTTAATTTCCCCAGTTACCCTCCTTATCACTCCTCACACTCACTAAAATCCTTATTCTTCTCATTTAATACCCTGCCTCCTACTTTTATGCTTTTCTCTTTCTTTTCTTTTTTTGTATTGTTTTGTTTTGCTTGGTTTTGTTTTTACCCACTGAGTTCAGTTAGTGTATGCTTGCATGATCATCACTGGGAGGTTACTTACTGAAGAACAGGCAAACTATCATTGGCCTGAGCTGCTAGGCTTTGACAACCACTAAAGAATGTTAGTCCCCCCCTCTCAGCAACTACTAACTGCCAACAGATACTCTTGGAACTTTTGGACCCTTCTTCCATCCATAATGAATTATTGACAAGCTCCGTCTTGTGCAGGAAACCATGGGTATTGTGAATTCATGGTCGTGGCCTGGAGACAGCATTCTGTGCCATTCCTTCCCCGTCCTCTTGCTCTTACATTCTTTATGTTCCTTCTTCCACGAGGGTCCTTGAGTTTTGAAGTGTATGACATACATGTCCTGTTTAGGGCAGAACACGCCATAGTTATTTATTCTCATTAATTCTGCCCATGGAGGCATGATTGAGGCTATGAGCAGTGCTCATCCATGACAACAAACACAGGTGTTTACAAGGAAGTGTGGCATGCTGTGACCTTTGGGATAATATTTAAAATAAATGTAGTCATAGGAATCACCCACATTCCTGGTTCTTGGCCTTTTGCTAGCTACAGAACAAAATGTAAACTTGCATGTGTAACCCACAGGGAACAACACAGTTTCACCACTGCGGCTGAACTGAGCTCCATGTGGTTCCTAAGAACATTCCATCACATTCCATGTTACCTTATACATGACATTTTTTCTTCTAGACTTCAGACATGGTGACAGCCACTCACCTCCTGATTTTTAAGTATTTATTTCATGAGTAGCATCAAAGCACTTCATGTACAGATAGTTACACAATTAGTCTCATCCTAAATACACGTTGTTTACGCAGTGGGTAAGATTGCCGACCCCAAATCCAGCCCACCTGGCAAGCATCTGTCTTCTGCCGCTCACTGGAGGTATGACCACGGACATGCTGTCTGTACTTTACAGTTTCCTGTTCTGTGAGATGTCACAATAATTGTATCTTTATAAAACACTGTAATGGTTAAATGAACTTGGGATGGAAAAACATTGTCCTCAGTGAACATTTCAAAGTTATCACTGGACTAGAGACATGGCTCAGAGGCTAAGGTACTTCCTGCAAAGCCTAATGACCTGGGTTCATCTCCCCAACATAAATCAGATACAGGAGGTCGTGCGTGCATCTGGAGTTCATGTTCAGTGGCTGGAGGCCCTGATGTGACCATTCTGTATGTGTGGTTGTCTCCCTTCTGCTTGCAAAGAAAGCAAAATAAATAAAAGAGCAAAATTGCCATTGCATTATATTCTTGGGATACATGGGGAAATTGACCCTTTATATGAGCTATTGACACGTATATATTTCCTGTGGTGCCATTATCTCAGTGAAGGTTTGCAGCATAACAATATTTCTTATTATTAGATGACTGAACCCAGTATTGTAAATGGCAAAATCAGAAACATGGCTGACAATATCTGCCTGGTTTCCATCAGTGACTGTCGGGGAAACCATTGCCCACTGCAGACACCACCCAGCATGCCTGCAAGCCCTTCACCTGTTTTTCCTTAGATACAACCTCTAGCTTCCCTCCAAACTGCCATGTGGCCCATAATATGTTCATGCCTTGGTTATGAATGGAATTATGGAAGTGACTACCCATCATATTATTGGTGACCTTAAAACAGAAATTTTACATACTGTAGTGAAGTCAAAAGAAATCATAGCCATATCATATTACTATTTTGATTAATCACATACATTATTTTAATTTAATTCTTATATTTTTGTGTATTTGAAAGAGAAGGTGACAGAAAGAGAGCCAGAGAGAGCACCACAGCCTCTTGCCACTCACTGCAAATGAACTCTATACGCATGAGCCACTTTGTACATCTGGCTATATGTGGGAACTGGGGGATTGAGTTTGCAAGCAAGAGCCTTTAACCACTGAGAAATCTCTTCAACCACATAGATGGTTTTCAAAATGTTTGCTCATCTTTGGTTTTATTATCATAGATGGTAACATCCTAATAA
Organism: Jaculus jaculus; assembly: GCF_020740685.1. Lineage (NCBI taxonomy): Eukaryota > Metazoa > Chordata > Mammalia > Rodentia > Dipodidae > Jaculus > Jaculus jaculus. The sequence continues at coordinate 8,983,875 of NC_059118.1, forward strand.
TTGGGCAGCTGTAGAATGACCATTTTTGTGCACATAAAACGCCAAACCAACACACGGTCTCATGGGTTAACACAGGTACCTCTTCAAGGTGTAGAACCTAATTGAGACAACTTACTCGGAGTACACAGGAATTCAGTGTAAGTCCAGCAGAAAGCAAGTCATTCCCTGTTCACATTGTGCTATTGGATCTAGTAATCAAACTCACCAAGAGATAAAAACCATAAAATTGATAGAAACACTTATTGCTATAGGGAGGAGGCTAGTCCCATACCATGGCCACACTACAGGCTGATATCTGAAGATATGTTGCAAGTCACTCCAATCCTGTTAAAACAGCTCGACACTGTTTAATGCTGGCCCAGCTGAGTCCACAACAAAGGTGATTTGGCAAAGACTTTATCTGTACGTCTGGGCGATGGTTCCATGGGTAAAGTGCTTGCTGAGTAAGTGTGAGTACTGGGGCTCAGACCCTCAGACCTCACTGGAAGCTAAAATCTCTGACAGGTTTCTGTAATCCCAGACGGGAAAATCTCCAGGTAGTGAACAAGAGACCCCGCCTCCGAGTGAGGTGGGAGGGCAGACTGGCCTAGGGTTGTGCTCGGCCCTCCACACCCGCACCAGGGCCCGGTCATGCCCACACTCACCCACGACAGGCTCACCCACGTCAGCATGAGCACATCCATCTTACACGTGCATGCAGGTGCCCACACGCACACAAGCAAACAGAAAGAATTTACCTGCAATAACGTCTAAAATTATTTTGGTGGTGTAACTTGAAAAAAAGTCCACATCACATTGGGTACAACTGCCCCATATTTGCGCACCCTAGTACAAGACAGAAAGCAAGCCCGCTCGTGCGGGAAGACCGCAGTAGGAAAAGACGCATGTGTCTGCTCATCTTAACAAGGATTTAAGATATCGTATTAAGTATTTCTGAAGGAAGACACAAAGATGGGAGCCGTTCTCTGAAACAACCGCGGTGTACTGGGGACCCAGGGAAGGAGGTGAATCGATCTTTCACTAGGTGCGCGGGTGTGTCTGAACCTGACCTGAAACAGCTGACGATGATACGGGTTCAAGTCAGCTCTGCGCCGCGAAGGCCCCTTTCATCACGGCAGGGCCGGAATGGGTGACCCCAGCCAGAAACGGAGCTGCTCACATTGGTCAGGTGGGAGACAGACATAAACAGGAAGTGGGGGACAGGGTTAAGAACCATAGGGCCTGTCTCCAGTGACGCCCGACAGTGGTGCTCTGCCTCCTAAAGGTTCTGATAACCTTCCTAAGCAGCACCCCGGGAGCCTGCCAACCTGCCGGAAACCTCTACATTCAACACGTACAAATCTGTGTGTGTGTATATATATATATATATATATATATATATATATATATATATATATATATATATTTGTCAAAATATAAAATGGATTCCACTGGATAGCAGAAGATGGGCAGTTGTGTTCTGAGGGCTTGGGCGCTTAAGATGGTCACCAACACGAACTGTTCTGTTGTCAAGACCCCACACTCTAGAAAAGATGTTTTTTAATATATTTATTTATGAAGCGAGGGGGTGAGGGGAGGAAGAAAAGGGAGAAGGTGAGTGCAAGAGAGAATGGGCCCAGCACATCTCTTGCCATCGCAAAGTAACTCCAGATGCACAGGCCACATTGTGCACCTGGCTGTAGTGGGTGCTGGGGAATGGAATCTAGGCCATCAAGCTTTGCAGGCAAGCATCCTTAACCTCTGAGCCATCGCCCCAGCACATGAGGTGTGTTTCATACCTCTCTGGAGTCCTTGTCAACTGTACACTAAACACAGGTTTTTCTGAGCGTCATAGGCCAGGATTGTGTTGGGTTCTAATCAATGGCCGTATCAGTTCTTTTTCTCATTTGCTGTGACCAAACCCATGAACAGAGGCCACCTCAAAGTGGAAAGATTTAATTTGGCTGCAGTTTGAGTGCACAGTCCACCATGGTGGGGAAAGTAAGGCTGGGGGGAAATGGGAGCTCAGGGCGGAGGACTTTGGGGCGCGTTCCACGGGGCAAGGGAGCATGAAACTGCTTGCTGGTACCTGGGCAGGTTTAGAAGCCGAAACCGGATGAGAAGTGGGAGTGGGCTGTAAAACCCTGGGCCTGTCTCCGGTGTTTCACGTCCTCCAGTGAGATTTTACTTTCCAGATCAGCTGGAGGCCGAGGGTTCAAACACAAGAGTCTGTGAGGTCCAGGGAGCCTTCAGAGCTCAGCAGTGGCTCAAAGTGGGTAAAGAAGGACGTACTCGGAGCCGCACTCCCGCCACGCGAATTCAGCTTGAGTGATAGATGCTCATGTAAGCAGACTACAGTCACACTGGGTGGTTTACTTTTAGCAGGTAGAAAAATGTCGGTTCATCCATCTTCTTGAATCCATTCAAGGTAGCACTTTATAAAACAATTTGGGAAGGCAGGCGTGGTGGCGCACGTCTTTAATCCCAGCACTCGGGAGGCAGAGGTAGGAGGACCGCCATGAGTTCAAGGCCACCCTGAGACTACAGAGTGATTTCCAGGTCCGCCTGAGCCAGTGTGAGACCCTACCTCAAAAAACCAAAAAAGAAAAAAGTTTGGGGTCTGGAGGGATGGCTTAGTGGTTAAGGCGTTTGCCTGCAAGGCAAAGGACCCAGGTTTAGTTCTCCAGGACCCAAGTTAGCCAGATGCACAAGGAGGCACATGTGTCTGGAGTTTGTTTGCAGTGGATGGAAGTCCTGGCATGCCCATTCTCTTCCTCCCTCTCTCTCTCTCTCTTTCTCTCTCTCTTTCCCTCTTTCTCTGACAAATAAATTAAAAAATAATTCAGGGCATGGGAAGATGGCTCAGTGATTAAAGGTGCTGGATTGCAAATCTTGCCATCCTGGTTTTGGTTCCCCAGTACCCATGTAAAGCCAGATGTGCAATGTGTGTGGTGCATGTGGCATGTAGCCTGAGTTCAGTGGCAGTGGCAAGGGTCCCTGGCACACTCATCATCTCTCTCTCTATCTTTAAAAGAAGTGAAAAAATAATTCAGCGATCCTTCTGGCCAGGAGTTGGAGATTAAGGTGTCTGAGTCACCTCAGAGAAGGAAAACCTGCTTGCTTTCGGCTGTAGGCGAGCTTAGCAGAATAAAATGGCCTAGTGTTCTCTCAATTTTCAGCAAAACTCTACACGTCATCCTTACTATCACCTATTGTTTCTTTGTAGTGGTCCAACATGAAATCCCATCATGTACAAATATAAGCCTGGGAGTTGGAACACAAACCCTCCCATATTCCAAAGCTCGTCTCTCTCATACCCTTAGTTACCTAGTGGCTGCGCAAGAGCCTCTTGGACTATTTCATTTGAATAAAATGCATTCTTAAGGGAGAGGTGAGAAAGAATGCTGTCTGTATCCGTGTTTGCCAGATGTTTTATATGGACGTTTGATATTAAGCGATACTGAAGTCTTATCTTATTACTCTAGGAAAGGAATCTAATGTGAAAGATACGTAGGTATTACAATAAAAAAAATGGCCAAAAACTTATTAATCTTCTGCTATGGTGTTGCCCCGAGGATAGTGTTGATAGTTCCAACTCTAACAATATTGCCTAAGCCCAAGCCTGCGCTGTTTATTTCAGTGTGCAAATAGGATTTTGTATATATATTTTTCTATTGTAAAAAACATCCTACCCTGGGGACATTGATATATTCGTGTTATTTTATTGTCAGGGAAATAAGATTTCACTATATTATTACTGACTGCAAATCCCCTGAAGATGACTTTTCTTTAGACAAACTAATACCCCATTAGTGACCTATACTTTCATTCTCTCTCTGGGATTGAATGAGGGTGCTTGTCTTTCATACCAGGAAACCCAGTAAAGCTCTGCACTCATTCAAAACACCAAGCAGCAAGCAGTTAGCAGTTCAGCCAGAAGTGGTGATGATGCATGTCTGTCATCCCAGTATGGGTGAGGCAGAGGCAGGAGGATTCCTGGAAGTGGCTGTGCAGAAATCTAGCCTGATTTGACAGCTGTGGGCTAATGAGAGAGCCTGACTTAAAGGAGGTGGCTGGGTGGCTGGACAGATGGCTCAGCGGCTAAGGCACCTGCCTGCCAAATCTAAGGACCCATGTTCCACCCTCCGGATCCCACTTGAGCCATGCCCACAAAGGGACTCACGCATCGGGAGTCAGGTTGCAGTGGCAGGAGGCCCTGGCATGCCAATTCTCTCTCTGTCTCTGTCTCTCTCTCTCTCGCGCATTTGCAGTTTGTTGGACTTGCCTCAGGAAAAAAAAAAATTTAAAAGAAGGTAGTTTGAGTTTCTGAGGAACAACACCCGTGGTCACCCACACGTCTGTCCCTGCAGGGGCACGTACATACACTGCACACACACTCGTGAACGCACACACGCACGGCACATGCATTCACACACATGCACGGCTTAGAGTCCTCGGTTTCAAATTTTGCTTTCTCTTTGCACCTTTACCATTTGACATTTGTTCCTGTGGACACCCTCCAGATGGAACCAACCCATGTGGCCAGGACCAAGGTTCTCAGTGTCAATGTCATGAACCTTTAGGGCCGGGTGGCTTCACCAGGAGGGTCTGCTGCTCTGCATCACAGGATGCTTTGTAGGATCTCAAACTTTTCCTGAAGATGCCAGTAGCATCTGACTGTGTCAAATGTCCCCCTCAGGAGGGCAAGATTGCCGCTAGCTTAGAACCACTGTGAATCTTAGCAAAAACTAAAACAAAGTATCTCATAGGAGAGCCAAGTGCTGGGCTGAGAAGAAGGCTTAGTGGGTGCTTGCCACACAAACAGGAAGACGTGAGGTCACCTCCCCAGCACCCATGTAAATATCGAGGGGTGTGTAGCCAGCCTGTAGAGAGAGATGGGTCCCTGGGGCAAGCTGATTCAGCCAGATCTGGATCTGAGAGACCCTTTCTCTGTAAATGTGATGGAGAATAATGGGGGGAGACCCTCGCTATCAATGTCCAGCCTCCATACACACTCACACACATGCAAAAAATACATGCATGTACATACACCATACACATGAAAAAAGTAAGCTAATATCAAGGAAAAAAAGCTAAATTATCTATTCCCAGGGTTCTCTATTTACTTACCAGTCCCAGCATATATTAACAGATTAAAACACACACACACACACACACACACACAAAGGTATATGTTGGGACTGCCCCTAACCTTGCTATGATGGCTAAAATGTGAGGCTGATTTAATCTTATATTCCCCAACAACATGATACCCTCACTTAAGGCATTAATTTTGACGTGCTGGTTTGGTTTCACAAGATCCTTTGTGATGGTTGAGCTGGAGCCTCTAGCCATCACAAATGCACTGCAGATGCATGTGCCACTTTGTGCATCTGGCATTACGTGGGCACTGGGGAATCGAACCCAGGCCAGCAGGCTTTGCAAACAAATGCCTTTTACCACTGAGCCATCTTACCAGCCCCATGAAAGGAAAGTGCTTGTCCATCTTGGTAGGAATGCATGGGAAGGGCGGGCAAAAGTGAAGGAGAGGACACATGCTGTGCAGTCCAGCGAGCCTCTTTAGGATTCAGCCGCCCGAGCGAGCTGCTCTCTGTCCGGGACTCATCTGGCTCATGACGGGCCTGAGAAGAGCTTCTCACAGGACAGCTGACTTAGGAGACGAAGGAGCGGTTCTCTGTCCACTCTTGGCAGTGCAGTTTCTGTTCTAAGTGACTCTCTTGAATGACAGCGTTGGAACTTGCTGGCATGTCTGGAAGATCATTCTTGTTTGATGGGTAAAATTAGAGCAGACAGAACAAGCAAGCATCACGTCTTCCCCAGGGCTCCTTTAGCGGAGTACCCTTCCCTTGGCTGCTGTCTTTGTTTCTGCTGTCTCTGATCCCCGTAGGATTTTCTGTAAACTCAGCCTGTCGATCCAGTTTTGTTTATTGCTTTCATTTTTAATACGCCAATTGGTACAGGTTGGAAAACAGACCGTCTTGCTGAACTGTGACGCATGTTTTCTTTGTTGTTTCGAGAGGCTGTGCATGGGTTTGTTCCAGAATGGGGCAGAAGAAGGGCTGTGCGTTGAGTGGGGCTGGGAACATGTCCTGAGCCCCGGGCAAGCCTTTCCGTTCACTGCCGCATAAACAAAACCGGCTAAGACCTGCAAGGGATTATCAAACGTAAACCATGGTTTTCATGCAAAAGGATCGGTTTCTCTAGTTACTATTATCCTTGCGTAGTAAGCAGAGACGGTTCAGTGGCTAAAGGCACTTGCTTGCAAAATCTGATGGCCTGACTTTGATTCCTCAGCACCCACGTAAGCTGGATGTACAAAGAGACACTTGCATCTGGAGTTCCTTCTCAGTGTCGAGACTCACGGCTGAGCCAACTCATCCACACTCTCCTAATCCCCCTGCACATGTGCAATGGAAACAGTCAAACTTCCTGGGTTGTATAAGACATGGTTTGGGGCTCCTTTCTCTGGGTTATTGTCTTTCAGTTTCCTACCTGACTCCCTGGTTTTGAAAACTACCTTCTATTCTCCCATCAAAGCGTTGGCATGGCATTCATTCATGCATTCATTCATTCATTAGTTCAATAAGTAATTATTAATGATAGTGTGTGTGTATGTATGTGTGAGTGAGTGTGTGTGTGTGTCTGTAGGTGGAGGCCAGAGGCTGACTTCGGGTTCCTCCTTAATGGCTATCCTCTTCATTTTCTGAGGCATGGCCTCTCTCTTAAGCCCAGACTTCACCAATTCCACTCCTCATGCTAGCCAGTTTGCTCCTGCCTTTGCCACCTGAGTCCTTGGAAGACAGGCAAGTCCCTATGGCTGCAAGCCACGTGTGTGGATTCAGGGGACCTGAGCTTAGATCTTCACGCTGGAGCGGTAGGCACCATGTCACTCACTGGTCCATCTTCTCAGCTCCAGAGTGGAAGCCTTAAACCTTAGACATTTGTCTTTTCACAAATTCGTGGGGCTGGAAGTTCAGGGTGGAGGACGCAGCCCGCGTGTTTGCGCAGGGCTTCCTCCTGGCTCAAGGAGAGTTGCCATCTTAGCATTGCCTCAAATGGCCTTTCCAACTCTTCATAAAGAGGTAGGAACATATGTTTTTAGGAATCTTTTTTTGTTTTCATTAAAGTCACACATTCTGCCTAACCAAGAACCATCTCTTAGGATGTTAGTTAGTCAGTTAGTTAGTTAGTTAGTTAGTTAGTTAGTTTGGTTTCTGTGAGGTAAAGTCTTGCTGTAGCCCAGGCTGACCTGGAATTAGTCTCAGGCTGGCCTCAAACCCAAAACAATCATCCTATTTTAGGTTTAAGAATGCTGGGATTATAGGCGTGCACTACCACTCACAGCATTTTTAATTTTTTAAAAAAATTATTGTATTTATTTACCTATCTAGGTGAGAAAGGTGAGGGAGAGAAAAAAAAGAAACAAAGATAGATAGATAGAAACTAAGAGAAAGAAAGGAAGAAAGAAAGAAAAAGAAAGCAGGAAAGAAGTGAGGAAGGTTGGAAAAAAGAAAGAACAGATGGCCAGGTCCTCCAGCCACAGAAAATTAATTCCAGATGCACATGCCTCCTTGTGCATCTAGTTTACATTGGTACTGGGGAATCAAACTTGGGTCCTTAGGCTTCGCAGGCAAGCGCCTTAACCACTTAGTGATGACGATGTCTCCAGCCCTCTTATGATGCCATTTAATGCTATTTCCTTCTTTAGAAGCCCCTCTCCGGATACAATCACATTTTGTAAAATGAGCCTGTTACAGTATTTAAAATGAAAGTCAAGAGTTTACAGTCAGATATGTTGGTCAACACCTTTAATCTCAGCACTCAGGAGGCAGAGGTAGGAGGATCACTGTGCATTCCAGGCCAGTCTGAGACAACATACTGAATTCCAAGTCCTCTTGTGCTGGAAGGAGACCCTTCCTTGAAAGAAAAAGAAAAAGCAAACACAAGCATTCCAAAAATGAAAGTCAAGTTTTCCAAGGCAGGCATGGTGGTGCATGCCTTTAATCCTAGAGTTTGGGAAGCTGAGGTAAAAGAATCTCAGGGAATGTGAGGCCAGCCTTGGCCTCAAAAAACAAACAAACAAACAAATAAGCAACCATCAAATAAACAAATGAAGAGATCTCAGCAGATGAACTACAGGGGCAGAAGTGCACAAGTAATCCACAGTATGTATCCATGCATTCTTGAATTTTTTTGTATAAGATTTATTTTTATTTATTTGTTTATTTATTTATTTATTTGAGACAGAGAGAGATGGGTGTGTGTGGGAGAGAGACAGAGAGAGAGAATGGACAAACCAGGGCCTCTAGCCACTGCAAACAAACTCCAGATGCATACACCACCATGTGCATCTGGCTTATGTGGGACCTGGAGATTCGAACATGGGTCCTTAGGCTTTGCAGGCAAGCTCCTTAAGCACTAAGCCATTTCTCCAGCCCCATCAATGCATTTTTAAATGTGGGCTTCAGGAAGTTATAAGGATGAGAAAAAATAAGGGAGAAGGCCTAGAGAGATAGCTCCATGGCTAACAGCCTCGCTTTGCAAGCCTGCTAGCCCAAGGTCAATCTGCAGGCCCCACTTATAGTGGTGGAAACATCTGTGATCCCAATGTGCCTGTGGCAATGGAGATGGAATCAGGCTGATCTCAAAGCTCAGAGGTAAACTAGACTGGTCTGCCTCAAGGCAAAGGTAACTTCCTAACTGTGTAATAACTCAGTTGTCAAGAGTGCCTGCCACTTAAGTGTGAGGGCCTCTCACACCAGAGAGCATGGTGATTGCCTCAGACTGTATGAACAGCTGTGCATGACCACGCATGTCAGTAATTCCAGTCCCCAGGAGGCCGAGAAGAGAGAATCTCTGGGTCTTGCTGTCGGGCAATAACTCTGGGTTGAGGGAGAAACTCCATCTCAAGGAAATACACAGATGAGCAATCAGAGAAGGATACGTGGCCTTCTCCACTAGACTTCACAAACATACATGTGCACACAGACATGTGTGTGTGTGCACATGGGGCATGCACATATGCATCCAGACATGAATACACCACACACTATACCACACAGAATCCATGCACACATGTAAAAAGAAAAGAATACCAAGAGAGACCCTTTCCTCATTTCTTTTCCAAGGCAGGGTCATACTAGACCCCAAGATAACCTGGAACTCACTCTGTAGCTCAGGCTTAGCTTCGAACTCATGGCAATCCTGGTACCTCACCCCCCCAGGGTATTGGGATTAAAGGTATTCACCACCATACTGGGATCTAAAGAAAGTTGGAAGGAGAAGGACAAACAACCCAAGGGTGTTCTCTGACATCTATATGCACACTCTGGTAGGACTTGGCCCAAATTTACCCACAATTAATGGGAAAAATGGGAAATGGGGGTGGGATAGAGATGGCAGTTGCAACTTTCGCACTCTAAACAGGATAGTTGTGTGAGAGCCGAGATGAGGAAGAGGGAGTTTCACAAAGGCTGGAAAGGGAGCGTTCGAGGTGGGGGGGTGTGCTGTGTTGTCAGATGGGGGTGAGGACTCCTGGGAACATGGGGAGGAGAGGCAGTGAGCTCCGATCTGAGCTGGCTGGGCCAGTGGGATAGGGCAAAAGCCACATGCAGGCAGTACCCTGTTAGGCCAATGCAAGGAGTTCAATATAGGTTTACATCAGTGGAAAGTTTTGACGAACTTTTGGGCTCATCAGCCCAAAAGTTGGGTAAAACTTGAATATACAAAAGGGAAACTTTGAAAGATGTCTTAGAGTCTTTCCCATCCTCACTGCACATAGTAAACACTCAACAATTTTGTTAAGGGCTGGAGAGATGGTTCAGCACTCAAAGACACATGTGCTTGCAAAGCCTGATGGCCTACGTTTGATTTCCCAGTACCTGCACAGGGCCACATGCCCAAAGTGGTACATACATATGGAGGGTTTTTTTGTTGTTTGTTTTACAGTGGCAGGAGGCCCTGGCATACCCATATTCACCCCCCCACCTCTCTCTCTCTCTCTCTCTCTGTCTCCCTTGGGAGTAAATAAAAATTTAAAATAATTTAAGTATTTTTGAAGCAGAAATCAAGCTGTTTTCATATATAACAAAGGTCTTGGTTATAACTATAACTTTGAGCTGCATGTGGTGGCACACACCTGTAATTCTAGAACTCACGAGGCTGAGACAGGAGAATTGCTTTGTGTATGAGCCAAGTCTGGTGAAATAGTGAGAGTTTTCTCTTTAAAAAAAAATGTTTCCTTCTAGGCATGGTAGTCCAGCCTATATAATTCCAGGAGTCAGGAGGTGGAGAGAAGTATAAAGAGTTCAAGTCCAGCCTCTGATACATAGAGAGCTCAAGGTCGTCCAAGGTTAAAAACAACAGACCCTGGTTCACAAAAAAAAAAAAAAAAAAAAAAAAAAACAATAGGGCTGGGAAGATGGCACAGTGAATAAAGCCCTCAGGGTTCAACTGGTCTTCAAATTCAACACTAGACTCCCATGGAATATTCCAGAAGTGTGATGGACTTCTGTCGATCCCAGCACACTGATGCTGACAGCAAGATGAGAGACAGAGCCAGGAGACTGTCCAGGGGGGAGCACAGCCAAAAGCAGGAGGCAGAGAATCCAGAGAGAAAGAGAGAGGGCCTGGCTTGAATGAAGTGGAAAGGGAAGGAAAGAACCAAACGTCGTCCTCTGATCTGCACACGTGTGTCATGGGATGTGTGCACCTTCACCCTTGCGCTCTCCCACATCACAAACGTGTACACACACGTGCACAGATAAGTAGAGGTACACACACACACACACACACACACACACACACACCAGGATGGAGTGATGGCTAGGTGGGTAAAGGTGTTTTTGATTCCCAGCACTCGGGAGGCAGAGGTAGGAGGATCGCCATGAGTTCAAGGCCACCCTGGGACTACACAGTGAATTCCAGGTCAGCCTGAGCTAGAGTGAGACTCTACCTCGAAAAAACAAATAAAAGAAACACTGTAATATTTCCATATAATCTTTACACACCCTCTGGTATATTTAAAATGAACTATTGTTTACATATAAAATCCAATTCAATGCAAATGTCTGGTACCCACATAAAGCCAGACACACAAAGTGATGTATGCATCGGGAATTCATCTGCAGTGTAAGGAAGCCTTGGTTAGTCCATACTTTCTCTCTCTCTCCTCCCTCTCTCTCATAAATAAAATATTAATAAAAAATCAAAGCAAAAGACAATTTGGAATAATATACAGTAATCTATGCTTAAATATATCTTCTATGAGGAATACATTTTTGCTTTATATAAAGTAAAACCATGTTTTTGACAAGCACACATAATTCTGAAAGCAAGACAGCAGTCAGATATTGCATTTCATTCCTTCATTAAATTACCTCATATCCCCTTAGAACTAACCCCTTCATTCACCCCCAGCCTTTCTATTTTCTGATCCATATCGTGTGTCTCTCCTGATTGGGCTTCACCAACTTGTAATAGAACCCCTTGAAATCCATTGCACCTACTGTACCATTAATTACATTCAGTCATCCAAGGTTTGATTCCACATGCCTGGACTTAACCAACTGAAATGAAAACAGTTTGAAGAAAGAAGTGAAAGTCTTAATTCTTTTTTTCATTGTCATTTATTGTATGTCCACAGACATTTGCGTTGAATTGGATTTTATATGTAAATAATAGTTCATTTTAAATACACCAGAGGGTGTGTAAAGATTATATGGAAATATTACAGTGGTTTTTTTTTTTAATTTGTTTTTTCAAGGCAAAGTCTCATTCTAGCTCGGGGTAACCTGGAATTCACTGTGTAGTTTTAGGGTGGTCTTGAACTCATGGCGATCCTTCTACCTCTTCCTTCTGAGTGCTGGGATTACAGACATGCGCCACCACTCCTGGCTTATTACAGTGTTTTATGTAAGGCTATAGAATATCCTTGACTTTTGGTAGTCATAAAGGGTTCTGGAACCCAATTTTTAAAGAAAACAAAAATAATTTGTTTGCTATTCATGGTTAATAGTGTTCCATTGTATGGATGTACCATAGTTTACTAAGTTTAGTGGCATTTGGGTTATTTCCAATTTTAGACAAGTATGATAAAGCCTCTATCAGTTGCTTGAAGATTGGTTTTGTATAAGGTTTCCATCTTTTGGGGGGTAAGAAAAAAGGGGTTGCTGGATCATGGGAAATATTCATGTTTATCTTAGTAAGTGACTACTGAAACCTGCTGGTCACATCATTTTACACTCTTTCCAGCTGTCACTGGCTTACCCTCTTTCTGTCAATGGCTTACCCTTCTTCTCTTCGACTTTGCTACAACTCCTCATTGTCTCTTTTGTTTTCCATCCTAGTTGATGCTAAAGACACATCTTTTATGTTGTTGCCATTTTGCTTTTTTTCCCTTTTAAAAAAGTATTTATTTATTTATTTATTTATTTATTTATTTATTTATTTACGAGAGAGAACGGGCACCCTATGGCTTCTATGTGCTGCAAACCAAGTCTAGACACTTGGGCCACCTGTGCATCTGGCCTTCATGGGCACTGAAGAATCGAACCTAGGTTCTCAGGTGTTGCAAGCAAGCACCTTAACCCGCTAAGCAATTTCTTCAGCTATGTTTCTTTTTTTTTTTTTTCTTTTTGAGGTAGGTTATCACTGTAGCCTAGGCTGACATGGAACTAACTTTTTTTAGTTCCATGTTAGACTCAAACTGATTGATCTTCCTACCTCTGTCTTCCAAGTTCTGGGATTCAATGTGTGTACTACCATGCCTTTCAGTAACATCTTTTTAACAACAGCAACAACAAAAAAATTCACAGTTATAAATTAAATGGTTTGGTGGGCACAGGTAATTAGAACATAATATATAACGAACAACTTTTTACTTAAAATATTTTAAAACCAAAAGTATATGGCTTCATAAAATAACTTGGTAAGGGTTAAATAAAATAAATTAACAATTATAAGTCCTGGGGTGGAGAGGCGACTCACTGCTTCAGATCACTTCCTGCACAAGCATGAAATTCTGAGGAGATACGAGAGACGCCTTGAGTTTGATCCCAGGACCCACGTAAACAGCTGGGCATGGACATAGGCATCGATAACCCCAGTCCTATAAGAGAGCAGCGATAAGAGAATTTCTGGTGCCTTGAAGGAATGGTAAGCTCCAAGACCAGTGAGTGAGCTCAGCTTAAAAAAAAAAAAGGAAGAAGAAGAAGGCGGAAGAGCGATGGAACAGGATACCACACCTGCCATCACAGACAAAGGCACCCTGCCACAGGCAGGTGTACGGCGCCGTTCATGGACACATACATGTGCATATGCCGCAGATCACACACACACGCACACACACACACACACACACACACACGCACACGCGCGCGCCATCAAGAATATGAGGCCCCATTTCTAGAATCATTTGTTACTTGAGTCTTGGCAACCTGAAGTTTCAGTTTTCATAGATTCATTAAGTGTCCTGAAATGCTTCCTTCTAATGTAACCCATGGAATTCTCTGTTCCAAATGTCAGTGACTCCTGAGGCTTAATGAAGACTTTGTTTTACTAACTTTAAAAAAATAACGTACACTGTCATTGACTTTTCCAAAGTATATCAAAGTAAAATGATGTCTTTATCTCTGACCTGAATTTTCCCCAGTCTGTCCTAACAGGAGGGGAACAATCTACCTCTGGTGACCTTATTTTGATTGTTCCATGCCTGGCCATTCTGGCCTCTCACACAGAGCTAAGGAGGAGGAAACATGATGTAAAATTCTACTAAAACATTTGATCAGAGGACACTTTGTGCAGTCTCAGATAGGGGCTGTTGAGAGAGTGGCATGTCACTGGCTTTCATATCCAGGAGTTACCCTTTGTAGATCTCCAGAACCTTCTCGCCTCAGATTGATGAATTCTTACTCTCACCTAGGGTCATTTTATAATTGTTCGATGAAGAATTCAAGGGAACTAAGCTGTTCATTGGCCCTCACAGTTTCTTAGAGCACATCACATGGGTCCATTGTCTCCATAGTTCCTTACATGAATCTGGAAAGCTCCAATTCCAATCACTAGTTGTTCTCTTTTCTTTTCATAGAGAAAGTGTTCTCTGTAAGAGGCATGAACTCTGACACAATTTATTCTAGAAACTTCCAGAAACAGATCCTTATCGCCTAAACAGAGATAGATGTGATCCACGTTGGTGTAATATCATATATATTTACAAAGCTTGGAGCTTTTTTTTTTTTTTTGGAAGCAGAGTCTCATCTAATCCAGGCTAACTTGGAATTCACTCTGCAGTCCACCCTGGCCTCAAATTCACAGTGATCCTCCAAACTCAGCTTCCAGAGTGCTGGGATTAAAGGTGTGTGCCAACATGCCCAGTTCTTTTTTTTTTTAATTACTTCTTTTTCAACATTTTATTGATAGTTTCCATACATGTACATAATGGATCTTGATAATAATCCTCTCACATTGTCTTCTTTTGTCCCCTTCATGCCACCCTCCTTCTGCTGAATCCTTTTACTGAATCGCTTCTTCTTTTCACCCAGTCCCTCTTTTATTTCAATGTTGGCATTTCCCCTCCTTCATCACCCATGTCAAAATGTTGATGGAGCCAATATTGCACAGGTCTGATGCAGGTAATGACAGCAACTACTGGTGAGACGCGAATCTCATTACACTGCTAGGAATAAGACGTTTTTGAAGGGCTCAGCACTAAATGGAACATCTCTGTCATTCCCTTCAAGGCTTAGGGAATGCCACAGGAGAAGGAGCGGAACGCCGTAAGGGATAGAGCAGGGAGGAGGAGTGCTGTGTCACATTGGCTGCCAGACACAAGGTGTCCATTGCGTTCATGACATCCCACCGGCTTAATTTTCCTTGCTGCTTTCTTCAGAGAGCTCTAGAACAACCTCGCCTTTTCCTAAGTTTGATTCTCAGGGCCTTTTCTCCTCCTCATGGTTATTGATGCCGTAACACCACTTGGCTTAAGAGAGATTTCTGTGCAGTCACTTCAACTAGATGCCTTGATGCTGGCATGTAGTGTGGCTGATTTATTTGCCTTCGTGGCATCAGATACTCTAAATTCCCCAGGTGCTCCTGCTGATAGTCAGTGGAAAAGCAGAAGAACTCTGTCTTTCCAAGACGCACCTGGAGTAGAGCAGTGGATGAGAGGCATGAGGCCACTTCACAAATCTTCTGTTTTTGTTGTTTTCTGTTTGCAGATTTTATTCTTCACCGTACAGTCTTGCAACCAACCGCATGATCCCACAGACATCTATCACGCCATTCATCGCTGCCTCCCCTGTGTCCACATACCAGGTACGTCTGACTTGGCGGCTCCTCGGGAGAGATCTTCCTTGCCAGTAACACGATTGTGAGACAAAAAAAAAAAAAAAAAAAAAAAAAGACATGGTGCAATGAAAAGACAAACTGTTCCGATACACGGTAGTCACACCTTAATATGATAATGTTTCATTTACCAATTAGCCTACACTTTCAGGGCCTGTTTGTATCAATTCACTGAATAATAAAAATCCAACATACTTTCATTCTTCCTGCGGAGATTTTATGATGATGCTACTTTCCTGATAATATTAGCATAGCTCTTTTGCCACTGGGAAATTATTTTGTCTATTGTCTGCTATTTTGGTCATGTGTGTTTCTTGTGGTATCTTTCCTCATTATAGTAACCTTCTAGATGTTCCTTTATGTATGCCACACTAGGGGAATATGATCATATCATTTTTGTCATGGTTTTATTGGCAAAGGTACACAGACAGATGTTAAACTATCTTCCCAGTAGTCACAATTATCATAATGGTAAAAAGAAAAGAAAACAGTGATCGCTCCCCCTGTTCTTAGCTTTTTTCTCAGACCCAGAGAGATCAGAAGCAACCTCAGAGGCCCCACATGATGAAACCATGCAAGGAAATCCAAGCCTTGCTCTATGTCCCAATACTATCTATTCTAGCCAATGAGTTCCAAGCTCACAGGTGGATTGAAATCCTCACACTCCTCCCCCAAAGAAACAGTGCTTGTCTTCCTCCTTGGAGCTCCTTACTGCCTTCTCTTTTCCTAATGAAGTCTTTAGAATTCTTCAGATTCTGATAAGAAAATGCCTACACAACTTACATAGAGAAAGTACTCAGTGTCTAAAAAAAACTATGGAGAGAGATGAGGAACAAACTACAAACGTGTGCATACATGAGTTGTTTTATTTTTTTTCTGTCTTATGGAAAAGATGTTTGTGTGTGTGTGTGTGTGTGTGTGTGTGTGTGTGTGTGTGTGTAGTTTGCAATGGGTGAGAGTGATTCTGCTGGTTACTACTAATTCTGAGTTTTCACCCTATCTAGTCTCCACATCCTTTGTAAAAGGTGTCTCTTCTGTCCCAGCAACAGACTTCAGGAGACATGCTTTTTTCCTTTAAGCATGGATTCCCACCAAAACATGTTGTTTTTGTTATTATCTGTCATTCACTTAGAATCTTAAAACAACTCATAGGTCATGAGCCAGTGGGATAGATTTTTGTTTAAACTGAATTAGGGGCTCCTAGAAGGTCTGATTTCTTAAATGCCTGTCTTTGGGACCTGTGTGGTTGTGCGCAGGTGCTGCTCAAGTTTTGTTCTTCCTGAAGGCACTGGGGGGTGTGCGTGTGCGTGTGTGTGTGTGTGTGTGTGTGTATGTGTGTTCATGTGTGCATGTATTATTATTATTTTTTTAATCTTGGCCCCTGATTGAGCCAAGACCACCCATTGAGCTACTGAATGGAACATTTTGAGCACTTCAGTGATATGAATAAAATATCCACAGCAAAGCAAGTTGACTTGGGCGGGCTCATTGGTGAGATTTATCTTCAACACCATTCTTTCAAATGAGATCAAAGCAATTTCCCATGTGGGTTCTTACTTAGCACCCCATTTTTTTAAACACATATTGTATTGGCAATTTTGTTCGTGTGAGTAATTTGAAAATAGCCAAATCTTCTGGTTTTCTATGTGCTGACCAGCTTACATGGGCTGACTTTGTCACATGGCTGACATACGAGACATCTAAGAAGTGTGGGCTGGCTGACATACACATTTCTATTCACCATCCCAATTGTCATGAGAGGAGGAAAAGAAAGCCACAGACGTGTACGTGTTTAACTTGGCCTCAACACAAGGCATTCCCTCAGATCCTCTGTTTTATTATGCGTAGCACAGATTTTATTGTCTAGGTAACTCTAAGTTCAGGTCACCTTAGCAACTGAACTTACAGGTGATGACAGCGTGTGGGAGGGAGGTCTTGGCAGCGAGCTCTTGCTTCCTTCAGGATTCCCATGGGCATTGCTGGGTGCTGTCCTGTAACTAGTATTTGAGGTCTCCTGAGCCTGTCGTGCTTAACTAAGATCTCAAGCCATGGCTTCAGGGTCCACCATGGTCCAGGGGTCCCTGAAAGCAGCCACTGGAAATGGGGAGTTGCTTTACGTTTCACTATGTCTCAAGGACCAAATTTAATCAGAGCCAAGAATCCCCTGTTGATTCTTGGTCTTGCGTATGAACTAACCAGGAAGTCAGATGGACTCTCCTTTCTCATTGACCTAGCGTGTCTCCGCCGAACACAAGAACCGAGTTCTCTCTGTGATTGCTTTGTGCTAATAAATGCTATTTGATGCATAGGTCCAGAGTACTTCATGGATGCCCCACCCGCCATACGTTATGCAACCAACAGTAAGTGCTCTCAGTCACCTGAGGCTAAATATTTCTATTATCCAAGTGCGAGCTTTCTAATGCATAGCAGCTTTGGGGGTCGAGCTTTTGTTATGATCTGTAAGTCTTTCGGGAAGCCGTGTTCTTCAAAGACAGGGCTTTTCCTCAGAAATCCACAAAGGCATGTGTAATTGACAGCTAGAAATAGAAATGCAGATAGAGGTAGATGAGGAGAGGGGAGAGAGAAAGAGAGAGAGATTGTCATGAAAGAAAAAATTCTACTTCCTGTGGCATCTTACAACTCTGGACAATCAAATCCCTTCTTTAAAGAAACTCTTTTTGCTTTACTTCTCTTTCTTTTATGGCTTGCTGACTTCAGCTATGGTCTGATTGGCTTTGGGAACAATTTTGAGCACCATGGTCAAGTGCTGACTTGAAGAAATATAGCAATAATATGGAGATAGCTGTCTACTAAAATATGATGACATGCAGACAGAGAAGTGGATATGTGTTGTGCATGAATGACTAATAGCCATTCTGTTCTTTAGTGGCAAAAAATGTTTTTCAGAAATATTCAAACTATTTCTTCCTTGCTAGATTTCCCATTGGTGCCACATTCCAGCACTCCCAAGTGCAAAAATGTGACTTGTAATACTAGAATTTGAATGTAGGCAATAATTACATTTATCTTAGTCTTATCTTCCAAACTTTCTAGCTCTATTAGAGAGAGAAAGTGTGTGTGTGTGTGTGTGTGTGTGTGTGTGTGTGTGTGTGTGTGTGTGACAGAGAGAGAGAGAGAGAGAAGCACTCTAAAGAGAATGTAAGGCAGGGAAAGAACGTAGACAGGAGTAGTCTGGTAAGTCTCCTGGATGTCTCAGACACTGAACTTAACACTGCTTGGTGACGGGGGGATGTCAATGAAAAATGTATGTGAAAAATAATGTAGAATATGACATATTATACATCATTATTGCCATCCTTATTATAGAATATGTTCATTAAACATGTTAGACCCTTTAGAGATTAAATTGAAATAAACCTGTGCATATTAAATATCAGGGAAATAATTGTAGTAACATTATTTCCTGGACTCAGTGAACCAGAGACTGCTTTGCAAATTTGGATTTTGCTATTTTATCTTCTGGAAAGGATATTTTCAGATCACTCCTAACAATCCAACATTTCTTTCTCTTTTTAGACTCAAACACACATTTCCCCCCTTACTACACACAAGAGAACATGGGACCATATTTTGCAAATCCCTCTATTTACTTATAATTTATACACCTTGGGGTTTTCCTGAGTTCATTTTCTCAGTGTTCTATAAATTATAGCAATATGCCTGATACACAACAAATCCAGGCTCTTCTGACCAAGTCATGAGGTAGCATTTGGCACATACTGCCAAGTGAATATATGACCCAGCACAGACTGAGCCAACACAGGAAGAACAAAGACAACCCGTGCCAAGGCCTGCAGAGGAGGCCATTGAAGGCATCCACCACCTTCATGGAGAAATGAAGCCCTCACGTGTAGAGTACAAACACTAACTTGGTCCCCTCACCGAGGCCCAGCATCATCTCTCTGTGGCCAAAAGGAATGCATGTCTGGAAAATCTGAGTACTTTTCCAGATGTTAAAGCATGCAAGATTCTTGAGCTTTGAAAGAAAGAGAACAGGGTGGAATAGCCCTTACCCTCAGCTGTAACTCAGGACTTCAGCAATGTTTGTTGGATCTCTCCCACTGCCAGACCAACACAGTTTCAGCCTCGTGTTTACACGTATGGTTAGCACATTATCTTGTTAAGCAACAGAGGATGTGTGTGTGTGTGTGTATGTTTGTCTTCTTGGAATTTTCCTTGTTATGACTTCCACTCAATGATACAATATCACATCCCAAGAGTGTACCATGCCTTATATCTGAGCCTACACCATTTAAGTTAAAATGAGATGTCTGTGGCTGCATCCATTTTATGGAAAAAGGAGAGTGCCTGGGCCACCCACCACTTTGTTTTATTAAGCATGGAAAAATGAGCTAAACGATGTCATGGAAACATGGAGTTTGTGCCATCACTCTCTGCCTTCTAACAGTCTTGTTTCTGGCATAAGGAATATTAGCAATGGCCTGAGTTTTCATCATCAGAGTGGGGGCTAAAGTGATATTAAAACATAAATGTACTTAGGCTATCTAAGGCCAAGAAACAAAATGACTGCATCTGGCAAGAATGAACTAGTTGATGACTTATGGTGTGGGGTCTTGGCTGGTTCATTGAGCTAGGAAACATGCCTAGCTTATGTTGAATTGGAAAACTTATGAATTGGACAACTTAAGCTTTATGAGCTTTGGTATCCTCACACAGACATCATAATACTGGGATAGTTATATATTTGTTTATTAAGTGAACTAAAGAATTGGCACTGAAAATAGTTTCCTGCACAGTAAACACTCAATAAATGCTTGTTAATCGGCTATCTAAATAAATGTTAAATCATGTTTAAAATTATCTCATTTTTAGAAAATTGGATGTTAGTATAGAACGTTGAGAATTACAAGAATCAACCATTTCTCTTACGTCAGGTAACTTCCTGTGCTGATGAGTGTGTTGTGGCTATAAATAAATCACCTTTCTTAGAGTGGCATTTATCTCATTGCCTTATTAAACCATCAACATCTGATTACTAAAAGTAATGCACACTGGGTGACCCTTTGTCACTAACTGAAGTCTGTTTTACAATTAAATCCACTGCAACAATATTTACTTCTCAACTTTCTCCCTCCACCCAGATCTGTTTCCTGTTTTAAGATTCTCTTGTGTGAGAGTTCTCGTGGTAGAGGGAGCTCCTTCCACGGTCGGCATGCATGCTGCCTACTGAGTGGGAGCCAGGTGTGTCTCCTGGACCGGAAGTCCTCTAGGTTCCTTCTCAGGCTTAACTCAGAGTGATCTAATGGCTCACTCAGGATAGTATCTGAAAAGAAAACATTGCTTCTATTGAGTACTGGAATATTTAAATGGAGACCAGTACCTGGGTCTTTGTATTCCATAGTGCACAGATGGTTAAAAGGAAGGAGCTGCCATTGATGAGTGAGAAATGAAGCCATGGGGAGAAGGGAAAGGGACATTTGAGGAGAAGAGAAAACTTAAGTATATAACTGTATCTGTTCCTTTTCTTACAACTCTTACCAAAGAATGGACAAGAAGCAACCTAACAGAGGAAGGGGACTGGGGCTCAGTTACTAAAACACTTGCACAGAGAACATGAAGACCTGACTTCAGATCTCGAGTAGCTTTCAGGAAGCCGGTCAGTATGGTTTGCCCAAGTTATCCCAAGTCCTAAGGAAGCAGAGACAGGAGGATGTCTGGGATGTGCTGATCAGCTAGTCCCACCAAATTGATGAGCTCCAGGTAGAGAGACCCTGTCTCAGAGCTAGAAAGAGAAGGAACCCACCACTGAAACTTGGACTCCCCACATACTTACACATATATATCATCATGCATGTTTGCAGACACAAACACGACAAAGGAAAAAGCAGATAAGATGAGAAGGCTTTATGTTAGCTCACAGCTTAATGAGATCCAATCCATCATGATGGGGAAGGGAGGCTTGACTTCAGGAGAAGCTTATGGCTGTGGTAGCAAGAGCGTGAACCTGCTTGTTCATATCTTGGCAGAGCAGGAAGCAGAGTCAAGGGGTATGGGGCATATAGTTGGATTTTTTTTCCCTTTTCCCTTTTTACAAAAAGAAAACAAATATTTATTTATTTGAGAAAGAGAAGGACACAGAGAGGGGGAGGGAGAGAATGGGTGCATCAGGGTCTCCTTCCACTAAAACAAACTCCCGAAGCATGTGCTATTTTGTGCATCTGGCTTTACATGGACAACGGAGAATCTAACCAAGGCTTTGCAAGCAAGTGCCTTTAACAGCTAAGCCATCTCCCCTGCTCCACTTTCCATTTTTTTTATTTAGTCTGTGATCCCCATCCCATGGAACCCCGTATCCATGGTGAGAGTGTGTCTTCCCTCCGAGGTGAATCCTCTCTGTGGACACCCTCACAAGCACATCCAAAGATTTGCTTCATCGATGCCCTAAGGCATGTACTATCAAATAGACAAGACAAACTGATTGTCTCAGGCTTGGGAGTGAGCTTGCTTGATAAAGTGCTTGCCTGACGTCAGTGACCAGAACTCACAAGATGCTGGACAACTTGGCACACCCCTGTGATCCCAACACAGAGGAAGTAGAGGCAGGAGGGTCTCTGGGTTTCACTGGTAAACTTCAAGCCAATGAGAGACCCTCTCAGAAAAAAAATAAAAAAATGTAGACAGTATTCCTGAGAATGGCAGCTGAAGTTTACCTTCTTCATGCACACACACACACACACACACACACACACACACACACACACACTTGAACACATATATATGCACACCACTGCATATATCCAGGCACAAAGGTATCTAAACAGCTGGCTGAAGTTTGCTGTCTCAGTGTTTCCTTCTTGGGAGATTTGATTTTTCTAAACAGTATGTAGTTTTCCTTTCATTAGATTTAGAAAAAGATTCTGGGGAGGGAAGCGGGTAGGGACATCATCCCATTCTTTGTGTAAGAGAGAAAACAGCACTCCTGCTGGACTCTAGGACCTCATTGGATCTGCTGGGATGTTGGCAAAGCCCGCTCAGAAAAGCAAACACATGTCTGTTTGTGCTTGGCTGTCTCCAGATATGTAAGGAGAAAGGACTGGGGGACATTTGGCCATGAGCGGGGAAAGATGCTGACCTTGTCAAGGCTGCGGGCTGGTTTCTGCCTCTCAGTACAGACCTGTCTACCGCACTCCGAAATCTGCGTTCTGCATTCAGAGTGGTTGACGGATTGCAGAAATGTCTGCCCTCCAGAGCAGCATGCTCCACACAGGAATGGCACATGAATGTAGTCAAAAGTCCCATGTTCCAGTACATAGGTATGTTGTGCAGTCCACACGACTGACAAGTAGAATGAAATGATAGCCCCCCGAGAGAAAGCCGAGTTCCATTCCCCAAAATGCTAGTTAGGCTCCTTTGAATCATGAGTCTCCCATTCTTGGTATGGGTGACAATGCTCATCTCAAGGAGAAAGGCCAGCTTTCTTTCCTACTTAACTCCAATTTGGTTATCTAATTACAACTGTGTAAGGAATACACAGCCCCTTATGAAATCATTGGAAGCTCTGTCACCACGCATGGCTAAATTTAAATTTTTATGAGGAACAAACCCTGTGCTTACAGCTAATGAGAAAATGTAGACTTCTTTCCTACAATAGGATGGTTGAAGAAAGACAGTTTACTTGATTTGATTATTTGTTACCCGAACACAGGTGAGGGCTTAGGTCTATTTTCAGAGGCTATGACTTCTAAGTTTCCAGGTGTGTTTTCTGAAAAAACCTATCACAAAATTTGGAAAAAGACATTTCATTTTTTTAATTTGTTATTTATTTATTTATTTATTTGACAGAGAAAGAGGGAAGAGGAAGAGAGAAAGAGAGAGAGAGAGAGAGAGAGAGAGAGAGAGAGAGAGAGAGAATGGGCACACCAGGGCCTCCAGCCACTGCAGACGAACTCCAGACACGTGTGCCCCCTTGTGCAGCTGACTAACGTGGAACCTGGGTAATCAAACCTGGGCCCTTTGGCTTTGCAGGCAAATACCTTAACTGCTTAAGCCAGCCCTCCAGCCCAACATTTCAATTCTTTCTCTTTAAAAAAGTAAGGTTTTCATATAATGTGCTTTACTTTAACACTGGAAAGACCAAAAACTCAAGCCCTGATATTTTCATTTTCTAAGTGTCATCTATGGCGTTAACCCAGTTTTAAAAAATGCAAGTATCTGTAGGAAGTATTTCTCAATCTAATAACAACTGCCTTCCTGATGTGCATATTACTTTTACCAGAAGAGAATTTATGAGAGAATCACCTTACGAAGAGCATCTTCTTCTCCTTTTAGTTTAAAAATATTTCTACTTATTTATTTGCAAAAGTGTGTGGAGGGGGAGGGGGAGAAATGGAGAGTGTGTGGGTGGGCCAGGGGCCTCTTGACACTAGAAATGAGCTCGGGACCCATGTGCCACTAGGTGCATCTAGCCTTACGCGAGGGCTGGAGAAGTGGCCCCGGCCACCAGGCTTTGCAAGGAAGTACCTTAATTGTGAGCCATCTCTCCAGCTCCCACTTCCTTTTAAATATACCTCTGGAATGAACTAAATACAAATAAAATGGCTCCCACAGTGGGCTTTGAAATCTCCTTCCCTTCCGTAAAAGTCATGGCTGGCTTTGCTATTGTTAGGGGGACTCTACAATTTTTTTCTATATAATTTTATATATATATAAAAAAAACACCTATAGAAGCTGTCTTGATGTCTAAAGTTCAATACTGCATAGAGTATTAAAAATAAACTCTTCGCAATTAGGATGCTGTCACCCATACATTCTGATTCTCCAGAAGGAACCCTTTTAACAAGTTCATGTCACCCAACCAAATTTATGTGTATAAATGAATAGATGTGGATAATGTGGTATTTTCAATATCTGAACAAAGCTCTTTTTCTAAAATATGGTACCACAACTTGATTTATTATTTTTTTTTTTCCAGTAATAGAACTGTCTTGGTTTTACATAGCTGTAAAAACACACCTATGCTAAGTAAGCACTTTGTAAAACAAAAGAGAAGTTTTGTTGTTGTTGGCTCACGGTTTTAGAGGCTGAACGTCCGTGGCCTGTATCCACATCTGTTCAGCACTCAGTTTCACTCACCCCATGGCAAATGGCAACACATGGCTTCAGACGGCATGCAAGAGAGAGGTCACAAGGCAAGAGTTAGGGGCAAATATGAAGCCTAAGGGCCCTGGTTCAAGGCTCGATTCCCCAGGACCCACGTTAGCCAGATGCATAAGGGGAACATGCATCTGGAGTTGTTTGCAGTGGCTGGAGGCCCTGGCGCACCCATTCTCTCTCTCTGTCTATCTGCCTCTTCCTCTCTCTGTCTATATGGCCCAAATAAATTAATAAAAATATATTTTTTAAAAAGAGTTAGAGGCAAAGAACAAAGAAGGATCAGTTATTCTTCTCTCAACTCTCTGCAGAACTGACACAATCCCTGCCAAGCTCAGTTTACTTCACAAGACCAGAACCTATTCATGAGGAAGCCATGAGCCAGTTATTTTCTATTAGGTACCACCTTTCTTTTGTTCTTCTTTTGTAGAGCAGGAGGGCAGGATCCCATAGAGCTCAGGCTGGCCTTGAACTCAATGTGTAGCCAACGATGATCTTGAACTTCTGATCCTCCTGCTTTTACCTCCCAAGTGCTAGGATTAGAGGCCTGCACCGCCACACTGGGGTTTATGCACGGCTGGGAATCGAATCCCACGTTTTGCACATGCTAAGCAAGCATTCTACCAGCTGAGCTACATACCTGCCTGAGGTTCCCACCTCTTAAAAGACTCACTACCTTTCAGTACAGTTCACAAGGGAACAAGCTTTCCACTCATGAACTATCTCTTAACCACAGCAAGAACTGTCTGGATGTGACTACATATGAGCCATACATAGATCCGTATCAACTCTTCCTTAAAGTCAACGTACTATGCCATCCCATAAATGCACCAAAGAGTATCTAGCTAATATCCTACACAATCCTTTTTTTTTAATATTTTTTTAAATATTTTTGTTCATTTTTTATTTATTTATTTGAGAGCAACAGACACAGACAGAAAGACAGATAGAGGGAGAGAGAGAGAATGGGCGCGCCAGGGCTTCCAGCCTCTGCAAACGAACTCCAGACGCGTGCGCCCCCTTGTGCATCTGGCTAACGTGGGACCTGGGGAACCGAGCCTCGAACCGGGGTCCATAGGCTTCATAGGCGAGTGCTTAACCGCTAAGCCATCTCTCCAGCCCCTACACAATTCTTTAAGTTCCTCTTTTACTAATTCCTCAGAAACACAAGACCACAGTGTTCAATACTTGTGAGAAGCAAAATATTCACAGAATGCACTGATGTCGCAAAGGTTTATGTGTTCTAAAGTTTCATGCATGTTATTACCAAATTGCAACATACTACCAGTAATTCCAACCCCACCATTGGTACCATAAACAATGGCATGCTTTAAGGAGTTTTGAAAAAATATTAATTTTTTTTTTTTAATTTAAGGTAGAGAAGGGTTTGCAAACAAGAACTTCTAACCACTATCCAACCTCCCCGGCTCCCATGTTTTAAAGATTTTGTTGATGTTTTACTTTTTATTTTTTTATTTACTAACTCTAGGTTCATTTACTTGCCCACTTTTCTTCTAAGGTAGTGATCTTTTCTTATTTATGAAGCAAGCAGCATATGTTTTGTTTCATATAAGAGGACTCTAGAAAGAAAAGGTGTGAATGAAAGTGGAAGGGAGACATTTAGAAAAGAGCAAAGGAGTGAAGAGAAGGGGGAGGGAGAATGTAGGTGGCTAATGAGGGCTGAAAGTTCAAAATATATTACACACATACGTGAAAATGTCACAGTGAAATCCACTGTTGTGTGTAATTAAATGTGCATTAGTTAATACAACTCATATCACACTTGCTAAGAACATTCATAGAGATACTTTATATATTTCCTCAGCTTATTTGAATTTTAATTTTTTGGTCATACATATAATTTTAGTATTTTTTAATATTTTATTTTTATTTATTTATTTATTTGAGAGAGAGAATGGACACTCCAGGGCCTCCAGCTGCTGTAAACGAACTCCAGACACATGTGCCACTCTGTGCATCTTGCTTACGTGGGTCCTGGAGAGTCAAACCATGGTCCTTTGGCTGTGAGGAAAGTGCCTTAACCACTAGGCCATTTCTCCAGCCCTAATTTTAGTATTTATGTATTCAAATGTGTCAGACTTTCTCACTGGAATAAGATTCAACAATGTACACAGTGTGCATATATGTAAATGTGACAATAAAGGCCATTCGTATGAATATAAATTATCTGTATAATGAATATATGCTAAAAAAAAAAAAAAAAAACTAAGGAGAAAGAAAAGAACTTAAAAGTCAGCAATTTGGGGCTGGAGAGATAACTTAGTGGTTAAGGTGTTTGCCTGCAAAGCCAAAGGATCCAGGTTTGATTCACCAGGACCTATGTAAGCCAGATGCACAAGGGGACACATGTGTCTGGAGTTTGTTTGCAATGGCTGGAGGCCCTGGTGTACCCCTTCATTCTCTCTCTCTCTTTCTCTCTCTCTCTCTGTCTCTTGCTCTCTCTCAAGTAAATAAATAAATAAAATATATTTTTATAAAAAAACAAAACCCAGCAATTTTGAAAGAAAGCTAACAAGTCAACGTCTTGAGCTGTGTGAGCCTTCGCTGTGCATCTCAGTTCTCTGGTTGTGGGGTGAAAGCACCCACCAGCCATGCATGAGCAAACGGGTGTAACAGTGCTAATGAAACTTTATTTCCAGAAATTTATGAGGGAGGGCAACCTTTGCCTCGTAGGCCTGGGCTATCCAGTCCCTGCTGTAGACAATCTGTGTGAATTCCGCTGATCGCTGCAAGATTCATACTATCAAACCCACCTGCTTCACTCTCTCTGATGCCAGACTTTGCGGCACATGCCACCACTCCTGGATTTATCCAAGAACCCATCTAATGGTTTAAAGAATGTCAGAGTCTCTTCTATAAATGCCTTATGCATTTTAAGTATTTACTTTAGCATATTGATATTTTGTTACTATTATCATGAATTTCTTATTTTATTTTCTGATTGGAAACTTTAGTGTCTAGGAAAATAATTCATTCCTATATGCCCTTTCCAGAGGTCATCTTTCAGTGAATCAAAAACATTGTTGAAATTTAGAATACATTCATAAGTAAAAATGGGAATACAGATCCTAGTTCTTCTTATTCCAAGATTAGATTTCTACAGTATGTATTACCAGATAATGATTTATTTTGATACCTATGTCACTTTCCTTATACACATCTACACACATACACAACCCGACATAGAAATATCAACTATGTGTATCTTTTACCAAAACCAGGCCACATAGTCCCTACTTGGTTTTTCAAACTATCACTTTCAGCTAATAGCCTCCACTTTCAATATAAAGAAATATTTTTCAGAACTTGTGTATTCAAATTTTTTTCACTGATTAAAAATTTATACCTCTGAAGCAAAAAAAAAAAAAAAACCAAAAAACAATTCCATAAATTCCATATGCTATATCTGGTACTGTGCTACTTAAGGCTCTTTATGATTATTTTTATCTTTGAGAGAGAGAGAAAAAAAGAGAAAGAATGTGAGTGCCAGGGCCTTTACCCTCTGCAAACAAACTCTAGATATGTGTGCCCATTTGTGTGTATGTGTGACATTGCATACTTGCATGACTGTGATCTGGCTACATGGGACCTGCAGATTCAAACATGAGTTCTTAGGCTTTGCAGGCAAGCACCTTAACCACTAAGCCATCTCTCCAGCCCGTTTAAGACTCTTTAAATCTCAGTCTGTTTTTCTTTCCCTAACATTCCTGACTAACAGATATTACATCTTTATGAAATGCTTGCATCGTGGCTCACAGTGCCATTTGACTGATTCTTTTATACTACATAAAAATATTTTTATGACCCATCATTTTTTTCAAATGCTATTATTGTTTTCAATATATTCTATCAATTATCTATCGATAATTCTAGCTATCCACCTCAGGTTTGAATCTGCACATTTCATGCTTCATTTCCCAGCCCAGTTTCATTAGAGTGACCCCGTGACTGTTCTTCATCGTGGGGTGCCATGGCTGGGCACTTTTGTCATTTTACCTGCCGTGTATGTTGGATTTCATCCAAAATTTTCTGGAGAAATTTTTATGACTCTTTTTATCTCTTTTTGCCAATTTAATTATAAATTTTATTCGCAGTTAATTGGATTATAATTGGTAATTTATTTTCTAAAAGTAGATACTCTGTCATTAACTATATTTGACCACAATATGGACTTCTGCAGACATGTTTTTGATTATACTCATTAATATTTTATTATTCTTGTACTGGTTTTCATTTCTAGAATTACTAAGTGTCATGTGCTTCTTGGTGTTCTGTTTTAGTCAGATTTGCTTGTCAGAATTACAGAAACCTCATGAATGTGATTTGGAACAATTCCTTTGCCCCTAAATTCTGGAAACAATTAGATTGTACTAGAAGAATAAATTATGGTAATATTTAAAGTCCATAAAAATCATCTTATCTGTTTGGAAACAGATTCTGCTGTGTGTGTATTCTGCCAAATTCAGCTTTAAAAAATTATGACTTCTGTCATCTTCTTAGAAGATGAAGACACCTAATCCAGGCTCCAATTAGTGAGTGCACTCTGAGATGGTCACCATTAACGAGGATGTTGCTAAATGTCTCGTGATAACTGCATTGACCATGCCATGGCCTTCGCCCGCCTCTCATGGTTAGTTCTCCAGGTCTAGTTGCTCTTCCTTGCACTCGCTACCTCGATCCTTAATATAATGCAGTGCAAAGCCAAAATAATTGGTTAACCACCATTAAATAAGAAATTGTTGTCAATCGAAACTTACACTTCTTACGAATGAATTTTTTTAATGTATCATTATTAGTATACAAAGAATTCAGTTTCATTCTTGCGTCATAGAAAAACAAAACTGTTCTCTCCTCTCTTTTCCTTCTCACCTCCCGTCTCGTGCCCTTCCCACAAACATGGCCTCCTTTCTACTTCCACGGTGCACGTTTCCTTGGTCCTTCCCTGCTTCTAATCTCCTCTTCTCCCCTCCTGTAATCGCCTATCATGAGTCGTAGGCCTTAGGCTCATGTCCCATATTTACATACGTCAACCTTTAAAAGTTAGGAACCACAAATGAGAGAGAACATGTGTTTTTTTGTTGTTGTTTTTGTTTTTGTTTTTTTGGTCTTTCTGGGGATGGGTTTCTTCACTGATTGTAATTAACTCACATTCCATTCATTTTACTGCAAGTTTCATTTTTTTTTTTTAACCAATGAGTAAAACCCTAGTGTGTGAACTAATGAAATAAATCACAAATGTTTTAAATAATATTCATTGGTGATAAAATGTGAGGAACATTTTCCTCAGATTTTTGCTTCATCTGGTCTCCTTCTTCATTAGCTCTTAAAGTTTAGTCATTGACTTCTCATTGTATGACCTTTAGAATCTTGGATTCTAGAAGATTAGCAAATAGTAAAAAAAAAAAAAAAATGAGCAATAAATATGTGCAGACTATGTGTATTAGACGTGGGGAAATAAAATGAGAAGTCTTCTGCCTTCAAGATATGTGATCAAGTAAGAGAAAATGTTCATATATTTAAGATAATTTAATTCAATATGTAGTTGAAGGGTGAAATGTTTAGTAATTATGCCAGGAAAAAGAGTGAGCAGCTTTACACAGTCAGGAGGCGGGAACACAGGTAGAAGGACGGACGTAAGCACTTAGAATAGGCTTCTAAGTGGAAATTACACACACAAGTACGAGAAAAGAACTTCGAGTTATTTCAGGAGGTCAAATGCTATTAATTAAATGAAATATTTGCTATGGATTAAGGGAGGAAAGATTTGGTTAGAAACATTAATCAGGGTCTGTTGAAATATGTTTAATCAAACCTGGCAGATCCTCTAGCACACTTTATTAGCTTGACAATACCAACCCTATTGTATACAATTCTGGTTTATTTTGGAAAAAGTTAAACATAAATTTTAAATTATGCCACTGATAGGTGTGAAAATGTCATAAACTCCAGTGGAATAATGTACAAGGCAAACATGAATGGAAAAACAATTAAACTTTGAGGCATTGTGAGAATGCAGTTACTTAAAACCTGTCTATATAAAGTAATTTTATACCAATATAATATTTTTGTTGGTAGTTTTCATTTTCCACAAACTCCTTGGAGAGAACATCCCCTTCTGTCTGAGGTTCCTCACCTACTGAACAAAGGAAAGTATAAAATCTTTTGAAATTCAAAAACACATTAATCCTTTTAAAACTAAACCTCAGGAACAACCTTGGATAGTGGAGTATGTCTAAAACTCATCCCTAAGGAGGCAGGGGCTGGAGAATCAGCAAGAGGACAGCTTGTTTTAAATAGAGAGATCCTGTCTTGAGAGTGGAACGGTGCCTGCCTAGCTTGTGGGAGAATCTGGATAAATTGGAACCTGCCAGATGCCACGGTCTCTGTATTGTCTTGACATAAAATTAACACCTATTGAAATATTCCAACTCTGGTGCTGTGGAAAGGAGGTGCATGTGTGTGTCTGTGGGTACATATATACATATGCCCTATTTTTTGTGTGTCATAAAATCTTATTGGGGCTGGACAGATGGCTTAGCAGTTGAGGTGCTTGCCTACAAAGCTTAAAGACCCATGTTTGATTCCCCAGTACTGACATAAACCAGATGCACAGGATGGCACATGTGTCTGGAGTTCACCTGCAGTGGCTAGAAGCCCTGGCAAGTCCATCCTCTCTCTCTCTCCATCTCTCTCTCTTTATCTGCTTGTCCCTTGTTCTCTTTCTCTTAAATAATTAATAAATAAAATATTCAAAATGTTATTGTACTACTTGTCTGAACTGAGAAGACTACCTCATAGTGGTCCTTCTAAAACTGTTGGCAGAGGATACTCCATAGCTAAGAGATCAAATTCCAATTACACATGACCTCCGTTGTGTCCTTAGCCAGTACTTGGAATTTATTCATGGCTTCCTTATAGAAATCAGAATTCCCTACTTTGCCAATTCCTTCCTAAAGACATCAACATTACTTTCTTAATATCTGTTTAACATCAATATAATTAGATAAAAACCTAATACTAACTGTCCCATCTCTATGAAAGTCTCTTTTTCTAAAGACAGCAAAAATATAGCTGACATAAGGTCCGTGCTAGATTTTCTAGAAAACGGCAAGTTGCCAGGGCAACATAATCTTATAGAGATAGGGCAAATCATTTATTTTACAGATGTTGTCAGGGCAACCAACGCTCTGAACAAATGAGATGGGGTGGGGAGGTTCCATGAACTCCCTTTCCTTCCGCGGCACCAGCGGTGTACGATGTCCTCATGTGTTTAAATCCCCGATAGCCATGGGACTTGTATTTGTTCGACAGATGTTAAATGGGGTCAGATTTTGAGAACAATTCTACATTTTTTAAATATATTGTTCTTGGATTGGGGTGATGGCTCAGTGGTTGAGTTCTTGCTGAATAAGCTTGAAGCCTCGCAGGCTGGAGACCACTAACTTCAACTCCCCAGAACCCATGTGAAAACCTGGGTATAGCCAAACATCTGTGTATCAGTCTGTGGCGAGGACGTGGAGCTGAGACCAGAGAATTACTGGGCTCTCTGACGGCAACTCCACGTCAAGGGAACGATCCTGTCACCAACGACCTGTAAGTGAGGGACACTGGACTTGTCCACTGTCTTCTGCATGCACATCCATGAGCCACACACATCTGCACACACACCCACAGACCCCATACATCACACAGACCACACTATGTATATACTATACACAGGCGCACACCTACTTACACAAACAGGAATATGTATGTTCCCACTCCTCACGCTGCGTTGCTCCAGATGCATGCAACCCTCTTCCTCTCCTCTCCCCTTTCTATCTCCAAACCTCCTTGCCCTCTACCTGTGTTCATAATATGCATCCTAAATACGTTTCACTTGAGATCTGTCCGTATTCGTTGAAGTTATTATGTTTTCCAATGATCTATGTGGACTCCCATGTCATTTCTGTACCACTTATAGGAAATATGGAAAGAGTTTGGGAGTCCTTTTTCCTGTCTTTGAATGTAAGGTCTTCTGTGTGCTTCTGTGCTTGTTGACTATGTTTGATCATCATAAGCAAAAACTGTAGTGTGTCAAGAAGATTCTATCCCAGTCTCTCCACCTAGCCTCTCTTTTACTTCCTAACAACCAGAAAAAAAAAAAAAAAAAATCTTATACTTAGTTTAAGACAATACCCTTGCTTTGGCTACAATATAGGATAACACTCTACTTGGGTTAATAATCAAATTATACATACATGTATATATATGTTGGGTACACTTATGGGCCCCAGGCCACTGGATGCTAAGGTAGGCCTGAGCTGTCATCCTGTTAAGACTTAATTTTCTGTTCCGCCCTGGCCATGTGACCTTTGACTCTTCACCTGGAAGATCCCTATATTTTACTGAAGTATCAGCCAGCAGCCTTCACACAGCCAGTTCTCCTGTGACCCATACCCCAGAACTTTTCCCACCACTACATGAATGCTTATAAGCCCATTCTCCCAACAAATAAATGAGCTGTCCTCTGACACAGTCTCCCTGGTGTTTCTTCCTGTCACACTCATGGCCACTCAAGACCCTGTTGCACAGTTGCCTGGGCACCTCTGAGAAACTGCTGTGCAGCAACTCCAGAGCAAGCAGGAACCACATATGTGTATACATATATGTATGTATATTTTATTTCCTTTGTGACCTCCAATTATTGTTTTTATATTAATATAGATTTGAATTCAAAAGAGAGAAATCTGACCTATTCAGGCCTAAAGTGATTGAGTAACAAGGACTACAATATCACCTGTTCTTAAAAAGATGCTGAGTTTACCTTTAATTAAAAACATGCTCAAGAAATGCAGCTTGCTAGTGACATGATTGCCTGCATCTGGAATGCCAGAGGGAGGATCCTGAGTCCGAGTCTAGTCTGGACTCCATGTTGACAGCCTGATTCAAAAATAAAGAAACAAAACAGAGAGGGAGAGAGAGAGAGAGAGAGAGAGAGAGAGAGAGAGAGGAATGAAAGAAATAAGGAAGGAAAGGAAGGAAGAAAGAAAGAGAGAAAATAGGAAAGGCAATTAGGAAAAGGGCACAGAGGTCATAGAGGAGCAAGTAAAGCTATGGCGATTTAATTGTAGTTGACTAAAACAGGCCATTCAGATTTTGTCTTGAGTTTTCTAAATCTAGGATTAGAAGAAATTTGTTTTAAATTTTCTGAAACTGGGGAAGGAAGGAAGGAAGGAAGGAAGGCAGGAAAGAAGAGAGGAAAGAAGGAAGGAAGGAAGGAAGGGAGGGTTTGGAAGAAAGGTATATTGTTTTATTCTTCTTTGGTGAAGGAAAGAAACCAAATATACATGTATAAATGTCACAATTGCTACTAAATGCATATATAGCATTAGAAATATTTATTTATAAATATACTTATACTGATATATATCATATATGTACGTATATATCAGATATGTACCTATGTACAGATATCATATATATATACATACATATGCATATATATTATATCATACACACACACACACACACACACATATGTGTTTCTGTGTGTGGGTCTGTGTATATCATAGTATCCCTCAGCCTAATGTCTTAAACTATAGCATCTGTGTTATATTAGTCAAATTTCCATGACTGTGAAAACCCACTTAAAGGAAGAACAATGTCTTTAGGATCATAATTTCAGAGGATTCAGTCCATGATCATTTGGGTCTATTGTTTTCGACCTGTGTATATTGCGATGTACATGGTGTGGAACAATTGGAGGGACATATGGGCCCAATTCCTAGTGTTCAGGAGAGAAAGAGAGAGGCTGGAGACAAAATATCCTTCAAGGCTATGCTCCTCCTTGTGATCAAATTTCTCCTACAAGGCTCCACCTCCTAAAACATTCCCATCTTGCATAGTTATCTTGGGATCAGTCCTCAAAACAATGGCTTTGGGGAACTGGCTGAAAGGGTAGCATTTCTCAAGTAGTTCAATAAATATTTTTTTCTGTTCCTAGTCCCTCATGACTTACTGAAATGCAAGAATAGCAGTAAATAAAATTAACATGTGATTCAGAGGGTCAAATTTCAACTAAACATATGCCACCTGATGTCACCTAAAAAGAGCCTACATGGATGGAACAGCCAGGGTTTTCCCCAAGCACTTCCTTTGGCACTCTCAGCAGAGCCTGCTCACGTACTTAGTTGAGATCCTGAAGTACTACATATGGGAGCATTCAGAGGCAAGTTTCACCTTAAGTACCGATGCCAGGTTCAAGGACCATGAGACATTATCACTTCCTGGCTCACATAATATTCGTGAATTTGGGTAGCACTGGATCCTGAAGATGAGCCAGGGCGTAATATCTCAAGAAACTCCCTTCCCGTCTGTGGCTCTTATGATCTTCCCACCCACACTCCCTTCTGGGATGTATGCTGAGCATTAGAGGGTGAATTGTGAGTCTGCTTTAATGTTGAGCTCTCTGAAGCCTCTGGGCTTCTGCTTTGATGGGTTTTGAGTGCCCTCAGCATCTCAGAGCCATTTCCCTGGTCAGGATGGCGATACTCAATGTGCTCCTACAGTAAAGTACATAACTAATAAACACGGGAGTCAGGATAAAACGCAGTCCCTGGTAGCCAGCAGACATAATAGGACACCATGATTTGGTGTGGACTGGAGAGTCCCTGTGCAAAATGATGACACTGCTTAGCTACAGCTGACGCCAACCCAATTCTGTTTGACAAGAATCACTCCAAGTTCACCTGACTCTACAGCTGTACTTTGTAGATACCAGCCAATCCATGTCATTAACAGAGAGGAGGAAATGCACTATCCAGACAGCCTGGTCAGGAAGACAAATCCCTAATCAATTACATCCCAATGCTTTAGTTACACTTTTTCAATGAGGGTGATGGGTGATGCTTGCTTCATCTGTGTTGCTTGATAAATCATAAGTTCCTTGCACAAAGTGGGAGAGAAACACTGGCTAAGAAGCTGAGAAAATTGAGTGCCTATGTTTTAAAAAAAAAGATGCATCTTCATCCAAGTTAAAAGAACTTTGTGCTTTTGGCATTTTAATTCGCACTTACCACAGAGGAAGTGAGTCTAATGATCAATTTGGGCCCCAAATAATAACCTTAAAACTCCTATTCAAAAGAGGAACCTTTTATCAAAGAGGTAATCTTAGAGGTTTTTTTTATCAATGCACATTCAAGCTAGTTCTGCATATCAAAGTTGTGGATTAAGATCAATTCTTACTTTCCTATAAAGCCTTTTATCTCATCAGTCTTGTATCTCTAAGTATTTTCAATCAGTAACTAAAAAATCATTATGATGCCCAGTTTGTGTTACATGCTACATACAAAAACCTGTAATAGCATATTTAAAAAGGATTTTTTTTTAAACTTTCTGAGCCATGTACAGGATTAAGTTCAAAGAACAGTTTAGAAGGTGTCAGACTAGAAGCAGCTTCCATGTGATGCCAGGATTAAGAAAACTCAAAGAAGCAAGTGTAGACTTTATACTGAAGAATGAGAGAAAAAGCATCAATAGTAACAGTAGCAATGACAGAAGAGGCTATGGTACAGCTAAAGAGCCTGGAGACATAGGAGAGATCATCAGGAAAAAAAAGGCATGAAACCAGTCAAGCAGGCTGCACAGCCACAGAGAGGAGACTGAAGACTTATGTAAGGTAAGCCGTACAGCTCTGTAGAGGACGGAGGGAGAGGAAGAGAGAAAGGGGGAGGAAAGGAAAATAGAGGAGATCTAGCCACAAGGCGAACCCACAGTTCTCACAAGCCTTAAAAAACCCACATAAAGCCAGCTGCACAAAGTCGTGCATGCATCTGGAGTTCATTTGCAGTTATTAGAAGCCTTGGAGTGCCCGTTATCTCTCCCTCCTTCTCTCCTCCCACTTTTCTGTGTGTGAATTCTCTCTGTCTCTCTCTGCTTGCAAATAAATAAATAAATAATTTTAAAAACCAATCTAAAAAAAAAAAAAACAGTTGAGGGATTGGTATGACACAAAAATGACTCCCCTGTGACAAGGCGACATCGATGGAGGGCACCTAAGCGCTCTTCATACCATGCATGCCTACCCCCGTGTGCCACCTTGCAAGATGACTTATTTGGCATTAAGCTAACTGGGGTGGGGGCGAGGGCACCAAAACAAAGAACACTCGCAAGTTATGTTGATTGGGGTCACCCCCACAACCCCTGGGTGGGACACAGCTACACAAGACAATTGTGGGTGAGAATGAGGCTGGATAAAGGCATACCATGGAAGAAAGTGCCAGTGGTCAAGGGTTCAGAAGTCCTCTGGCAAGGAGCAACATAAGTGGCAAGATAACGGAGAGCTTTCAAGCACAGGTTGAGGAGGAGTGGCTCAAATCTCGTATCTCCATTTCTGGCCACTACTGCAGTCACCTTCTCTTTGCCGGAACAAGACACCTGATCCAAAGCTGTGCACAGAAGGCAAGAGTTGATTTCGGGTTTCCAGTCTTGAGGGGGCATCCCAGCATGGCACGGGAAGCATGGCAGAGCAGAGGCCGGGGATCACTGCTTGTCACGCCAGCTGGAAGGGAGTCGCCTCAGTGAGCCGACTGTGAACACCAAATAGGGCTGGACTAAGACACATCAAGACCCACCTCCAGTGTCACAGCCACTCCAGCTAGGCTCCATCTCCCAAATTGCCAAGAGCTGGGGACCAAGCATCCAAAACACATGAGACTCAGGGGAGAATTTCATATTCATACCACCAAGTCACTTACAGGAAGTTACTCTAAATAAGGGAGCAATCCTAGAAAGGGTAGTGATTGCATATAGACATGCAGTGGACTCTGAATGGGCATAAAAAGTCAAAAGTAAGCTACATCTGGTATAGTAAGAGTCTGCGACCAAAATCCCCATTCCAACCAATAGACATGTCATTCAGACTTACAACTGACAAGGAAACTTCAGACATTGACTGTGCCGCAGATCAAAGAAATGTACCAGATGTCCATTGTATTCAGCAGCTGGAGAATACAGAGCTTCTTGGCAGCTTGGGGAATGTTCTCTAAAATAAAAAACTTTATTTTCAGTCATCAGTCGCCAATCGAATAGAAAAATAGCCAAAACAATTTTTTTTTGAGGTAGGGTCTCACTCTAGCCCAGGCTGACCTGGAATTCACTATGTAGTCTCAGGGTGGCCTTGAACTCATGGTGATCCTCCTACCTGTGCCTCCCGAGTGCTGGGATTAAAGACGTGCACCACCAGGCCCGGCCAAAATAATTTCTTTTATCTTATCATGGAGTAGTAAAATGAATTTAGAAATGAATAGCAAGAGAAACTATAGAAATTTTACAAACCCATGGAGACTGAAAATAGACCTTTTGGTTGACCAATGCAATGGGTTCTTGAAGAAATCAAAGAGGAAATCGAAAAATGTCTAGAATCAAATGAAAATGACAGCACAACTTATTAAAAACCTTTGTGATGGGCTAGAGAGATGAGTCGGTGGTTAAGGCATTGACCTGCAAAGCCTAATGACCTGGATTTGATTCCCCAGTACTGACATAAAGCCAGGTGCACAAAGTGGCACATGTATCTGGAGTTTGTTTGAGGTGGCTAGGGGCCCTGGCATGCCTAGTCTCTCTCTCTCTCCTTGCAAAGAAATAAAATGATAATAATAACAAGCCCCAAACCTGGAAGCAATAGATGGCGAATGGAGAGAGGACTAAAGGAGGGACGTTTGCTGATGGGAGAGATAGGAATGAAGAATAACAGGAGGGGAAAGGAAAATGTAACTGTCACCTCTTCTCTTTCATCGCTGGAGCCTAGACTCATCCATGGGTGTGGGTTTGTGTATCTCTGCTACATGCATGTCATGAAAACAAAAAGACTGTCTAGGGGTAGGAAGGGGGTAAGGAATGGGAAGGGGACCAAAGATAGTAACAAGAGAGCAAATGTGAGGAAAGTGCAAACATTTACTTATAAGGAAATGTCATAAAGAAAACCATTCGGGGCTGGAGAGATGGCTTAATGGTTAAGCGCTTGCCTGTGAAGCCCAAGGACCCCGGTTGGAGGCTCAATTTCCCAGGACCCATGTTAGCCAGATGCACAAGGAGGCGCACACGTCTGGAGGTTGTTTGTAGTGGCTGGAAGCCCTGGCACGCCCATTCTCTCTCTCTCTCTGTCTCTTTCTCTGTGCCTCTTTCTCTCTCTGTCACTCTCAAATAAATAAATGAATAAATAAAAAAAATTAAAAAAAAGAAAACCCTTTGTGTGAGCTTACTAAAGTGTTCATAGAAACAAAAATAGTACTTTCCTGTGACTGCATGGGCAAATGGAGTCACAAAGGGAAGTGACAGTGTGCATCCCCAACAGACTTGGCCAGCAAAGGTCCTGTGAACAGGAAGACATGTAGCAAGTTAATTTGAATGCAGTTGGAATAAGGAAGGACCCACCAGAAGAACACGGTAAATGAATAGGTGGAAAGTACTTCTTAAAGACTGTCCCTTGTGGTGGTGTGGTGGCAGAATCCCAAACCTCAGAAGGCTGGAGTAGGAGGAGCAGGAGTTCAAGGCTAGTCTGAGCTACATGAGACCCTGTCTCAAAACAAGCAAAATAAATAAATAGATTTAAAAAAAAAAAAAAAAAACCTAACCCTCTTCCCCCAGAAAACTGTACTAAGATAAACAAGAAAAGCTAAGAAAGAGGATTGAGAAGTTGTGTGAGTCTAGACAGCAGATTTTCATGCCTGTGGCTATGTAGGAAGATTTTTTTTTTCTTTTCTCAAACGGTATTAGTGTGTGCAAGAGAAGGAGTGAGTTGTTGATCAAGAGGAGGGACTTCCTTTGGGGCAGGCTAGTGTGGAATATAGGTAACTCTTTTTCATCTGTAGCTTCTAATACAGGCTTGGCATTTAAACATGCAGGCAGCAGACCCAGAAATCTCTCCGTCCTCACGGAGCGGTGAGGTGGAGGCCTGAGCAGTGTGTGTGCTTTTCACTAGTAATGATTGGCCAGCCTTCTGCAGCATCTGTAGGAAGATCAGAGTGTGCCTGTGATAGCATTACATGTCCTGTGTGCACGAATGTGTGCATTTGCTTATATCCCTTGCAAGAAAGATTACTCATCAACCTAATTATTCCTTTTCTTACACATATACGGTCAAAGCTAGCTATGCATTTTATAAGTACGTGTATTTTGAGTCAGTCACATGTATGTGCCCTTTGTTTCCAATTACAGAACTTACCACAGTGCCCCAGCCAGCGGGGAGTTGAACAAGGAAGTGAGGGGAAAATTAACCTGAATGAAAAAAGGCAAACAGACACAAGAAGGAGACCATGCTAGGTGTTTGTCACGGCCTCGAGAGTTTATTCTTACGTGTAGGTTTATATAGGGTTGTAGGGGGAAGGGGACATGGTCAGGGCAAGGAGTTGTAGGGGGAAGGGGACGTGGTCAGGGCAAGAAGTTGTCAAGAAACCTGGAGGGAATGTAATTAGGTGTTCATCTAATCTTGCCTCCCTGGCTTAACATCCTGACTGCACCAGGCTTCACATCCTGACCATAAACTGACCTTTTACAAAAGATAAGATTCTGTAAGCAGTCTGCTGACTGGTTCCAGAAGTACCTAACAGAAAGCTGGATGGACCAGCTTTCTAAGTAATGAGTCAGTTTATGAGCAGGCCCAGGCAAAATGGAGAGGCTTTTGCTCTATGGCTCCCGACATCATAGTGGTAAATAGGTGTGTCAAATAGATGCAGACATGTCAAATGATAACGTCAGAGGTCAGCTCAATGGCACAGCCCCCAGGGCAGCACAGGAGCTACTCTCAAGGTTGCAGAAATTGTCCCATATGTCCATGAAACATCACTCCATTTGAATTCTGCATGGCATTTTACAAGTTTTTGTTGTTGTTGTTGTTTCTGTTATTTTGTGTGTGTGTGTGTGTTCCTATGTGTGCAGGTGAAGGTATATGTGGGAGTGTGGATATATACTTGTGTGGAGGCTTATGTTTGGAAGCCAGAGGACAACTGTGGGTGTCATTCCTTAGGCACCATCAACTTGTTTTTTTTTTTATTTGTCGGTTTTGTTTTGTGAAGACAGGGTGTCTCATTGGCCTGAAGCTTGTCGACTGGGCTAAAAACTCTTTAGCCAGCAAGCCACAGGGATCGATTTTTCTCTGCCTACTCATCCCTAGGGCTGTAAATGTACACCACCATGCCTGGGTTTGGGAGCAGAAGTCAGGACCCAGTGCCTATCAGGCAAGCACTTTATCAAAGGAGCAATCTCCTCAGCCTCTAGTTTTATGTTTTTTTTTTTTTAATTAAATCAGGTTTTTCTGTTTTGTTTTGTTTTTGTCTTTTTATTTAGCAATCTACAGAGGAAGAGGAAAAAAATTGAAAACAGCATCAAGATCAACCTGGTTAAACCCAGGGAGGCAATTAACCCCTTTGTCAATGCATAAGAAAATCTAGGGAGCCCTCTGCTTGTTAATTCATGTCATCTGTAAGCCATTGTGAAAACAGGAGTGTGAAAACCCTCTACTATTACCACCAGGGGAGTTCCCACTGCTTGTATACTAATGTCTTCCTGGAAATTGTTCATTTATTGTCCAGAACAGATTATCTGAGGCTTTGCTGGGGAATTCTATCTGTGGTGCTTAGGGCTTTAAGCTATATTTTTCTCACAAAATTACAGTTGATTCTGGTAATAGGGACTACTTATCCTGATCACAGAAGTAATGAGCTTAGAGTGACTGTAATTCGAATGATTCAATGTGAAAAACAACAACAAAAAAACTTACACATGAGAAACTTAAGAGCTAAGTTATTGTAAAACTCTGTTTTTACCTATTTGTTTTTTTTCCATGCCCTAAGGGTTTTACACATGGGCTATTTTTCTCCTGTTGGACACTTTATAAAGAGCAGGTGTTTAAAGTGAGTTTCACAAGAAACGCTACACAATATGGCTGTATCTCTGGACAAACGTTTACAAATTGTTTTGTGGCACAAAGACTTAGCTTACTTTTATGACTTTTTTTTTTTTTCCTGCAAACACAGTTCAACCCAAATTATTCAAGACTGAGGTTTTATTGAGAACCTGCAGGTGAACTTTTTGGTGGAATAACCTGTAATACAGAAGAACTAAACATTGCAAATATAAACCTTTAATCTACATCGACTAATTACTGACATCTGAGCTAGCATTAATGAATATATCAATTTATTATTTTTAAAAATCTAAGAAAGGAAAAACAATGAAACTGTTAATTTTCTGCTGGGAATGAACTTTAGGAAAATTCCGAGCAGTTTGTGGTCTTCTCTTCACTGGAATATGACTATGTTACAGAGTTCACCCCAACTTCTTCTAAGGCTGTTGATGTATGTGAATGACAACAGATGGCCACATCACAGGGTGTCCATATATTAAATTTCCCAATTAAAAAATTTAAGAAGATGAGCATGAACATTATATAACAGTTCTGTTGGGGGCGAAGGAAGTGAGACTCAAAGATGTTAATTGGCTTTTTTTTATTTTTAAATATTTTTATTTATTTATTTGCAAGGAGAGAGAGAGAAGAGATATATAGAGAGAGACAGACAGAGAGAGTGAGTATGCCAGGGCCTCCAACTGTCGCAGACGAACTCCAGATGTGTGCATCATCTGCTGTACATGGGGAGTGGGGGATCAAACCAAGGTCATTAAGTCTGCTGGCAAGTGCTTTACCTAACTGAGCCATCCTTCTAGCCCTAATTGGCTTTTAAATGTTACACAACTTGGTAGGAGAACTGGGACCAGTATGTTTTGGTCCAGTTAACACCAATTTGACTTCATTTTGTCTAACTTGACTCTTCATTAAGTTTTTATATTTCAGGTTATATAATTTCACCCACAGCACAAGTTGAGAGATTAATAAAAATATTATGTTTGGGCCCTTCATTTTGTAGCACATAAAATGTTAGTACATTGTCTATGTCCACTAATTCCAATTAGATTAGCCTAATAAGAAAAATATTTTAATCTCTCAGCAAGCCCATCAGTACACTTAAAGTAGGAAGTATGATCTACCCAACAACTTTGATTTCCAAAGACATATGATTCCAAATGGCATTATAGGGACTGGAGAGAGGGTTCAGCAGTTAAGGGGCTTGTTTACAAACACTGACTGACCAGGGTTGATTACCCAGTACCCGTATAATGCCAGATGCAGAGAGTGGTGCAAGCATCTGGAGTTCACTTGCAAGAAGCCCTGGAAAACTTATCTTTGCTCTCTCTAACTCACTCTCTCACTGTTTTCCTCTTTTGCTCTGTCTAAAATAGATAAGTAAACAAAACTTTAAAGGCTTGCTTCCAAAGGGAATCATAATTTTTTTTTTGCCTCTCAATTATATAATAGTAGATGACAGATCTGATGAGAATATGCATTATTTTAATCTGCATAATCATTGCTTATGGCCCATGGTAAGATCACTATTAGAGGCATATTTCAGCTTATCAAATTAATGGAACATTTTTGTTTTAAAACAGGTAGGCTAAATAAAACACAGGATGAAAACTTTTAAGAAAACATAAATATACAATACAAAAATGTAATGCTGTTTTTGTATTTTTAAGCCTTTATTAATGACGAAAGTCTCAAATACATATGTTAAGCTATTTTCACCTGTTATTACACAGGATGGTTTATTATTACAGCATTTAATTAGCTGTAAACAATGAATAAAAATTTTTAATTTGTTTTTGAGAGAACATACTCATTTTTTGGCAAAATCCCTTATGCTAAGTGAAAAATATCAACTAAGTAAGATGCGGTGGGTCATATCTCTCACCCCAGCACTTTGGAGGCTAAGGTAGGAGGATCTCCCTGACTGAAGGTAACTTGGGCTATATACAGAGTGAGTTCCAAGTCAACCTCAGCTAGAATAAGACCCTGCTTAAAAAAAAAAATAGTGTAACAAATTCTACTTTAATTCCAAATCAAATAACTTTTCCCTAACATAATGGTATTTCATAATTTCCTTGACGTAAGAGAATATTTTTGTAAGGTAAAAATAACAATAGTTTTTAAAAACCAAAGAAAACTTATTTTCTCTTTTCACATAAATTTTCTGTTGACATTTTTGAAAAATAGAAATGAATAGTTAATAAAGTCATAACATGCATTAATCTTTTTTTTTTTTTTTTACTAATTGATTTTTAAACTTCTTAAGAGCTTTTGCTTACAACCATACATTAGTGTAATGGCCTTGGGAATTTTCCGAGCATAGAAAGTTCGATGCTATAGAAACAAGTCCAGTAGCTTTATTAGACTGCATCCATCTCACTAATGACGGGGAAAGATGGGTCCTGTTCCGCTTCTAATGGCAGAGAAGATCAATACTGGCTTCCCAACA
Organism: Jaculus jaculus; assembly: GCF_020740685.1. Taxonomy (NCBI): domain Eukaryota; kingdom Metazoa; phylum Chordata; class Mammalia; order Rodentia; family Dipodidae; genus Jaculus; species Jaculus jaculus. The sequence goes on from NC_059118.1 coordinate 9,027,719, forward strand.
CAGTCGGGCAAACGGCACAGAATCTCTTCCAAGAAATCCAAGGTATATAGGTAAGACAAAAGGGAGGAAAAAGCATGAGATTTCGAATGAATGGAGGAAGGAAGGAAGGAAGGAAGGAAGGAAGGAAGGAGGGAGGGAGGGAGGGAGGGAGGGAGGGAGGGAGGGAGGGAGGGAGGAAGGAAGGAAGGAAGGAAGGAAGGAAGGAAGGAAGGAAGGAAGGAAGGAAGGAAGGAAGGAAGGAAGGAAGGAAGGAAGGAAGGGCTCTAATGCAGCTGTCAGAGTTGTAGGGAGTTAGGGCATGTGGACTCTCATGGCTGAATCCTGTGAGACATGGCTCCTCCCTTGTTTTGTGCACAGTATGTGGCCGTTATATTTGGGGTCACCAATAATCCCAGGTACCTTCGGCTGCACCAGAATGTCCCGCTTCCTCAGCCTAAATGAGGCTGTAGCATGAGAAGGGACACAAATTGTGGGCTTACCTGAGACCTCTGGAATGCAGCGTTTAGTGTCAGCCAGTCAAAATGTTCAACTAAAGTCCACAGAAATGAACAGTATTCCCAAAGATGTTTCCTCGGTGGAAAATTTCAATCTCCACGATCACTTTGTGTGCCGCATACCTCAGGATTGTTTAGTTATATAATCATTAAGGTTGGCTATGTCCAAGTTAACTGTGAGTTTTTTCTAAGAATTATGAGTGCTCAGTAAGTATTAATGAATTAATTTATGTTCTGGACCCTAAATTCCATATTACCAAAAAAAAAAAAAATCTTTGAAACAACTGCAGGCATTTTGCACATGGACTGCAATTAGATTAGACCTTTCTGGGCCAGAGTATGATGTAATCCTGAGCACTCAGAGCTCAGCTTTTTCAAAAATCTTGAGAGATCCAAGGTGGATAACTCATAGAGTGGATTGATTTTTGTAATATCCTAAAGTTGATCTGTGATTGTTCCAGACCGTGATCAAAGTGCCTGTCCATTTCAACAATGTGTTATGTCGCCTGCTCTGTCTTTCCCAGAGCGGAGGCTGTAAGTACCTCCCTTGTGGGAACAACAGAAGAGATGGCTAGCTTCTGTGCACTGGCTCATTGAAGTGGTGCCACGTCAACCAGATGTTTTCAGCCCAGTCAAGCCCACAGATGCCATGGTTTCATGATTCCTTAATCCAAAGATTACCTAGATGAGCCAAATTGGTAAAATGTCAGGGTTTCCAATGAAGCCGGTTCATCTTTTGTTACATGCTTCTCTGTGCAGCGCTCTCTCGGAAAGGAGGACCTCTGTTTCTTGCCCTGGTAATGTTTCCAACGAAGTTATCAGGGCTGTTTGTTTTTGCTGCCCTTGGATGTGGTGCTGGATGAGGTCAGGAGAATGGAATGAGAGTGGCCACAGAGGATAATGAAAATGTTTCCACAGCTGGCTGGCGAGAGGGGGCGGGCCTTTAAAGATGAGCTTGCATGTGGAGGTGGATGATATAAAACATCTGTCACACGGGGAGGAAGCAGAAAACAATTGCCTTTGAAGCTTGCCTCTCCACAATGAGGCGGGGGTTGCCCTCTGTGATGGGAATGGAAGATGGGGCTATTGGCAAGCAGATGGCTCCCGGACTGCTCTTGCATGAAAACAAGCGAAAGTATATGTTGTAAACCTCTGAAGCTAGTCAAATTGTCTGTTTATCTTTTTTTCCTGAACATTCATTTCCTCTTTCCTTGTGTATTTCATATATAAACTATGAGAAAGGGAAAGGAGGGGTAAGACAAAGGGGTGGAAGAAAAAAATAAAAATAAATTCTTAATATTTTTTCTCTCATAGAACATTAATGTGCAGTAGAATGGCTGGGAGGTCAGGAAAATGTTTCGGGATGAATTGATTGTAATGTATGCGCAGTGTAGCCTATACTACATGTAATTCTTTAACAGAGTTGAAGAAAAGTTGTGTAAAATACGCCACAGATCTCATGGTGAGGGACCTTAAAATTTGAATTGATTTAAGTAGTATTTCATTTCACTTCCAGCAACATCAGGAAATAATAAAAATATACTCGTGCACTATTTCTTTTTCTTAATACTTTTATTTATTAGCCAATAGAGAAAGGAGGGAATGGGCATGCCAGGGCCTCTTGCCAGTACAAAAGAAGTCCAGATGCATGTACCACTTTGTGCATCTGGCTTCACATGGGTACTGGGAAATCAAACACGCATAACCAGGTTCTGCAAACAAGTGATTTTAACAACTGACCCATCTCTTCTGCCTATTAGTACACTCTTTCTGACAGAATGATGTCAGTTCAGTTTTTTTTTATTCCATCTACATTTAAAAGAAATGTAAGGGCTGGAGGGAAGGCTTAGCAGTTAAGGCGTTTGCCTGCAAAGCCAAAGGATCCAGGTTCAATTCCCCAGGACCCACGTTAGCCAGATGCACAAGGGGACGCATGTGTCTGGAGTTTTTCTTCAGTGGCTAGAGGCCCTGGCACGCCTATTCTCTCTCTCTCTTTCTTTCTCTCTCTCTCCCTCTTCCCTCCCTCCCTCTTTCTCTGTCAAATAAATAAAAGAAATAAAGCAATGAAATTAGAATATATATATATATATATGTATATATATATGTGTATATATATATATATATATATATATATATATATATATATATTGCAAATAGATTAACCTGATTCCAGATGTTGAGTATTAGTGGACACTGCAATTTCAGATGTCCTGTGGATGATCTTGGCAATACTGTGGTGGCTTTTGGCTCCAAGCCACACTACTGTCCTCTGGTGAGGAAGTAGCCACATGAAACTGGACCACTTTTGTCCCCACCTGCATAGCAACATGGACATTCCTTTCTTCATCACTCATTCTAAACTGCCTTCTGTATCTGGTTCCCTGGCATGTACTTCTGAGCAACAGCCGTTACAGATCTGTGTCTGGTAACAAAGGAATTAAAGGTTGAGGGAGCTTCTTTGGTCTTTTGGGTGGTGTTCTTGGCTTTGGTTTTTGTATTTCCTGTTCTCTACATTGGCAGGACAGAATTGAGTTTGTGTGCCGAGAGAGCACTAAAGTGTTCATGGCACAGCCGTGAGTAAGAGAGGTATGCCAGAGCAAGAAACCGGGTTGATCCCAGCCCCCCCCCAAAAGACACACACACACACACACACACACACACACACATGCACACACACACACACACACACTCACGGCCTCTCACAGGAACTGAATTTCTTTTTCTTTTTTTTTTTTTTTATTAACTATTTGTGATAAAACCAATGAGTTGTATAATTGTTAAGAAGATGATTTCAAAGTATCTATTCCTCAAGAACCAACAAGGGCAGGAGATGTCACACTGGATAAAGTGCTTGCTGTATAAGCAAGAAGACCTGCATCCAGATCCCCCAAATCCGTTATACGATACCAGGTGCAGTCGCTCATACCTTAACCCCATTGCTGGGGAAGCGGGGAAGGGAAACCACGACTCTCTGGTCACCTAGTTTTGCAGAATTGATGATCTCTACATTTAATGAGCGACCCTATCTCAAAAAAAATAATATTAATAATAAGGTGGTGATCAACTGAAAAAGATTCCCAGTGTCAACTTTGAGTTTGCACATTAATGCACGCACTTGCATGTACGCATGCACACCCCCACAGGAAAAAGAAAAACAGAACTAAAAGGACAGTTAATAAAACGATTAAGAACTAAATCAAGGATCTCTTTAGAAGAAAAACAATAGAAAATCTACTCCAAAATGAAGGCAAAGAGGAGAGAGAGCATTCCTTCCCAACCTTACATTAAATCTCATACGCCTGGGGTCATATGGGACTGCAAACTCCGGCTCACTGGGTCTGGGTGGCTCTGCAGAGATTCTGTACTGAGACCCATACATTGTCTGGTCCCAGATCATGCTTTGAGGGACAAGTTGCTAGAAAATATCAGGATACTCTATCCACCTAAGGGAAAAACAAATGTTCAAATGACTTGGACAGTCACACTGTTCAGGAAAAAGAAGCCTAAATGGGGTAAAACATGGAGCTAAGTTTCTGGTACAAATCCTAAAGCAAACAGGACACTGAAGAGCAGGAAAAATAAGTGGCCTTCATCTCATAGCCAGGCTATACGTTGTGCATTCGCTGACATCTTGAAGGGCTGACAATTGGCTCCTGTTTGGATACGGACATGTGCAGGTTTAGGTTATGTATGCCCATTCTATTAGGACAAGTTTTATCTCCGCATTGGATTATAAAAGATTTTCTCCTCAGGAAATGTCCTGACTTCGAGGCTTGCTACTCTCAATGATACTAATGGAAAGTATACTTTAAGGGCAAGTATATGAGTCATTTAATCTGGTCGTGACTTCACACCTGTATCCATAGATTTATTTGAATTGCTCACTCTTGCCAAGTAAATTCTTTAAAACGTCTTAAAGGAGAAAAGATATAGCCAAGAAATGTTCTCCCAGGGACTACAGAACCAAGTTCCTTTTGTAGCGAATTGCTAGACAATAAATAGCTACTTTCCTGGTAATAGCCAGCGTGGAGGTGTTGTGTGACGTATTTAGGCAATTGGCAACATAAACAATGGCCGTAAGGAAGATAACAGATAACTTTTCCTCCTAATCACCCCCGTGGGTTGAGAAGTGATTTCCCAGACCCACTGACACACAGGATCTTTCACAGGAGAGAAAGCTGGGCAGGTGAGCCTTTTAGCCAATGTGTAACTTAGGAAAGTTTCAGTGGGAGGCTTTAAGATAGCTCACAAGTCTTAAGTATTGGTTAAAGCCAGATAAACATTTTGTTTTTACTAGACAAAAGATATTCACCCATATGGTGGACATCATCTCTGCCTTATTGTTTAAAGGAGACATACCTGGGATACTGCCTTTGGTACCTCTCGAAACCACTGAGCTGAAAATCAACTCAGAGCATGCAATGGGAAGAATGTATGAATGAATACAGTCATTCTTCTTCACAGCATAGGAAGAATATCTGGAAATAGGTGGTTCTTAGAAAAAGACATCTTTTATTTCTAATAAATGCTATCTTAAAGACCAGGAGGAGGGTTCGATGGGAAAAGTGCTTCCTGCACAAACATGAGAATCTGAGTTCACATCCTCAGCCCCCAGGCAAAACATCAGGCATGACGTTTGACCCTGTACTACAGCATTGAGGAGGCAAAGAAATAAGAGTCCCTAGAGCTTACTGATGAGCTGGTCTAGCCAAATCAGCGAGCTCCGTGTTCAGTGAGAGACCCTGTCTCAAAACACCAGGTATAGACCAATTGAAGGAGACACCCAGCATTAAGCTTTAGTATCCACACACACGAACACTCCCACACAAGTACACACATGCCAAAACAAACAGACAAACAGACAGAAGCCCTTTAACTTGCATTTGGGTTTGAGATATCAAAGGATTTCTGCAGCATTTTGTCAGATATGTGCAATTCGTCTAGAGTGGAAATCCTTGTAATCTCATAGTAAATGACCAGAAGGTCATTGACTGGGCAAACAGGAAAACATTAAAGGCAAGCAATGGAACTAGTAGCCCAGAGTGACTTTGAACTTTGGATCCTTCTGCCCCCTTGCCCATTCCCTTCATTGACTATTGGGATTACAGGAGCGGTTCACCGCCCCCAGTTTAGGTGGTACTGGGAATCCCACGGAGGGCTACATGCATGCCAGACAGGTGCTCTGCAGGCTGTTACATCCCCAGCCCTGGGTGGAAGTTCTAAGTCAGAGGATGCCTCTGCTGTCTCAAGTGAACCCTCTCGCCCAATGTGAGCGTGGAGCTCCATTCTATTAAAGTCACAAGAGCCCTGGTTAAGGGTGCAGTGCCACCCACTCATCCAGTCATTCATCTGCATTAGCCTAGCATCTGATAGAGGGCAGGCACTATACTAGGCTTCATGATCCATAAAATTTACACAAGGTCAGCTGAGCATGGTGCTTCATGCCTGTAATCCCAGAACTGGAGAAGGTGAAGTAGGAAGATTGCTGTGAGTTTGAGATAGGTGTGAACTAAAATGAGACCCTGCTTCAAAAAGAAATTACAAAACAAAAATATCATGCTGAAAATGACTCCAATGAACTAATGAATTTAGGGTCTTTTTAACAAAAGTATTTTTTTAATTGAGAGAGAAGGAGAGAGAGAGAGAGAGAGAGAGAGAGAGAATGTAGTGGTGTGCCAGGGCCTTTAGCCACTGCAAATGAACTCTAGACTTATGCACCACCTTGTACATCTGGCTTTATGTGGGTCCTGAGAAATCAAACCTGGGTCCTTTGATTTTTCAGGCAAGCACCTTAACTGCTAAGCCATCTCTCTAGCCCAATTTAGGGTCTTAAAGAGAAACAAGGTCTGATTATAACGAAGATGTGCAAAGTATTATGAAAACAGATGAGTAAGTGATCAACATTTCGGGCCAATCCATGAGAGATGTCCCCTAAATTTTAGCCTTTGATAAGGATCTCAGGACACGTGGGAACCTGCTACATGCTGTCGGCATCCCCCCAAAAGACAGCAAGGACACAAGGCAAGGTCAGAGTGATGAGTGAGCTCATACGGCAGAAAGCACAGTAACATGTGAGTGGACTTGGGTCACCAAGGTAGAGGGGGGATGAAAGCCATACATCGTTGCTGTTGTTGTTGACTCTGGGCCTCAAGCTTACACTGGCCTTGAGTTCAGTGTGTGGTCAAGGACGAGCTTCACTTCCTGGTCCTCTTGCCCCCACATCCCTGAGAGTTGGTATTATAGTCAAGTACCCTGCCTAGATGAGATCATGTAGGGTTTATTGTGTGTGTGTGTGTGTGTGTGTGTGTGTGTGTGTGTGTGTGTGTGTACAGGTGTTCCTACTGTATGGGTACATGTGTGTGCATGCATGTGGGGGGGGGGGCTATGTACCTTCATACACAGGTGTACCTGTGCACGTGTGGAAATGTGGAAGCTGGATAAATATATTTGGTGGTGTCATAGTTTTTTTGTTGCTTTGGTTTGTAAGTATATAACTATCACCATGTGGGGAAGGCACCCACCCTGGTGCCAAGACAAAATGATTTCCGAGGCGTTTCATTACATCACTGTTTGGGTTTTTTTCCCCTACACAAACAGCCTAACTGCTTTTCATCTGTCCGTTACCATGCTTGATTTTTTTGTTGTTCTTTTTTCCAGATAGAGTTTCATACTATGTAGTCTCAGGATGGCCTCAAACTCATGGTGATCCTCCTACCTCTGCCTCCTGAGTGCTGGCATTAAAGGCGTGTGTCACCATGCCCGGCTCCATGCCTGAATTTTTACAACCCATTTGTGGGGGGTGGTGTATATGTCCCTTGGTTGCATGGTTGGAGTAAGAATGAGTGGGCACCAGATTGTGGTTATTGAAACTGGAAGAAACTTCCTGAAGAGGTTCTGGGGTCTTTGGATGAACATTTAATCTTTCTATTGGTCTAGAAACTACTATGATTTTCCAAAGTAGAAACAGTAAAGGAAAAGAATAACCAATCTTTATAATAAATTCTTTAAAAATTTTAAAAAGGGATAATCTTTATAAGCAGATCTAGGAGTTCAGTGGTCTATGAATAGAGCTCGGTTGTATGTTGAGTCAAAAAAAAGTACTTGACCATTGAGCCCCCAAATCTCAATTTTTTTTAGCTCTTCCTCAACAATGTTCTACATTCAATAGCTCCTTCTGTTTTTAATGTTTCCAAAGAAACTTGTTAAAAACACTGACAACTATGACAAAACCACATGTTTTTTTTTTAGTTTTAGGCACTTAAAGATTCAAAAAAAATCCTATTGAGAACTCTATCTCTGTACCTGATTTTGCTAAGAAATACTTCAGTGTGACATATTTGCTTCATATTCTCATTCAAAATGACACTATTGTATCAATAGGTACTTAACCAATAATTGAAACTATTATTCACAGTCGAGTAGGCATGGTATGTAATCAGGAATCTTCTAAGGGATATTCATGGGTAAATACTAATTTGGTTTTAGTGTCTTTTAATATTATTTTTAAAATCCATACTTTGAGTGTCAAGGGAATTAATAAAAAAAACAACCGCGATAGCATTTGATTCACAAGGAGAAGAAAATACATCTTTTTAAAAAATATTTTATTTTTATTTATTTATTTGAGAGAGGGAAAGAGGCAGAGAGAGAGAGAGAGAGAGAGAGAGAGAATGGGCACACCAGGGTTTCCAGCCACTGCAAATGAACTACAGATTCATGTACCTCTTTGTGCATCAGGCTTATATGGATCCTGAGGAATCAAACCTGGGTCCTTTGGTTTAGCAGACAAGCACCTTAGACACTAAGCCATCCCTTTAGCCCAATATCTTTCTTTTGTTTTTAAATAATGAATAGTCGTTCATTGATGGATTATGTGCATAGCCTCGCAGATACACTGTTTAGTTGTGGACAATGTCTAACTTTAATTTATTTCTTTAATTTTGTGTGTGTGTGTGTGTGAGAGAGAGAGAGAGAGAAAGAGAGAGAGAGAGAGAGAGAGAGAGAGAGAGAGAGAGAGAGAGGAGAGGAGACATTCCAGGGCCTCTTGCAGCTACAAACATACTCCATGTAGGTGCAACAGTTTTTGCACCTGGCTTTATGTCAATACTAGTAAACTATACCTGGAGCATCAGGCTTTCCAAGCAAGTTCCTCTCACCCTGGTGTACCTGCTTGCACTCCCCCCACTTCAAATAAGTAAAACTTTAAAAATTAACATTAAGTTAATTCCCAAAGATGGTTTTGTTTATCGCATTCAATTCAATTCTGAGAGAAGTGACTCAGAAATGATAAAAGGAATGAAAAGACTCATTGATAATATGGATATCTTGGGGCCCCAAGTGGCTTCCTGCTTAACAGGATTGTCCATCACTCTCACATACAACTAAGCAGGGCCTGTGACAAAATGCTTCCCAAACGGAAGGCTTGACATGGCACGTTGGATCTCAAGCACGATACAGAAAACTGCAGGTGAAAGTTAATGAGTGTTTCCAAAGATGAGGCACATGGCTCGCTTCTTTTTATTCCCATCTCTCCCCTGCCCTGTCTTCTGCTCTTGCCATCCCAATAGAGACCATGCTGACATCAACAAATGCAAGAGATTAAACATCTCTATGCATACTAAAGGCCAAGGAATACTTGACACTAACATTTCTGAACATGCATTGGGATAGCTCTTCCACAAGCTAATTAAAATGCCTTCTTGGCCTCATGTCATAAAATTATATTGCTATTGGGAACTCACGTCAACAGCTAGATGTTGCCATATCGTTGGTAACCTCAACTGTGCAGAGGGCAGAGATAGAAGAATTGTTGGAGTTCGCTGGTTAGTCAGTGTGGCTGGAAAAACAAAACAAAACAAAAACAAACAACAACAACAAAAAAAGAGGCTCCAGGTTCAGTGAGAGAGACCCCCCTCAAAGAAACATGCAGATGAGCAATAGTAACAGGCAACAGGCTCTAAGCATTCTCCTCTGGCTTTGGCATGCATGTGCATTGGATGTGTGCATCTGCACACACACACACACACCTGTGCATATATCCCCCACACACACTGCAGTTGCAAGAAAATACAAATTAGATAGTGATTCTCAATAGAGCTTATATTTTGGCATTCACACATATGTTCTCCATCGGAAAAGGTTACCCACGCAGGTGGTTGCAGGTTTTCAGGATTCTGCTATCGTTGGGAAATGAATAAACTTGCAGTGACTTCAAATTTTGTTTGAGTATGTATGTATGTATAGCATGTGATTGTATGTTAGTGTTCATATGTGCGTAGGCACAAGTGTTTGCATGTGCACAGGTTGTGTGTGAGTGTGTATGTGTTTGTGAGATTGTGTATGTGTGTGTGTGTGTGTGTGTGTGTGTGTGTGTGTGTGTGTGTGTGCGCGCGCGCGCACATGCACGTGGAAGGCAGAGATTGACTTCAGGTGTCTTCCTCAATTACTTTCTGTCCTATATACCAAGGTAGTGTCTCTCACTTGAACCCAGAGCTCACCAATTTGGCAATTCAGATAACCAACTTGCTTTGGGGATCCTCTGCTTCCATCACCTAAGTGTCGCATTTTATCTACTGAACCATCTCTCCAACCTCCAAAGACTTCAAATTGCCTTCATATATTAGCAGGAGATCAACAACACAGATGTATTTTCTGACGATAGATTATATATTCTAAGCCATATGTATGTTCCAGTGAGAGACACAGCCCAGATCTATTGTCAGCTGCCTGAGGAGAGGTCCCTTCCTCTTGGGTAAAGGCAGACCACTGACTATGCTAAATAAATAAATAAATAAATAAATAAATAAATAAATAAATACATAAATAAATAAAAGAATTTCAAAGCAAGTCAGAGTGAAACAAAGTCAGCAAGTTTGGAAAGGAGAGATAAGGAAAGGTGTGTTTTAGATTCCTGTGTGGGTGTTTGGAGAGAGGGCTCTCCTAGGAAAAGGACAGTTGTACATAGCTGAGACATGGTGTAAGCTTCTCCAGAGAGAGCTCTGTCTAGGTGTCATTACAGTGTGCGTGTGTGTGTGCGCGCGCATGCATATTTCTGCTGCTCTTTTTTCTCAAAGCATGTAATTTGCAACAAGGCTTAAAAATTAAACAAAGTTCAAACTTAAGTAAAATGGGGGGGCATAGAGATGGCTTAGCTGTTAAGGGCACTTGCCTGAAAAGCCTAAGGACCCAGGTTCAACTCTCCAGATGCACGTAAGCAAGATGCACAAAGTGACACATGCATGCAGGTGGCCCGTGTGGACAAGGTGGCACACATGTCTAGACTTTTTTTTCAGTGTCTAAGGCCTTGGCATGCCAATTCTCTCTTCTCTCTCTCTCTCTCTCTCTTTTGCTCTCTCTTTCTCACACACACGAAAAAGAAAAATTAACTAAGCAAAATGTACAAGCAAGTTTATTTATTTTTGTATCCTAAAGAACTTTTGGGAAGTGAAATTCTGAGGCTGTTTTCTAAATAGTAGTACTTGGGTTTAGGGAAGAGAGAGGAGTGCTGCCTTGGCTTAATTCAAGGTCACAAATAGTCTGGAGCTGAATAACTATGGTTTGCTGTCCATAGCATCCTTGTTTCAGATGTCTACAGGAAGGTAGGTACCAGCTCTGTAGGTCTGTAGGTAGTTTTATTTTTATCACTTGTGTTGAATTTCCTGACTCTCAGCCAGATTCTAGATAGACTGTCCCTCTCCCCTTGTCCCTTCACTATCCCCTGTCATTCTATCCAGCCTCACATCCATGATGAACTTCTGAGAACCTTACCCAAATTTCAGTCATTGCATATTTCAGAGTGACCCTTTCATCCTTTGGTCAACAAGCAGGGCAGCTTCGCTTTGTAGAAGCAGTGGTGAAAATGGCCCAGATGGTCTTTCAGCTGTAAGGTCATTGTGTTTTCACTGGAGTCACAGCATGCTGCAGTATTTTTCTTCGCAACCTAAACATTGAACAAATCCACACATCCGGAGATGCAGAAGTGAAGAAATCAGTTTCCCTTTGCGTTCCGTTTGCCATGCGAACTCTGTCAGATGGCAGCACAGTCCATAAGTTTCAAGGAAGCGAAATCCCCCTTAAATATATTGACAATGCCTGTAAAAAAGCACTCTGCAGCCTATGACTCAAACACAATCGGGAGGGGGGATGGATGTGATCCTCGGTGTCACAGTTATGGTGGAGAGCACCAGTTTGGGCTGAACAACAGTAAAATTTTATTTCTGTCTTTCCCTTCCCCTCTGTATTTCCCTTTTTCTTCCTTCTACTACACAACACACACACACACACACACACACACACACACACACACACAAAGATTCAATGAGGGCTAGAGAGATGGCTTAGCGGTTCAGGCGTCTGCCTGTGAAGTCTAAGGACCCAGGTTCAATTCCTCAGGACCCACATAAAGCCAGATGCACAAGGTGACATATGCATCTGGAGTTCCTTAGCAGTTGCTAGAGGCCCTGGAGTGATCATTGTCTCTCCCTCCCTAGCTGCTTCTGCCCCTCTTTCCCTGGCTATTATCAATAAATAAGTAAGTAAGTAAGTAAAATTATGTTAACTTTAGCACACAGTAATGATAAATGGCATCTTTTGTTAAAGATAACCATGCTTCCACCTCTCTAAGGTGTCCATCTGTGATAAAATACCATCTAGAAATTCATTTCTCTCAGAGATTCCTGTCAGTTACTTCCAGTTAACTCACTAATTGTAAATGGCTTCTGTTCTCTTGAGACATAAGATTTGACGCTGTCAATGACATGTGAGGATTCTTTATTCATTGAACATATTTACTGAAGATAAGGAAGTGTACTCTTACGGATCTTCCCCCAACAATGCTTAGTATATTATTCTTCTACTTGCAAGCTGGTCTATTCAGGAAAGAATTCTTTCCCTCATATTATTTTGCGCTATGTCCTCTGTGTTGCTATTTTGCAGTTCTGAATTACAAGTCCCCTCCCACTCTTCCCTTTGATTGTCTGGATTCTGTTTATACACAAAAGCAGCACTCAAAACAGCTGGAATCAAATGAGCGCCCACACATTGGTTTCTGTGAAAAGATCCTCCCAGAGACCATACAAGCCTTCCTAAATTAATTCCAAGTGAAGGCTTTCAGTCTTCTGTACTGATCATGCATGAATTTTGAGGGATCTGTCTGTCAAATGCTCAGCTCTGTCCTCCTCTTACTGCTTCCCCCCAAAAGACAAAAGTTGGCTTCACATCCCATGAGGAGTATACAGACTCCAGGTCAATGAGAAGGATACATCCTCACAAAGAAATGCTGGTTTTTACCTATAATATGCATAAACACTCCTCTATGTATCTAGGGCAGGCTGATTAGAAATGAGATGTTACTGGAATTGTGGCAAGTTAGCTCTGCTTCAATGTCTAGTGGCAAACATTTCAAGAGCATCACTTAAGTTTCAAATTCAAGAGGATGATTGAGAGCTGCAAATGGACTATTTGGTACTGCGTGTGCTATGTACGTGTAGGGACCAGTTTCCAGACCTCCATCACTCACATGAATGTTAGGCATGAGCGCATGTGCCTATAAGCCCAAAACTTGGGAAGCAAAGACAAGCGGATCATCAGGGTAAGTTGGCTACTTAGTCTAGCTGAATGGTTGAGCTCTGCATTCATTGAGAGAATTTGATATATCAAATAAAGTAGAGAGGTAGATGGAGATGTTGTTAATATCTGGCCTACACACACACACACACACACACACACACACACACACACACACACGCACACACACACACATGCACACACAGGCATAAACATGTATGCATAATATACACATAACAATAATAACAAAAATAAGAGAATTGGGGTCAGGCTGAAAAAATGGCTTAGTGGTTAAGTGTTTGCCTGCAAAGCCTAATGGCTTGGATGCAATTCCCCAATACCTATGTGAAGCCAGATGTGCAAGTAGTGCATGTGTCTGAAATTCATTTGCAATGCCAAGAAGCCCTGGCACACACATTCCCTCTCTTTCTCTCTCCCTCTCTCTCTCTTTCACTAATATATATGGTGTATATATGTTATATATGATATATTAAAAGAATTAGTCTTATGCCTGCTTTGGATTAAAATATTGAGAAATTGTCTTTTTTTTTTTTTTTTTTTGCTAAAGCAATGCTTCAGGACTTAAATTTAACTTGGTTAGTCTATAATTTATCCATAGGTGATTTGAAAAGAAACCAATTCTTAAGGTGTTTAATTCTGGCCTGAAATGAAGGATAGTGAGCACTTTTTAAATGTTATAGTTGCCAGGATGATGCACTCAACCTGAAGCCACTTGTGGAAGGGAAGGGTTTGTGCAGGCTTTCAGTTTCGAGGGGAAGCTTCGTCATGTCGGTACGTGTCATCCGGACAGGGAAGGCATGGCTGAGCGGACACCCAGGGTGTCACATCTCATCACAGCATCAAGAAGTACACAGTCTCACAGTGATTCAGTTCTCAACACCTAGTAGTTCTAGACTAATAATAAACCTCAAGTTCCATCCCTAATAACATATCTCCTCCCACAAGTAATCTTCCCAAAGACTTCAACAACACAGCAAAGTAGGAAACGGTATCATAAGCTCATGGGTCTATGGGGGACATTTTTTGTACAAACTGTCACAGAGAGAAAAGTTAAGTGTCTTCCAGTAAAGAAATTAGGGCAAGAAGACAATAATCAATGTGTCTGTATTATATTATGTTTACTTATAGTGAGTAAACCCTGATGACAGCTTGGCTCTTATTTAAGAAAAATTTTAATGAATGAAAATTCACAAAACCATCAATAACATCAAAAGACACAGATATGCAACTATGTAAATTTACAAACTATGGATCTGAATTTTCAGAATGTCAAATATGTTTTCTGTTTGGTAAATAGCAACTCCAATTTTTAGGTAATTAATGTTGAATTTTGGTATGTCCTTCAGAGCAGTCCAGGCAAGAACTCCATCAAGGTTTGAGCTCCTTCCTGTATGGTAGACTGTATTTGGAATAATCAAGCATTGTATGTATAAATGATATGAATAAGTATAGTAACCTGAAGGTTTGATTCAATATTGACAAAAACTGAAAGGCTTTCCATTAGCATTTAAAATTTTCTTTTTTAATATTTTATTTATTTGTTTGTTTGAGAGAGAAATAGTGATAGAGGTAAAGATAGAAAGAGGCAGATAGAGAGAATGGATGCACCAGGCCCTTTGGCCAAATGTAAACAAAATCCAGACACTTGCACCACCTTGTGCATCTGGCTTTACGTACATACTGGGAAATCAAACCTTGGTCCTTTGGCTTTTCAGGCAAACACCTTAACCTGCTATGCCATCTCTCCTGCCCATGCTAATAATTTTCAATCAAATAATTTTATGTTTGGAACAGAAGGAAAAGATTTACATGAATTGGGAAAGTATCCTATGTGAAGTGTTGAGAATGTGAATGATAGATATCAAAGATACATCCCATATGAATCATATCTGAGGAAATTCTGTTCATACAACATATAGTGACATGGATATACATAAAAGTCACCTAGGACTGAATTTATCCTTTTCTGTAAAAAAAAATGAGCGAACACACTGGAGGTTAGTATAAAAACTCACCTCAATTTTATTTGTATATAAAATTTTCCTTCCTCTTGGAACAAGTTTTCAGATGGACATTGTATGTGTGCTTTTAGGGTGCTGTGATCACGCCAACCATGGACCATCCCATGTCCATGCAGCCGACAAACATTGTGGGTCCACTGGCACAACAGATGAACCACCTGTCACTGGGCACAACAGGAACGGTGAGTTTCAGTTTGTTTTATCTGCTTGGATTTCCCTTGCTTTGCCAATGACCTGGTCTGTAACCCTCACTTGACACACTTTTTGGGTTCCAATATGAACAAATTCACTCAAATTCAATTGCAGGGAAGAGTCACTCCTATGGACAAGGTGGTGGGTTTGCCTTTAAATTCCTGTTGCTTCTCATTGTCGGGTCCCTATACACCAGATGTAGCAGCTCTTTGTATAAAGATGTCCTTCTAAATGCATCTGAAAGTCTAGATCCCATGATGATATACTTGAACCAGCTTTTCTTTTCCTGTTTACCAGTTGAGCCCCTCCACTCCCCAGTCCTTCCTAAGACAGGAGATAGCTCAGATCATCAATGATACAAGAACACAGAGGAGTTTGAAGGAATAAAAAGTAACATAGCACTTGGTATGACTGAGTTCTTCTCATCTTTCTTCTAAATATGTTGATATACATAATATTGATAGGTAGGGAAGGAATCTAATGTGTGTGATCTTTTCGTATAATCTACAATAACTTTGTCCAGTCTTGTTTCTCATTAAAGAGCAAAAGTGTACTGAAAAAAAAATGTCAATTGCACCCTTGATTTCTACCACAGGCAAAACATTATTTTTTAAAGGAAAATTTTCCTAGTATTCATGTCTAATACAACTTTAAAACTATGAAATTTTGCTTGCTATTACATTACAGGAAACAGTGTAGCTATTGTTAGATACTCTCTGCTACTGATTTGTTTCTCATAAAAAGTTTGTTTCTCATAAAAATCAGTGCATATAATCTTAATATTTATAAAGATAAAGAAAAGACAAACATATTGTTGGTTAGGGAACCTTAAATATACAAAGAGCTCTAGACCAGGAGTCACGAATCCTAAATCAAAACCATGGTCCTAATTTTCTTTTCTGTGTTCTTGGAGCATTGAACTGAATATATGGGGCCATTTGACTACATAAATTTACATCTTTAGGCCTATGCATGTCTCTTTGTTACCACTTTTAAGATTCCTCCAAGAGGGGCTGGCATCACCTACCAACATTAATGCACCCTCTGCACACTGGCTCTACATGGGGATTGACCTTAGCTAAGGTTCTCTTGACTCATAGGCCTTAAGGAATATAAGAAATTGCTCTCTCTCTCACACACACAGTCCTCACTGCTCTTCCCTAAATAGAAAATAAGCCCAAACATTCCAGTGGAAAAAGGCACATTGTTTCAGAAAGAAATCTAGGTTTATGAACAGGAGCAGGGCCCCTGTGTCTGAGGCCTCCACTGCAGAGCCTGCAGCAAGGCTTTGGTGATAACTTATATGTCAAGAAGCCTGGCATAGGTCATGTAATTTCTTAGGCTTCTGTCTAGATTTTTAGGAGTCATGTCCACACTATGCTACACTGTTGTATTTTCATCAAGGAGATGAAGTGTAAAGATAATATTTTTATTGCTTTTAGTAAAGTGTTAAGTTGATTGGTAGTCAATTTATGAATTCCAAGTGAAGCAGGTCTAAGAACTGTATTGAAAAGAATGAAGTTGATTACAACTCCACTGTTCATTTACCTTCACATCAGCCTCTATGTCTGTCAAAAATGGTCTATTAGGAGTGAATGAAAGAAGGCGATTTTACTGTACTGAATGACAAACTGAAATCTGACCTTTTTTTTTTTTTTTTTGGAGGGAGGTGTGTCATATTGGAAAACAGAGAAGGAAGCCCTATATACATTTTCCTGGTGGCTCAAAAGCATAAGCTAGCTTCATGGATAATGTTACATATTTGTAAACTGGAAAGATGCAATTTCCAGGTTAATGGAAAATATGAGTGAATTCTTAAAGAAATTGAAAATTAAGCTAAAATATAACAGTAGATTGAGAATTATATTAATCAACTTGATAAAGCTCACATGACTGCATGTTTGAGGATTTTCAACAAGCAAACATTGATAGGGCCACAACTTTTACCCATCTTGTGATGATAATAATTTAATAATTCAATAGCACTATGAACTGCAACCATTCTTAACAGGTAAATAATATTAGCAACTGGATTGTTCTTAACACTAAATTCGCCCTAGGTTTTTTCTTTTTTTTTTAAAATTCTACTATTACTTTGCTATTGCAAGTAAAGTAAAAGCAAAAGTTAGATACATTTTAAGATACACTATACACATTAATTATTGATTAAATATTGATGTATAGATTATATACATCATAAACCTATGTAACATTGTACTATACATTAGTTTGCAATGCAATAAGATCCTGGAGAGGTGAAGAGAAGATATATTACTTTGTTGATTCATGCAAAAATTGTAAGTCAGTGTGCTTGCTGCCTACAATACAATCACATTTTTTTCTTAAGTTATCACCCTAATATTTTGGCATACCATCATTGATTTGCTTTTATGTAAATTTTTACTGGTATTTGGAGTGATATTACAGAATTGCAATTGAATTCTTAAATTGAATTTTCCTACCTAGTTGCATCTTCTGACATTTCTATTGCTGGGACAATAGTCTGATTATCATGGAATGCCCATTGGGCTGCGGAATGACCCTGTAGTCCCTTGTATGGGATCTGCATGTTTGAACTGATTCTTTAACCTTCTAAAACTTTTACTTCTTCTCTATCAAAGTGGAAATAACGACACAGACAGCCCAGGGATACTGTGAGTTATAAAGAGAATGACACACACAGCAGAACTAGAACTGCATATGACAATAAAACAGGCCCCTTATCAAGTGAGGCACTCTTTAACGTTAGCCTCTGGTGGCTTCTGCCTGGTTGGAGTCCAGGTTACTGAAAGGGATACAGCACCCTATTAAATCTGCAGGACAACTCAGTCACCCACTGAATCTCAGGGGTTTTGTTTCTTTCTTCAAAATCTCTCCTGCATTCCCCATTAACACACCCTTCCAGAGCTCCAAAGGTAAAATTCTAGCAAGCATGGCCAAGTCACTCAAGGATATACTTTGTAAATATGGAATCAAATTTTCCTATATTTTTCTATATTACAAGCAGAGTCACATCCTACAGACATACATACCATTCATATTGTACTTTGCAGGCATTTTCTGTGTAATAAGAGATCTTTGCTTGACTATTGGACATACAATCCACAGAGATGAGCCCTTTCACAGATTGGAATATGGATATCAAATACGACCAGAGTCATGAGCGGACATATGCGCGCACGCGCACACACACACACACACACACGCACACACACACACACACACACACGGCGCTCGCACCATCCTGTGTTTTGAAGATAGTCTAGCTACATATTTGGATTTGGATGTGAAATCTCCCTGTATTTGAGTATTTGAATATCAGGCTCTGTTTGGCCCCAGAACTCCCAAGTTTATAAACGTGGCCCAAGGTTTTCCTGACTCTCTCCAACCTGTCTGACCACCTCTCCTTTGCTTTTGCAAACTCAGAAAGTCCCATACTGCTCGGCCCATAGAATTTCCTTAACCACCTTCATTTGTTCATGTTTATAAGCCCTGTGTCTCATGTTGAAGACCCCGATATGTGTGTCTTCCATGCTAACCTTGGACATGGATTCATTGTTCTAGCTCCCAGCTCGTTTCTGGCTGACCCCATGTAGATCTCCCTCCGACTCTCAAAGTCAGCATAACTCACACACCCTCCATGAGCTTCCCTGATAAGCTTCTTGCCAGGTGCACCCTCTTCCTCTTGTGTGTCCCTGCCCTGTTTTCTTTCAAGCTAATACTGTGACCATTTGTCTAGCAGCCGAAGGACTCAGTCTGGACCCTTTTCCTTATCCCTCTCACCTCCACATAAAGTCCCATGAGTGAGGTCATAGACACTGGCCAGATTCTCCATCATCTCTTCCCACCGCTTTTCAGTCTCTGTCCTTGGGTTCATCTGATCCATTGTCATAGTCTCCTGATTGCATTTCTTGTTCTTTGCCCCAGTGTTCTCTAGTCCAGTCTCTGCTCGGTTACCCATAGCCAGGTCATCTAAAAGTGCAAAGCAGCCTCTCTCTCTCTCTCTCTCTCTCTCCCTCTTATGTGGGGCTCTTCAGAGACTTTTAAAGATCTGAACTCTTGGAAATTCTGAAAAAAAAAAAAATGTGAGTAGTGAAAACAAAGACCCAGGAAAAGATGGCTTCCCAGGATCGAGCACAGAGAGCTGAGGACAGTGGTCACCAGTAGGCAGTGCTCAGGCTGAAGGGGTGAGGAACAAGGGTACAGTTTTCCTTTTTGCAGGAGTCTACGGCCCCAGTTATTATGTCCCACATTCTTTTTTGAAGATCTCTGTATGTATGTATATATATATATATACACACACACATATACACAAAGCCCATTTTAATCTACATAAAAGCAGGTATATTTCAATCTCATATAGCCCCAAACTTTGAAACGGGCCCAATATAGTTTAATGACCCTATTTTTAGTTTGTCTCTTCAAGGTTTATTGCTGAATTCTCAACCCGTTTCTAAGATGGACTGAATCTATAGGCTCCCAGCTAAGTGAATTTTGTGCAAGCTATATGTTTCCATCTCATGGCTCTGTTGACCTTGAAGATTTTTTTTTTTTCTAGCGTTTCTTCTTTTGTTTACTGATTTATTTGTTTTGTCACGGAGCTCCTCTGATGGAACCTAAGTCCCATTATCCATAGCTTCTTATCACTTGGCTGTCAGCTTAGCAGAAAACACCAGGGGTCTGGCTGCGCGTGGAGAACATCCGGGTTGCATGACAATCTGGTCTCACGAGTTTCTTATCTCCTTTCCATTTGTTCAGTTGTTGGTCACCAGTGGTTCACCATGCCACCAGACTCTGTTGAAAGAAAAGAAAAGACAATAAGATTTTGATCTGCAGGTTCCTTATCTGCAGTTCAGTTTGTGTTCTCAGAGCCAGTAGTGATTTGTGACATTATTAGTGTCCCATGGTATTCACCACAGTTACCTCCCAAAAATAATCTAGGAATTTTAAACCGCTGATTCACCACAGTTCATTAGCATTTCTCAACCACCCCGCTGCTTTATTGCCCTAAATCTTTGATAGCATCAGGTAAAAAAAAAAAAAAAAATGCATTATTCACTTTTTTCCCATTAGAAGGCAAAAATATCAGGATTAAGATGGAGAATTATTAAAAAATGAATATAAGATATTAAAATGACACATGGCTTAGTAAAATGTATCATAAATGAAAAGGAATATATTATACATCCCAATAAATACATTTGCTTTGAATGATTTTTCAGAAAAAAAAAAAAAATCAACCAGTTACAAAGTAATACTAGAAAGAAATTACAGATTAAAAAAGGAGCCAGGTGTGGTGGTACCAAGGTAGGAAGATTGCTGTGAGTTGCAAGCTAGCCTGAGACTGCATAGTGAATTCCAAGTCAGCCTGGGCTAGAGTGAGACTCTACCTTGAAAAAACAAAAATACAAAGAATCACTTTTAAATATTCCTTTCATCTTATTGTAAAATAAAAGCTGTCTGATGGTATAGTGAATGAGAAGTCATTAAGTGAAGGTCTATGGTGATGAAACAATTCCCTTGCAAATGTTAAACTTTTACTATTTAAAAATAGTTTCTAATTTCAAGTGAGTTAATAGTGCATTAGAAAAGCTCTCACTCATGTATAAAATGTCAACATGATGATATGGTTGACAAAAAAAATCAAAAACCAGAGAATAGAAAATGGAATTATACATGAAAAAGTTGTAACCAAACAAACAGAAGCTATAATTTCTCCAAATATGCCTGCATCTGTGTGCGCATGTGCACACACACAGCATTAAGTAGAGGTAAAATCAAATCCATTGCATGTGAAGCTATAGGGGAATAACTAGATGATAATAACCTAAATTTGTACAATTATTATTAGCTACAAATTGGGCTGCCCAAACACTTCAACAAGCAGACATAGCCGTCCCGTTCAAATTTGAAGATAGTTATGAAAGAAGTTAAAGTTAACAGAAAATCCTCCATGCTTTATGTGTGTTTAACACAGCATCTTTACAATGACTAAAAAAGTAGATTGTAAAAAATTATACTCCATCTATAAAATCAAATATAACAATATAAAACAAAAGGAACTTAAAATGACAAGGAAAATTATCATTTATAATGTTAATTCAAAAAGTTTTGGATGCAAATTTGCACATGTAGGGTATAATCAACTATGAAAACAATATTTATGAAATAATTCTACACAGGAAAAAATAAAACAACTGTGGTTATTTTCGAAATGGGGTGGGATAAATTCAATTTTAATCATTATACTTTTCTATACTAGTCAAGTACTCAATAATGAATATTATTTGCTTTTATTGTTTGTTCTTAAATGTTTAAACATACTCTTTTGCAAAGTTGCTAATGACACAAGCCAGTAACAATTATTTATTTATTTATTCATTGGGTTTTGGAGGAGTACTGTGTAGCTGCTGTGTTTCTCTAAACATAACCAGGCACAGGTTTCCTGGGGGACAAAAAAAGGCAGCGGATTACAAATTAATAAAACAAAGAAAAAAAAACAAAGAAAATATAAGTTAAAAGCAGTCATGTTTAGCCAGGCATGGTTGCTCACACCTTTAATCCCAGTGCTCAGAGGTACAGGTAGGAGGATCATCATGAGTTTGTGGCCTGCCTGTCACTACAAAGTGAGTTCCAGGTCAGCCTGTGCTTGAGTGAGATCCTGCTTCAAACAACCAAATAATAAATAAATAAATAAATAAATAAATAAATAAGTAAGTAAGTAAGTAGCACTGGTCTTAAGACATTCCTTTAGCTTTATTTGGAAATGCTTTAAAATGATCCTACTTCTTCTAGACTGGGGGTCATAGTGAGTTCTCTGGGACTTACCCTGTGTCAGGAGACCAAATAGCTCATCACCCTGGTAGAGCTGCATTTAAATCTTGAGCAGGGTTGGCTTTTGCTGGTCAGGATGCTCAGTGTTCATGCCCTGAGTCATCTTCTGACACAGCATTTTCACATACGAGTCCCTGACATGACACACTGTATCAAGGAAACATAATTTTCAAAGTCAAAAACTACTTTGAGTAGGCAAAAAAAGGAGATAAATTTGGGAGTTTTAGTTTTTCAAACAGGGAGCCCATCATATGAATGAAATCAGAGTTCACACAAGAGCGTGCGTTTGGCCACGTTTTGACATCTAATAGTTGGGGTGCACTTCCTGTTTTCTTTTTATAGAAAGGCAAGTCCAGGCATAGCTTGTGCCTCTCTTTCTTTTGGAAAATTGCTGGTTAAGGAATTATATGAAGGCACAGGCTCTTTAGCAGAACAGGTACAGTTGATCCCCCTTGGGCTCCAGATTTTCCAATCAGCACTGTATAGTTGAATTAGCCTTTCTCTAAAATCTGTTATTTCTACTGTTTGGACCCTTTGAAATCAGACAGTTACCATCTCTCCCATAGGCTTGGGACCGACGTATCCATACACACGTTCCTTGGATTTGGGGTACACAGCATCTGGGATCTATCTGACAACCAACCCCTGATCAGGGCTAGAGTGTGGTGCCAACAAAAACTTGGGATTCAAAGCATATTTGACCCATGGACTATGAGAACATTCAATTTTTTGATTGATCTCCTTTAAAGTTATTTCTTTGTTTTGTTTGCCAGTACTTTGGTTCATATGAAACTTTGAGCCCTCCTTTCCAGATAGACTGTCTTATAAAACTCTGACATCATTCAGGGAGGACCATTCCCCCCACTGTTTCCCTACAGGAGAGTCCAGACAGACTGAGGAACATCACAACATGCGCAGTGTCGTGGCAATGGGGACCATGGTATCAACTGTCCACTAGAGTCATAATGTCTTGACTGTTTCAGGAAAGGGGATGGGGACAGGTGGCCCTATTACACTCAGTGGGCCCTTCCGACTTTTAAAGCTAAGATTCTGTTTTATTTTCTTCGGACTTCATCACATTCTTTCTCATGCTCTTTTCATTCCAAGATTCAATCCCAAGACAGAATTATGGTACTCCACCAGCTGTTATGTCAGGTAGGAGCATTCTAATTCCTTTCAGACTCGATTGGAGGGGAGAGCTGGCGCTTGCCTTGGTTTTCTTCCAAACTCTTTAAAGCAGTGATTCTCAACAGGGGTGGGTCCAGAAGGCTGGAATTTTCAGATGGACAGGGTGTTCCATGTATTTATGGGAAGCATATTGAACATAATTATCTGGCTTTATGTCTGGAAAACAAATGTGTTCCCCTTTTCAAATGAAAAGTAAGAGACAAAAGACACTATCAAGACCAAGGATGTGGTAGAAGGTAGTGTAGGCTCTAGGTATGAATCACTGTCAAGGTGAGAAAAGGTCGTCAGAATTTATGAAGGATGGGAGATGGAATTTCCATGAATCACGAAAAAATAGGTTGAGGATCACTGCTTTAGGGCCCAGAGTGCCTCTGAAATCAAAAGCTCATCTCATTTTGCTTGCTTGGCACCCAGTATAGGGTCGGCGTACTCAGTAGAATTTGTTGAATGAATCAAAACTTTAAAAAACAAATTGTTCCAAAAGTGATACTTTTTTCAGAACCAAAATGAAGTTACCAGCATTCGTTATATACAACAAAGGGGCAGAGGGGCTCCAGAGGATTTTTAGTTAGTAATATTTCAATTGCTTTGTAACACTTAATGGTACAACTTGTAGCTGATTTTTGTGAGTGAAATGGGTTGTTTTATTTGATTTTTGAACTGCGTGGATATTATGCTTTTCCATCTCACTTTTGAATTTTTGTTTGTTACAAAAGCAAAAAATGGGCACAACTGTTCATTTTTGTGGACTTTTTTAATGGGTTGAAAGATTGACATCTCCTTACCCCCCACAAAAAACCTTTTGAACTCTGATTATTTGGCATGTGATTATTTAGCAAAAACATGAAAATGAAACCAAGAAGGGCACTGGAACGAGAGCATGGAACAGTCCTGAGCGCCCAGAAGGAAGTTTAGTCACGTGACCACATGACAGGGGCTGTCCTGCCCTCAACCTCTGTGGTGGCTTGAGCCAGCATCTGCAGGGAGGTCTTCCTTTATGCACTATGGAATTGCTTAGTTATGTTGACGCCTGTGTACTCTAAAACTGTACAAATGTCCTCGTTGAAGAGCCGCGACTTACCTTTCAATTGTGACATCATTTTGATCCTCTTCAAAATATCTAAAAATTGCCCAGTTCATTAACACACAATTTTCCCCAAAATGTACTACCTGTCAAATTTCAATGTGCTGTCTTCATTTAAAACAGGAAACATGGAGGAGACTCTGTTTGATGTGTGCAGTATTTATCTTGTGTATGCTTGGCTGTTTGGTTGTTGTGTTTTCACGAAAGGAATATGTGTTCTTTATAATTTCCCAACCTGAGTAAAGATGAAAGGCACAGTCTGTAACTGACCATCAACTAGGCATCCTGATGTCACTTTCAAGGTCCCAGCGAAAGCGGCATTCAGTGTCAAAAGCACTTAGTAGACATCAATCATGGGTTTATCCCTACACAAATCTTTCCAGGCAAGAAGCTCCACATCAACTCAGAGTGCCCATCTGATTTCATTGAAAATTTTTCAGGGCATAAATGACTTGATAAATGTAATAGTCTAAGAAGTGTATCAAACATCACAGTGTGTGCTTCAGAACCACTAGAGAGTCCGTGCGTTATTTTCTCATGCAGCAGTGGATGATGGGAGATAGGAAGAATGGAAGCGAAAGACATGGAGACACTTCAGGACATGAGTAATCAGAGCTGTGTACTTGGATTTAAAATTTGGGGAGTACGAAATAATTGTGGCAAAGCTCTGGTCATGGGGCAGGTGACCACAGTCACCTTGAGAGGACATGACCCAAATATGGGAGACATAAATGTAAGAAATGTTACCTTGCTTATGCTAAGTTAATAGAACAGATTTGCACTGAAAAGCTCCTAAACTTGAAATTAGTGATGTGGGAAAATAAAAGATTATGGGCTTGAAAAATGGCTCAGTGGTTAAAGGTATTTACTTCCAAAGCCTACTGGCCTGAGTTCAATTCTGCAATGCCCAGTTGATGCCAGATACACAATGTGGAGCATGTGTCTGGAGTTTGTTTGCAGTTGCAAGAGGCACTGATGTGCCTTCTCTTTCCCCTCACAAATAAAAATATTAAGAAAAGGATTTGGCTGAGATCTATGCTTATATTTCCTCTTTTCATTCAAGAATTACTTTCTATTAATATTTTATTTATCTTTTAGAGAGAAGAGAGAAGAGGGAGAGAGGATTGTTGGGCCAGGGCTTCTAGCTACTGCAAATGAACTCCAGACACATGCACCACCTTGTGCATCTGGCTTATGTGGGTCCTGAGGAATCAACCCAAGCCCTTAGGCTTTGCAGGCAAGCACCTTAACCCACTAAGCCATCTCTCCAGTCCCAAGAATTACTTTTTAAGATGACTTTACATCCACTGGGAGTGGAAGATAGCATATAAGATACTTCAAATAGGAAAGCTGTTTTTTAGCATTTCCAAGCAAGATGTGTTTTCTTGGATACTGTGAGCTAATTCCAAATGATTTCCCTCTCTTAACTAAAAATCAGGTCCATTAGTAGTTTCAATTAGCAACAATTAGCCATTAAATTGTATTTACTGTGAAGACCTGGCGTGGACTTATAAACATTTCCACAAGCCATCCATGAAAATCAGTTTTATTTCTTTCCTTGAATACTGTGTACTTCCTTTGGTGACAAAAGTTCATTCCTTTAAATGTACTAATTAATTGAATTTTTTCTCTTCAATAAGTGGTAATAAGGAAGAATTGGCTTCACATAGTCATTTATTCAGCAAATATTTGCAGTCCCCTTACATTACAAGAAGGAACCTGGGCAAAGTGGGAAAGATTACATCTACCGCCCTCCAAGAATGAAGAGTCCAGCAGGACCATTACTGGTGGTCTCTTGTTTGAGTATTTCCAGGTGTCACAGTTTCCTTCTTGCTGCCAGGTTAAGCACCAAAATCAGAAGCAGTTGATGGGAGGAAAGTGTTTATTTTAGCTTACAACCTCAAGGGAAAGCTTCGTGCCAGCAGGAAAAAAACATGGCATGAGCAGAGATTAGACACCCCCTATGCCCCAGCGCGTGGGCGACACCAGCAGGGCAGTAAGCTTATCTCCAGCAAGGGGGAGCTGGCTGTAACCCCCACAAGCCCACTGCCACCTCACACCTCCTCCAGAAAGGCTCCACCTCCCAAACTGCAGTCAGCTGAGAACCAAATATCCAAAACCCATGAGTTTATGGGGGACATCTGATTCAAACCAGTACACCAGGTTCTTGAGATCTCATTCGAAGATTTGGAAAAGAGGAACAAAGATGGCAGAGCAGTGAGAAGTGTTGTTGGAGAGTGTTTTCTTGTGCATGTACTGTGGTGGTTGATACCTGACAAGAGGCAGCTTAGTGAAGGAGATTTCTTCTGATTTACATTTTCAAGGCTATATACTGCATTATGGCAGGAAAGACATGGTGGCTGGAGGCCATCAGGTCACATGGCATCCAGTCAGGAAGTGAGACAAGTCTACAAAACCTTAGCCCACCTGCAGTGCCCCACCTCCAGCTCCAGCTCTACCTCTTAAAGTATCCACAACGTTCCAGAACAGCACCACCATCTATGTAGAAGGAGAGGAGATGCATGACCTTTGACCTCCACACATACACTGTGGCATGCACACACCCATAAACACACACACACACACACACACACACACACACACACACACACCGATGTATATGTGCAAGTAAATAATAAAATTGGAAGTAAATGCATGTTACAACTCAGCATGGCATAGTGCTGCATGTGTGTGGAGCTGGTTTGCTGTGGCAAGAGGCCCCTGTGTCCTCACTTCCTCTCTCATTCTCTTTCTCTTTATCTCTAGACTTACAAATAAATTAAAAAAAAATAGTTTAAAAAACTCAGCATGGTGTTTTATGCCTATAGTCCCAGGGATGGAGACATCATAATTCCTATGGCTTGCTGGCAGGGTAGTCTAGCCAAATGGTATGGCTCCAGGTTCAAGGAGAGATGCCATGTCAAATAATTAATAATAATAATAATCAGCGTGATTTAGGATGTTGCCTGGCATCACTCTCTGCAAACACACACATGCACCTACATACCCCCACAGGAACATATGCACACATGCACACACACGAATCAGTGGTCCTTTGAGTGGTCAGAGACTGAGACAGGAGGTGAAAGACGTTTCTTTGTGTCTTTAATCACTATTTCCCCACCCACACCTGCATGTAGCTACTTCTCTTAGCTCTGTGCTCTGTCTATTGCTCTAACAGCCAAAGAAAGCTTTCCTGCCCTTTTCTGAAAACCAGTCATGCGCAGGGTGGGCCTGAGATGGCTGGAGATGTGGCTGCTGCTGTCCCAGGTGGGATCAGAGCAAAGGATTATTTGGCCAAGCTGTATCACTTCCCCAGAGGCAGCTGCACAGAGCTGTCTTCCCTAACTCCTGCAGAGAAGGGAGGTGTCCCCCTTTACATCCTAGGGCATAGGTGTCACTTAGCACCTCAGTCATTTATGGAAGGGCAGAGCTGACCTAACAGGCAGCAAAGGAAGAGAGAGCTTTCAAAACAATAGATTTGAAAATGAGTGAAGGGCTCAGGTACAAATCAGCACATTGGGTGTAAAAAGCGAATGGCTCCCTTTTAAGTCCTCAGCATTGAGTGGGCACTCAAGGCTCCTATCAGAGGATCCATCTGTGCATTGACAACGTGATGCCTGTAATCTGTGGTGGCATTTTGCTATTTCCTAAAACTTTTGAAATGTTGCTTGCAAATTTATGTAACTTACTTAAATTTTATTAGTAGTTTTTGGCTATGTATAATTTTAGGGAAATACTTATATGTCAAGAAAACATGACTATACTGATATGATGCTGGGAATAAAGATGATGTGAGCTCTAGAATTATCCCTTCCTTTGCCTATTAGTCATTGCAGGCAGCAGTTGAAAACACTGTGTTCCTATAGATATAGCACAGAGGTTGTAAGTGAGTCTGATGTCCACGTTTGCTGCTTTTATTTGAATTCCTTAAATACTGACCAGAAGATCAAGGTTTCCAGTGGACCATTGCACTTAACATTTTTCATATTGGAATCAAATCTTAAATCCTTCTTGCATACAGAAGTTAGACTGCCCTAAAATCTTCCAGTTTATTCAATGTAAGAGTTCTAGCCCCTTGTGGTTTATAGCATTGACATCAAATACTTAAAATTAGAACCATATATAATATATATAATATATTTAAGTAACACATTGATAGTGCCTAACTTCCAACAGAAGACATGAACCATATATATATATATATATATATATATATATATATATATATATATATATGTATATATATGGTATGTATGTATATATATCCTGTTATACATATTTTCATTTTCTGTGGAAAACAATATCTCTTGTTATTGGAGACCATTTGTTTCAGCAAGTTGCATACCAGAAAATATTTATACATGTCAAACTCAACCAGATTTTATTTTAAAATCATCTGCTGCCCAAGATATTGCTTATTCTGCCTTCCTCTGTATGTGTCAGTTTTATGCATTTTGATAACGTGGAAGATATCAAGCCGGTCCTGTTTTACATGCTCTCACTGGAGACTCTGGTGCACTCACAGAGCTTTCTCTTTGATTAAATATTGATGGAAAAGCCATCAGCTAATTCACCTTGACACTGCACAACAAGGCTACAATCCCCTCAATCATTTCCTTACACATCGAAATGAAAAATCTGAAAAGAGCTTAAACCAATGGCATCTTATTTACATGGGCTTACTGCAGGTGACCACAAAGCCACACGGGCTGCTTGCAGGTTGACGGCTTCCAAGCTCCTGGGAGAGGCATTCCTCAACTATGTGATTCCTATGAATCTAGGTGTCTTCCCAGGAGACACAGAACTAGGGAAGCGTGGAAATCCAGTCTTGGGAAATTTGGGTCTATTTCATAACTGAGCAGAGAGTTCAGGAAAAAAAAAAAAAAAACTACACATTGACATGTTTCAGACATTTGTCCTGGAAGGTGAAAATATATAAGGCAAAGTCCAGAAACCAACTAGGACCCAAGGGTTGGGTTCACGGGCTGCTGACCAGAGGGAGATTCATGTCTACAATGACCCGGGAACTCAGAGGAGGAAGTCTAGAGACTGGACTTTGGGGAAGCCGTAAGGAAGTGACAGCTTATTCTGCCTTGAGTGCCTGCCTGCAGTGATGGGAAGTTGAATGACCACATGGCCCAGGCAGAGCTGTCTAACAACAGGGGAAATGGCTCAGTGGACAAAGTACTTGCTGCATGAGAACCTGAGTTCACACCTCAGCATTCACATCAAATGCCGGCTGGGGTGGCTTGCAACTGTCACCCCATGACTGGGGAGGCAGACGCAGGAGGACCACTGCGGCTTGGTGGCCAGTTAGTCTAGCCAAATCACCGTGCTCTGGGTTTGGTGAGAGAATTTAAGTCAAAAGTATGGTGCCAGGGCTGGAGATATGGCTTAGCAGTTAAGCGCTTGCCTGTGAAGCCTAAGGACCCTGGTTCAAGGATCGGTTCCCCAGGACCCACGTTAGCCAGATGCACAAGTGGGTACACGTGTCTGGAGTTCATTTGCAGTGGCTGGAGGCCCTGGCGTGCCCATTCTCTCTCTCTCTCTCTCTCTCTCTCTGTCTCTTTCAAATAAATAAAGAAAAAAATAAAAATACAAAAAAAAATTAAAATATAGTGCCAAGTGATTGAGGAAGATAATACCTAACATCAACATCTGGCTTCCACACACTATTACACACACCTAAGAATACACACACACATACACACACACACATAAAAAGAAAAAAAAAAGCATTATTAATTGGTAGGGAGGCTAAAACAGGGCAATGTTGTCATATTAGATGGAAAGGGAGATGTCCCATTGTTTGTATGATTTCAGGAAGTGCCTTTCTCTGTCTTTTCATCACACACACACACACACACACACACACACAAGGGGCCTTGTCTGATAATTCTTGTTAACCTTTGAAAATTGTTTAATTGGAAATATTATGAACTTGCTAATAGCTACAGCTAATTAGAGGTTATTAGGAAGTCTCTCATTAATTCTTCCCTTATCTCAAGGACAATTATAACATTGCCTGGCAAACAAAATAGTGAGTACACTGGATAAAGTATAACCGTAAACATGAGAGAGGCTGAAATAGTGTTTGAGTCATCAAGTCTGGTCAGGGCATTTGGGAGGGCCTGGAACGACAGGATGGATTCTCACACAGGGAGGACACACTTGCTGAGGTCCTGGACTCAGAGCTGGATGCAGATCGATCGGCGACTTTTCACTGGCATGGTCATTCTGTAAGAGAGATTCAGTGTCCTGTTCAAGTTGGTTAGAAGTTCAGCTAGTGTCTCACTCATCTTTATGTTGCTTCCCATGTTTTAATTGTTTTGGCCTTCTCAAGTTCAGAACATGAGATCTGCTGGGTTTTTTTTTTTTTTTTTTTCTCAGATAATGACGGTTACCTCCTTTAAATGATGATGAATACCACATTTGAGCTGACCTGACCTTCAAATGTTTCTTTTCACTTCCAAATCCTGTGTCTTCATTCTTCCTGTCTTTGGATCCTGTTCTGTCAAGACATTGTCCTCTTTGGGCTGAGTTCATCTTCCCTGTAGGTTTCTGTTGGTTTGGTTGCTTTGGTTTTTGAGAGAGGGTCACACTGTGTCACCTATGTTGGTCACAAACTTGCCACCCTCCTTCCTCTGGCTCCTAAGTGCTCAATTGAAGGCATGTGACATCATGCTGGACTCGTATTTGTAATGTTCTTAATTTCATCTACCTAGACCTATTGTGAGGATCTTATAGCATTGATTACCCTCTAGTCCGCATGCCCACCTTTGATATATGCTTGTTTGTGGGTAACGTGGGTGCATCCTTCCTTCCTCAAGGTACTCAGTGGGTTGCGGGGGGAACTGTCCTTAGGACACTTACATTGTGTCATTCTTTTCCTCGGAAGTGTTACCTTCTTCCTTTCCTTTAGCCACTGCACAGATGAAAGGAAATCTACTTTGACGACACTAACTTCTGTTGTGTCTTCCATGCCAGTGTCTCCAGCTACTTCCTAGATGCCCCACATCTGTTCCTACTTCCCTTAGCTGGCCCATTGGTAGATAAACTTCATACAATTTCAGTCTCAAAACCTTTTGTCCCAATCCTGTCTCTTCTGCAGACTTACTTTTGATTTATTTAAAAAAAAAAAAACTTATCTATAAATTTTCTAAGCCAAGGTTTGTTTATTTGTGATAGGATATCATGTAGCTCAGGCTGGCCTCAAACTCATTATAGCTGAGAATAACATTAAGCTTCTGATCTTCCCAGCCTCCATCTCCTAAGCATTGTGACTGCAGGTGTGCCCTGTGTACACAGCACTTGTTTAATGTGATTCTGCTTATCAAACCCATGTCTCCGTGTACACATGTATACAGATAAGCATTGTCAGAGCCATATCTCCAGAAAAGCCAAGGTTTATAGTCAAGTGGAGCTATATGTTTAAGATTGCTATTGTCTTGGAGTATAGTTCTTTTTTAAAATTTATTTATTTGAGAGCATCAGACACAGAGAGAAAGACAGATAGAGGGAGAGAGAGAGAATGGGCGCGCCAGGGCTTCCAGCCTCTGCAAACGAACTCCAGACGCGTGCACCCCCTTGTGCATCTGGCTAACGTGGGACCTGGGGAACCGAGCCTCGAACCGGGGTTCTTAGGCTTCACAGGCAAGCGCTTAACCACTAAGCCATCTCTCCAGCCCGAGTATAGTTCTTTTTTAAAGTGAGAACTATATGATTTAATGTCCAACCAAACTTGGAGTAGGATAGAAAAAATAAAACACAAAAACTAGGGAATGATCTTTCTTGCAGATAACTGTGATTAAACTTTCCGAAATATTTTGGGGACACTTTTCCATGAATTTAACCTTTTTATTTTCCTGGTAGCTTCTAATGCATGATATATTTTCAATCTCTAAAACCTATTCCTCACTATGACCCAGGTATAGGCCAGGTGGGTCCTTGTACCTTTTCATTTGAAGTTGATTTCTGCAATGTTTTGTGGGGTTAGAACCTGGCCCTTCTCTTTTCTACTTATCCTTCACACAAATCAAAGATAAAGTTCGAAATTATCATTTTAAAAGCTTTGCGTGCAGGAATATGGTGTTATATCAATACCAAGAGTTTCCTTGATAGATAATTACCCTGACCATCTGGTTCCTGCCAGGAAGGAGAGAGCAGATCAGATTTTGAATCTAAAGCCATCTTTGCTGATAGTAAACCTTGAACTGACATCTGACTGGTCACCTGAAGGCATATGATTAGCTTACAGAGCTCTGCTGAGTCAGTTAAGGCATTGCCAAGAACTATAGGTTACGATGCAATTTGGACTTTGGTGACTCTCTCTCTTCCTTCCTCCTTCCACCCCTAACAGTTTTGTGAGAACAATGTCCTTCCTCCAGTTAACCTCCAAGTGAAGAGCCATCTGTGTTGGAGAGTGGTCACAGGGTCACAGGTCTGTTAAGTTCTTCCTGGCTTCATGTACTTGGGACATCTGTCTGTCCAGTGCGTATTCCATAATCCATGGTTAAATGACAAAGGCCTTTGAAACCAGTGGCAAATACAGTTTCATCCCAAATACTTGTCAAGAAGTACATTTCTAGGGCTGGAGAGATATCCCCATGGTTAGACACTTGCTTGCAAAGCCAACTGGCCCAGTTTCAATTCCCGAGTACCCACATAAAGCCATATGTACAAAGTGGCATATGTATCTGGAGTTCTGTTGCAGCAACAAAAGACCTTGGTGTGCCAACAATCTCTCCCTTCTTCTTATCTCTCTCTTTCTCTGCCTCTCTCATAGATAAATAGAACGTTTTATATAAAGGAGATGCATTTCCAGTGCAACCCACACCTTTCAGACTCTTGTGTAAGGGTGATTTAAATGTGTGAGATGAACATTTGGCTATTAGGCAGTACCTTACTCTCTTTCACTCTTCTAAACTATAACCTCACATTAAGCTGAGAAAGCTATTTTACCTGAATGAATCCCTCCCCCTCACCCCCTATATAATAGCCTTGCATGAAGTATGCTTTGGCATGGTGCCACGCTGGTGTTGTGAAGGACACTGTCATAAACAACCTTCAGAGCTTGCTTTGGTTAATTTAAACCCACTGTTCCTTGGAGCAGACTGTCTGATTCATTCAGACTGCTGGGCAAATACATCTCTGGCCTCCACATTGGAAGCCATTCCACCCTGCCTCTGATTTATTTTCTTCCCTAATGGAAACAGTGACTTGTGGAATTCATTCTTAACTCACTCTGACAAGGTTTTAATGGCATTTATTTTATTAGTCTGCTTGCTTATCTCACTTTCCCCCTGACTCGTTTGATACAAAAGCAAAAGTGTTATTTATTTATTTGAGAGCATGAGAGAAAGAGCCAGACAGAGAAAGAGATAGATAGAGAGAGAGAGGGAGAGAAGAAGGGAGAGGGAATGGGCTTACTGGGAAATCAAACCTGGGTCCTTAGGCTTTGCAGGCAAGATCCGTATCCACTAAGCCATCTCTGCAGCCCAGTTTTGCTGTTGTTTTCATACAATTCTGGAAGCTGCTTTCAATCCCCTTACATACCGAGATGAGCTGCTTTTCAGGGCATGGTGGACATGGAAACATCTAGTGTCTTGCTCAGCAGCCCAAGAGCCACTGGCTTTACATGCTATGAACTCAACAAACTCATTTGCTTGTGTTTGCAGCCTACTTAGTGTAACTTCAAGTGGCTCTGTGCTCCCTGCTGGTTGCGCATGGTGCTCTCACGGGTCACAGTGATTTGGGGGACAGCTCTGCTGACAGCACTTTGTTCCTGATCTGCTCCTCACTGGAGTTTCTACCTTGCAGCTCTGTTAAGCCACATCTTAGCCATTTCTAATACCCTGGATCTTCCATGAATCTGTCTGAAATCTACAGCCAGGTGTGATTTCACCTTATTTTGGAAACTTGCAAGGCCTCTGTCAGGACCTGTTGGGATCCTCTTGATACTATGGATATTGAGATACGCTCCATCCATTTCTCCATATCCCAGCTTCAGATTGCCGAACGTCCCTAAGGTGTAGGCAACAAAAGGTCCTACAGTTGCCTTTGCTCTTTCCTCACTGTGGTGACAAGAGACTTGTCGGACAACGTCAAGGAGGAAGGGTTTATGTGGATGTAGTGTTTCAAGGGGAACAGTCTGTAAGTCTGTAAGAGAGCCCAGTGGCGACAGCATGAAGCGGGTGTCTGGTCTGCTGTAGTCTTCTCATTGTCGGTACAAAGCATGTGACCAAAAGTCAGCTGATGGGAGGGAACAACCTTCTGGGTTGTTGACGCTAAATTGCTTTGCAGCGGTCATCCCGCAGATGCTTCCACCCCCTTGGACATTTCTTCTTCACCCTTCTTATTTATTTATTTATTTATTTATTTATTTATTTATTTATGTGTGTGTGTGTGTGTGTGTATGTATGTCTATGAAGATGCATGCAGACTTCAGACAAGGATGCTGCTGGCCTCCTCTATGGCTCCATTTCCTTAAAACAGAGTCTCTTTCTCTTTCCTCCCTCCCTCCCTCCCTCTGTAGGAACATGACACAGTGATTTAGAATGATCGTGGCTTAAGTGTGAAGGGCGTTGGGGCTAGAACCGAGTCCGCTCCTCATAACCCATGTTAAAAGCTGAGCATGAAAGACTGATGACCCGGATTCAGTTCCCCAGTATCCACGTAAAGCAAATGCACAATGTACTACACACATCCGGAGTTCTGTTATCAGTGCCAGGGGCCTTGGCATGCCCATTTTCCCTCCCTTCCTCTCTCTCTCTTTCTCTTCCCTCTCATCTCTCCTCTCGCTGCTTACACATAAATAATAAAGAAAATGTTCATGTTTAAAAGCTGACCGGGACTACCCACGTGTGGAACCACCAGCCCATGAGGAGCGGAGGCCGGAACATCACTGAGGTTGAGGAAGAAACCCTGTCTCCAGTGCCATGTATCTGAAAGTTTCCTGTGGCTAATTATTTGCTCTGGATAGCTGTCACACTCACGTATTTTACTAATATTATTATAACTGATTGGCTGCTGTCACCTTCTGACATTAGTTTTGTGCCCTTTTGCTTGCCTTGGTCCCTCACTCATTATTGCAAGCATATCCTGTGTCCAGTGACAAAACATCTTTGCCTCATTTTTTTTCATCCATTCCCCAATAGCCTGTGCCATGCCTTTGACAGGGTCTTGGGAAGACATGCATCCGGGTGGCGTACTACCATTGTGAATGCTAGACAGAACAAGTCCTTGCCTCTAGTTCCTTCTCTCCAATCAAATAGAAAGCTGTAACGCCACATCACTTAGTGGTGCTCAAAGATGCCCAGTGCTTATGAAGGAAAGGAAGCCAGCCAGTGCACATGTTGCTGGCTTGTTGACTTATTTTAAGTAAAATTTTAGCCATGTTCATCAAACTCTCTCATTCTCTCTTCTTTGCCCTCCCTACCTTCTTCATTCTCCCTCCTTCCCTCAACCCTTCTCTCTTCTTGTTCTCTCTTTCTCTCTCTCCTTCTTGTCTATCCTTCTCCTCTTCTATTCTTTTCTCCCACTCTCTCCTGTCTCCTCTCTCCTCACTCCAGACAGCCATCACTCATTTGCCTTACTAACATGATTACAAAGGATTCTTGACAGTCCAAAAGGAATTCAACTGTTTTCTAAATGACATTGAGAACTCAAGAAGATTAACATTATTCATATGGATTAAATATCACTTAATCTTCTGAGAGCCTCTTTTATTGTTACTGTCTATAGATTTTAGGTTCTTGAATTTTTACATTCAAAGAGATACCTCTTATTTTTTTATTACAAAGCTAGTCATAAATGTTAAAGTAAGGAGCTATTCTTTTTTTTTTCTATTCTTTCAGAATTCATACAAACAAATCTCTCCTGCTATTTTCATTCCTTTAAGAAAGTGTGTTTGATTGTCTGTCTTGAACTTAGCTAGTTCAGGCAAGTTTTGAGTGGTCTTTTTTTTTTTTTTAATCCCTTCAACTCAATTGAATCATTTTGCCCTCAGCTTATACTTCATAAGATGTCTGTTGGCTTTAAAATTCACACAACTGGCATTCGTATTTATCACTCAAACCACTTAGCCTTCAGGTTTATCTGAAGAATTAATCCCTAAAGTGTATATGCTTGTGTAGAGCTCAGTTCCTAAAAACCCCTTCCTCAGGAATCTCACCAAGCGTGGAATGCCATTACTTGGGTGAAAGGAAATCCTATCAGCTTTATAGGCTTTCCCAGAAACCAACCAGTGCATTCTTGCTAAATAATGCATGGAAAGGCAGTTTTGTGTTCATGGCAACCGTGAGTCCATTTCATCACCTCCACCTCATCTTAAGCCGCCGTTGAGTGACCAGGCAGAATGAGGAAACACAAGAATTGGACAGTTGAAAAGAAGAAGTTCCTTATGACACTCCTGGGCTGGGCTGGGCAGGAATGAACACACCCACTGAGGAAAACGGGCACTGGCATAGGGCTCTCCCTCTGCTGGGTCTCTCTGGGCTTTCTATCTGTGGATGAAGATAATGGCAAACCAACAGAGACGTGCTGTAACAGGGGGCATAGGTGCCTAGCCTTAGTGAGACCCAGGCTTTTCTTTCTTCCCAAGATTCTAAAGTTTCTGACTTGGACATTTTTTAAAAGCCATTGGTTCTCCAAATGTCCCTGGTGTAGCAACAATCTGCAGGAGCTTGCTGAAGAACAGAACTTTGGCAGCCACGGTAGAATCCGAACCTGGGCATGAGCCCAGAAAGCTCCTCTTCCAACAGCCCTCCTCACAGGCACATGTGAGAATGACGATTCACACCAGCCAGCTAGTCACAGGTCTGTGTGCAAATGCGGAGGATAAAATGAGCCTGATGATGAGAGCTAACTCACCTGAGCATAGAATGAAGGTACGAAAATACACATGGTCTTCCATTTCTAAACCCTGTCCTTCCTGCAATTATATTGGATATATTTTTTTCATTTCTCTCCTTTTGCATGATGTGCTTCAAAAATCAACAGAACTTGGGCTGGAGAGATGGCTTAGCAGTTAAGGCACTTGTCAAAGGCCCCAAGTTCAACTCCCCAGGACCCACGTAAGAGCATTTGGAGTTTTTTTGCAATGGCTGGAAGCCCTGGCATGCCCATTTTCTCTCTCTTTCTCTCTTTCTCTCTTTCTCTCTTTCTCTCTCTCTCTCTGCCTATTTCTGGATCTCCCTGTCTCTCTCTCTCTCTCTCAAATAAATAAAAATAAATTATTTTAAGGACAGGTGTGTTTAATCCCAGCAGAGGAAGAAGGATCACCCATGAGTTCAAGGCCACCCTGAGGCTACATAGAGAATTGCAGGTCAGCCTGAGCTAAAGTGAGACCCTACCTCAAAAAACAAAACAACAACAACAAAAATCAACAGAACTTCAGTACAGTGGACAATGAGTAAAAAATTAGAAAATTATCTTCAGGGGGCTGGGGGGAAATCAGTAAGTCTCTTTTTGAATGGGTCAAAATAAAGAGTACAAATGACTTTTTTTTTTTTTTTTTTTTTTGGTTTTTTGAGGTAGAGATTTTACTTACTCTAGCCTAGGCTGATCTGGAATTCACTATGTAGTCTCAGGATGGTGTGAAACTTATGGCGATCCTCCTACCTCTGGCTAGTGAGTGCTGGGATTAAAAGTATGTGCCACCATGCCCAGCCCAAATGACATATTTTGTTACTCCTAAGAAAATGAAATCAAATAAGCCATTACATGGGCATGACATGTGTGCCCACAGGGGGCAAGGAGGGCCGAGTTGGAACAAATCAGTTTAGAACACATAGACAGGCCAGAAGGCAGATTAGGAACTCAGACCTCATCACATGGTCAAGAAAGGAAGGAGCCACAGTTGATTTTGTTTTTTATTTTTCTGTTTTCGTGTCTGTGTGTGGCGGCGGGGTGAGTGTACCTGCGCCACAGCGCATGTGTGAATGACAGATGTTGTTGCAGTGACGTTCTTGTTGCTGGAACAGAGCACCCAACCAACAGCCACTGATGGCAGGAAAAGATTGTGTTTTGCCTTACAGTCTGGAGGGGAAGCTTCAAGCTTCAGAATGGCAGGGCAAAAGCATACTGTGAGCTGGGCATCACAGTCATGTCTCAGCAGGTGGAAAACAAAACAACAACAACAAAAAAACCAAAAAACAAAAAACAGCAGCAGGAGAGTGTGCCAGACTCTGCCAAGAGGAGGTTGGCTATCTCACCCTTTTAAGCCCGCCTCCGAAATCACCCTCCGCTGAGTACCAAACACTCAGAGCCCATGAGTTAATGGGGGACGTCTGATTCAGACCACCACAGCACACAGCTTCATGTGCCACCCCTGCCCTTCTGCCGTGTTTGAAGCGGGGTCTCTCCACTGTGTACATCGGGTAGCTGGCCTGCTGACTTCTGAGGGTCCTCCTGTCTCCACCTCTCATCCCACTGCAGGCGCACTGAGATGAGAGCCACTTGATGCGGAGTCCAGCTGTGCATGGGACCCGGGGCTCTTCATGCTTGTCCACCAGTCACCTGACCCACCAAGCCGTCTCCTCGGCCCGGGCCTGTGCTTGCTCATAGCCTTGTCTGGGCCAGGGTGGAGGAGACAAGACTGGCCCGTCTTAGTGCATGGTTACGGTGGAGACTTTACTCATGTGTTGAACTGATACTCTGGTTATAAAATGGACCAAACTCTCATTTTTATGTGAAAAAATCACACCCTTACAGCAAGTTTCTGCCTCCCTTGCACATTCCTTCAGCCCATAGCAATTAGGATAATCAGTAAATTGGCCCTTTTTTATATTGACACTGGTGTCCATAGCAGCTAAGAGGATTACCCTATATTTGAATATGAAGGGCTTTCATAACTGGCAGCATCTAATCCTGATTATTCACTGTTTGTATTTATAAAACATATAAAACTGCAAACAAAGCTTCCAGCTGTGTACCCCATTTCATACTCAAGTTGACTTCTTTGACTCTCTGCTAATGAGGGAGGTTGAACTGTCTTGACAGTTTTCCTCTTGGTGCCAAAAGAATGCATCTTATGTAGAACTGGGAAGAAATCTTATTATGCATATATTTACATCCCTTATGCCCTTTACAGTTATTTGCAAGTTTTTGGGAGAAGTGTATTTTTATGAATATTTTTTGTCGCCGCTTTGTGTGTCCGTATGTGGGTGTATTTTGTGTGCGTGCATATGTGCATGTTTTTGTGTGTGTAGGTTAGTGTGATGGGTGTGTATGCATGTGTGTGCACATACATGCTCAGAGGCCCACTTCAGGTGACATCCTTAGCCACTGTTCATCCTTTCGTTTTTGGGACAGTGTGTCTCATTGAACCCAGAGCTCAGCAATAAGATGAGAGTAGCTAATCTCCAAGCCCCTGTGGTTCTCCTGCCTCCACTTCCCCAGAGCTGGGATGATAGGTGCGTGCCACCCCGCCAAGCGTTTATGTGAATGCTAAGGGTCTAAACTCAAGTCCTCATCCTGGCACAGCACAATACTTTACCCACTGTGCTCTCGCCCAGCTCTCATTTGCTG
Source organism: Jaculus jaculus (assembly GCF_020740685.1). Taxonomy (NCBI): domain Eukaryota; kingdom Metazoa; phylum Chordata; class Mammalia; order Rodentia; family Dipodidae; genus Jaculus; species Jaculus jaculus. Next base: position 9,067,648 of record NC_059118.1, read on the forward strand.
TAGATAATACAAGATGAAAGCCATGGGGTAATGTTTTTTTAATTTCTCATTCTGAGTATAAATGTGTCATCAAATCTGATTGAGCTTTGGGCATATATATGTCCCAGGGACTATATTAATCATTATTTCCTAACATCCTCTGAAGGAAAATGTCTAAAACTTCTGAAGCATATTTCCAACACCAGGAACGTACCAAGAATTCTGGAGCCCAAGTCATACTGCAGGCCAGTTGGGGTACATCACAAGATCTTGCTACATTTTCCCAAGTCATTCCAACCCCAAATTTAAAACCTAGGCTCCTAGAGAATGTTTCTTAGTCTTATGAAATATTAGTGTTACAACTAGAAGGGGGAGCTGGAGAGATTGCTCAGTGGATAAGGCACTTGCCTGCAAAGCATAGCAACCTAGGTTTAATTCCATAGTACCCATGTGAAGCAAGATGCACAAAGTGATGCATTCATCTGGAGGTAGTTTGCAGTGGCTAGAAGCCCTGGCATGCCTATTTTCGCTTTTTTTCTCTATATTTTTGTGAAAATAAATAAATAGATACTTTTAAAAAAGAAAACAAGAAAGAACATCTAGGGCAATAGTTCAGTTTGTAAATTGCTTGCACTGAAAGCAGGTGACCTGAGTTCTATCCCCAATACACACATGAAAGCTCTTCTTGGTGGTGCCTGTCTGCAATCTCAGCACTGGGGAGGCAGACATAGGAGGACCCCTGGTACTCACTGGTCAACTAGTCTAGACTGATTGGTGAGCTTCAGGCCAGTGAGAATCCCTGTTCCAAAACGAGGTGGACAGCATATGTGAGGAATGGCCCCTGAGGTTGTCCTTCAACCTACACACAAACACACACACACACACACACACACATACACACATACATACAAACAAACACGCACACACACTCCCTGGCAGGAGCATTCACACATGTACTCTACACACACGTGTACACTGAGTTCATGCCTAACGGTCATGTGGAGAATTTTCATAGCAAATGAATTATCTTCCTAGAAACACTAAGAGACTCATAATAAACTTTTGCACATTAGTTTCAGAGGAGTCCCAAAGGAGAAGAAACTAGTAGATGGAAAGACTGAAGGGTGAAAAGAGGAAAAATAAAAAAAATAAAAGTAACAACGGGCTAGAGAGATGGCTTAGCAGTTAAGCACTTGCCTGTAAAGCTTAAGGACCCCAGTTTGCAGTTCAGTTCCCCAAGACCAACATAAGCAAGATGCCCAAGGGGGAGCTTGCATCTGCTGTGTTCGTTTGCAGTGGCTGGAGGCCCTGGTGCACCCATTCTTTCTCTGTCTCTCTGCCTCTTTCTCTCTCTGTCTGTCACTCTTAAATAAATAAATAAAAATAAACGAAAAGAGTCACAGGAAAACCTTCTTAGGTTCCTTATTTCATCATCTTTCAAGCCACATTATTCAGAGATGGCTTCATACATGGAACACCTAACCTCAAGACCATGGAACATTCCATCCATGGGCTATGATTTGAGAGAGGATGTCCCACTGAGCTGAGTATGGGGACCCAAACCTGTAAGCCTAGCCCTTGGGAGGCTGAGACAGGAGGATCACACGTTTAAGACTATGCTGGTCTACAAAGTGAAAACCTCCATCAGAAAACCAGGGCTGAGAGGACAGTAAGGTATCCACATCAAATTCCTTCATAAACTGCTTTTGGACAACCTGGCTGTACTCAGAGGAGGTTACAAGGTTCTCTTGGAGCATTCTTTATTAAACATGACTTGCAGAATTCTGATGATGAGGGGAGAAAGTATGCAATGTCTGTGAGAAGCAGGGCCACTGGACCATAGCACAGCATGAAATTTAGTCTAGGAAAGTCTGTCTCCAAATATTAACTGAACAGAAAAGTTAGACGAATGGTATGTAGAGAAATTCAGCATTTAGTAATAGTGGAAATAAATAGAAAATCCTGTCAGGTAAGAAAGTGGATGATAGGCTTGGTAGCAGAAATGGAATGCCAGGATACATTAGATCAAGCACTCAGCAACCTGGACAGGGTCAGTGAAAACACATCGATTGGTTTGGGACTGTCTGACATCACCTTTCTCTTGCTTATTTTTTTATTTTTTCCTTTTCTGCTTAGGCTCATTCCAGTGTCAGAACTTCAAACAATCTGGGTCCTATCCAGTCAGCTCTGCTCTCTTGGTTCCTTCTTTCCTTTGTGAATGCTAAGTTATCTACTTTGTATGGTCTGATTTTTTTATGGAAAATATTAGCCCTTGACTCCAGTAATAGGGTTTCAGGAACTATGATGGTTTTATTAGTTCTAAGGAGGAGTATAGAATGATGAAGTTCATTCTCTACATGGGTTTCCAAAGAGATGTAAAAAAAAAAAAAAAAAAAAAAAAAAAAACCTCTTTATTTGAGCCTCTTAAAAATGAAGAGGTCTTGAGTTACTGTAACGGGTGGCAAAAAATTAAAAATCATTAGGGAGATTCATCATGGATCATCATTTATAGTGGATAGCCAGCTGTCACTGGGGGAAAGGTTCCATTGGACTGACGTACTTACTGCTGGTCAGAGAAGACGCCTTACCGACAAGACACTAAGACCAGTGTTCGAGCCCCACTGATACCCCTCCTCTGGTACATGTAAGGCCAGTTCTATCAGAATTGTTCTTGATTGGTGTAATTTTTTTAAATAAAGTGTGTGTGTGTGTGTGTGTGTGTGTGTGTGTGTGTGTGTGTTTGTAAATGCAAGTGTGCCTTGTGCACACGGGGAGGCCAGAGAGCTACCTCAGCTGTCTTCCTCAGGAACACCATCCACCTCCTCGGACACAGTGACTCTCATTGTCCTCAAGCTCGCTAATGAGGCTAGACTAGGTGGCCAACAAGTCTCAGGCATCCTCCTGTCTCCACCTTCCTAGTGCTGGGATTCTAGGCAGACACCAGCACCCCCAGCATTTCAAGGTGCGTGCTGAGCATAACACTCAGGTGGTCGTGCTTACAAGACAAATGCACGCTACTAACTGACTTATTTCCTCAGCTACTGTATTTTTCTTTTTAACTCATTGTCTCTTCCCTAGTTCCGGCCTCACCCACTGGAAATCAAACATTAGGATCCACATGGTTGAATTCAAAAAAGGAAATGGATTGATGTGTGCACCTGAAAAGAGGGACGCCTGACTTAAACAGACATTTGATTCTTGTGTGTGTTTTATCTGCATATCTTCTAGCTTCGTATCTGATGGCCCTCGGTTCCACTTGTTGCTGTAGCAATGGCTCCAACACAGGTGTTCTCTCTCGCTTACACTGTCCCGTTCTAGGGAAGAGCAAAGACCATTTCCAGATGTCTCCATTCAAACAAGAGAATGTTTCTTTCCATGAAGCCTGAGAAATAGCTTCTCAAATTTTATTGGCTCTGCTAAAGCTATTTGCATCCATTGCTAGAAAGGATCAGGATATGCCAACAATGGAGCAAATGTGTCTGCATGGTTGAGGAATGGGGACATCATGATACCAAAGGGTGATTGGTATTGGTGATCATTGAGAAGTGGGTGGGGGGGGAATGGAGCTGTTATAAAGGACACATTATCCTTCTTGCTAATTACTTGCTATAACTTTTCACTGGATTCACATTTGATCAGGTCATAGCTCATTTATTGATACCCTATTCCACTTTTTGGTTTTGGTTTTTGAGGCACAACCTTGCTCTGGAGCCTGATATGAACTTAACCTCACCACAGTCCTCCTGCCTCAACCGCCTGAGTGCTAGGGGTTGATGTCATTGCAATCAAAACTTCTATTTCTGTTTTATAAGTATTCTTTTGGTAAGGTTTCAATCCTTTAGGGTGTGTGTGTATGTGTGTGTGTCTGTTGTGTGGAGGGGGCAGGGCAGGCAATGCCTCAGGACACTCCTTCCCACCCTGTGGTTCTTACATTCTTTCTGCCTCCTCTTTTGCAATATTCTCTGAATCTTGTCTGATGTGATTTGAGTACCCTAAAGAGAGTTCAAGCTTCCACGTTTTTATTTTAGTGTGTATGGATGCTGTTAAGGAGGAGTTCTGTTTATATCTATTACCATAAGAATCAATAAACTAATCCCAATTGGCTGTCAATAAATAATTTGCCTGATATAAAGGAAGCACAACTCCACTGGGCAACAGAAAGAGGAAAAGGGAGTCAAAATTCCAAAGCAGTCGATACAATTAGCCTTCTTAGAAATAGCCTCATGGATGCATGCACTACATAGAAATTAATGTCTTGTAGGGTAAAGCATTTGATAATGAAGGACCCTTTAAATTATGAATGTTTGACTCCATGTTACAACAGGGGAAAGAAGATTTAGAGATATAATCACAGATGTTTCTTATCTGTGATATGAAACAAAAATAAATATATATCCCTAGAATTTTTATTCATTTTTATTTATTTATTTGAGAGAGAGAGTGAGAATGAGAGAGATAGGGAGAGAATGGGCATGCCAAGGCCTCTAGCTGCTGCAAACAAACTTTAGATGCATGTGCCACAATGCATATCTGGCTTATGTGGGTACCAAAGAATTGAACCTGGGTCCTTAGGCTTCACAAACAAGGGTCTTAAACGCTAAGCCATCTCTCTAACACTCCCTATGAATTTTTATTGGCTAGTATTCTAGAAAGAGTTTGTCTTACATCATGTTAAAATATTAAATATAACTACTTATGACCTTGCTTTAAGTAGGTAATGGTTATTTTGAAAGAAAAAGAATTGGTACCCATAGAATCTTATGTCTGATCTCTCTTAAACATTACCTTACAATGTAGATCAGCAACCATCCCCTCAATATGAAGCTTTAATCTTTCATTCTTTTATTTTGTTCCATGGCACATGACGTATACCAGGAAAATTATCTTCAGCATAAAGTCATTTTTATTTGAAGTTTAGTAGTAGAGTCATTCATACATGCTAAGATAGGCACTTTATCACTAAGTCATATACACACCCCAAATAGTTTAATTTTTAAATTATCTTCAGGCTAATGTGGTTCACTATAATCAATCCCCAATCAGCTTTTTGACTATCATCTCTCTGTCTATCTGTCTATCTATCTATCATTGATCTATCTATAACAAAACTGACTGCATTCATAAAATAAATGTATTTCCTATGTGAAATTAGACAGCACTACACACTTGGTTAACATGCCCTAAAAATAATAATTAACACATATGAGTACAACAAAGACAATATGAGTCAAAACCAGAAGAAACAAATATATTTCTGCCACTGAACTGGTTCACAGTTAGAAGTTTTCGGTATTTTCCCCAGAAGCAGTTTTGCCTGACTCCAATACTGAGGAGAAGCTTGATTAGGCAGCTGCTCATGTATCTATTGAGAAATCACGACAGCACTAACAAGCCAACAGTAATGACACACGGTGGTTCCTAGCTCACAGTGCTCAGGATTTATTCTTCTGGAAAAGTGAAGCAAAAGGGCCATCTCTCTGGGTTAGGGCTAAACTTGCAGTCAAATAGGCAATCTTTCAATTATCAGAGGTGAATAACTTCTAGTAATGAGGCTGATGGGAAAATAGAAGAGAATAAATAGCATTTTAGCATGATTTATGGACCCTTATCAAGCTTGTGAAATCCTCTGAAGTCTTACCTGGCTCTGCTGGAACTTAGAGATGAGAAGATGCCTAACAGGGCTTGCCTTCACCTCTTGACCCACCATTCTAGCTCAGTCCTCCTGGGATTTCCTTCTCCTTACAGTTTTATTTCCAAGACTCTTGGTCCTGTTGCCCGGTGAACCACCTTTATCTACTGACCCCATGTTACATTATTTTCTCTTGGTGCCTCTGAGTGGAAGTTGTGCCACGTAAATTCGCCCGTGTCTTCATGCTCTGCACCGAATGTTCTCTCATCCCCATGTCTTACCTACGTGTTGGTTCTTCCAAAGAATCTGGCTGTGGGTAGCACTTCCCAAGCAGACTTCCTCTCCCACGTGTGCCTGGACTAGTGGAGTTGGAGGTAGGAATGAGGAGTCTTCTACATCAACAGTTAGTCTTTCAGGCCCTGGGCGGTATCTACTTCTTTCTCCTACACTGCCCGCTCAGGCTGTGCCCCTCCTTGTACATACTAGGGTCATCTCTCCATTTCCTTCCAACCCAGAAATGCAAGGTGGCCTACGGAATCAGTCACCCCTTGCTTCCAACTCCTCCCATAGGGCGGTGTTCCTTAGCTTCCTTGATCTTGATGTCACTCCAGCGCCTTGAACACTGTGTAAGAACCTCACCACATTGCGAACCCCTGGGGTGTCACGACGCACCTCTTGGCTTAGTCTGCAGCGTCGCATCTCCCTGAAAACATGAGGATACTGAACATTTCCTTTCCCTTTCAATGCTCTTCAGTCTAGGAAGAAAAATAAAAAGACTACGTCGCCTCAAGTTCTCTCTTGAGGGCACACTCACTCCCACCAATAATAATAATAATAATAATGATAGGACTTTAAATTCAGTTATCCTAAGCCACATCTTTCTCTAACTATCCAATGAAATATTTCTTTCTTTCCTTCTTTCTTTCGGTCTATCTGTCTTTCTTTCTTTCTTTCCTTTTGTTTTGATTTTCTGTTTTTCAACGTAAGGTTTCACTCTGGACCAGGCTGACGTGGAACTCACCCTATAGTCTCAAGACAGACCTCAAACTCACAGCAATCCTCCTACCTCTTCCTCTCTAATGCTGGGATTAAAGGCATGCACCACCACGCCCGGCCCCAATGAAATAATTCTAAATGTTCAACAAGAAGCTGTACTCAATAAAACAATAGCTTTTTTATCCTCACAAAATTTTCCCCCCAGGGTTTTTAGGTTGGACCGTGCCATAATTTTCATGGAATAAATTAAAGAACACCAGCTATCCATCACTTTATTTTTTTGATCCAAAAGACAGAAATAAATTTATTTTGCTAAAGAATTTCATGTTTTTTTCTTTTTTTCTGTTTTATTTATTTATTTGAGAGGGACAGAGAGAGAGAATGAGGTTGATAGAGAAAGAGAGAGAGAATGGGCATGCCAGGGCCTCCAGCCACTACAAACGAACTCCAGACGCGTGCTCCCCCTTGTGTATCTGGCTAATGTGGGTCCTGGGGAATTGAGCCTGGAACCGGGGTCCCTAGGCTTCACAGGCAAGCACTTAACTGGTAAGCCATTTCTCCAGCCCTCATGTCTTTTCTTTACTTACACAAGACAAGGTGACCTTCCATTCTTTTTTTTTAAATATTTTATTTATGTATTTTTTTGTTTATTTATTGGAGAGTGACAGAGAGAAAGAGGCAGGGAGAGAGAGAGAGAGACAATGGGCGCATCAGGGCCTCCAGCCACTGCAAATGAACACCAGATTCATGCACCACCTTGTGCATCTGGCTAATGTGGGTCCTGGGGAATCGAGCCTTGAACCAGGGTCCTTAGGCTTCACAGTGTGCTTAACCGCTAAGCCATCTCCCAGCCCGACCTTCCATTCTTATCTTCACTTTAAAAAAAAATATATATTTAGACCAGAACTCACCTCCTTACTCCTCTAGAAAACTTTATGATTCCATTACCTTGCCTTTAGCCTAACTCTCACCTTTAGAAACCATTGACAGAGTAGTTTCCTCTTGTCATAGTCCACTCCATGACGCTGAGACAAATATCCAACCAGACAAGGTTTGTGGGTGGAAATGTCTCTACATACTTTTGGGCTAGAAATCAAATCTGCCCCCATACACTTTTGGGACTCCAACATCTTCCCCCAGTGATGCCTACTCCAGCCAGGCAGCTGGACACGCGAGTTACAAGCTTAATCAAACACCTGAGTCTATGGGGGGCGGGGAGACACGTGTTCAAAGAAGCACAACCACCTCTACCAGTGTGTTTGTACTTCTGTCCAGAACAGAACCTCCTTGCACGGAAGACCTCATTTGTGCATTCAGTGTCCTTCTGTGCTTGTTCTGCTAGAGATGAATTTCCATTTTAATTTATTTTGTAAGTGTATCCACTTTCTTTTTATATTGGTTATTTTTGCTTTACTATGACCAAAATACCTACCATAAACAACTAAAGAGAGGAAAGAGGATTTCTGGCTCGATACTTCACCATGGCAGAGTAGGCATGGATATACAGCGCAGTTCCTGGCAGTGGAAACACGGGGCAGAGGCCTCCTGCATCATGGTGAACCAGGAATCAGAGGAAAAGAAAGGGACCAGTGGTATTCTCGTTCAAAAGTTGACCCTTGTGCCTTACATTTTCCAGGAAGCCACACCGCCTAATGTTTACACAGCCCTTAAAAATGATGCCATTAGCTTGGGAGTCAGCATTTAAAACTAGAACCTACTGAGGACAATTCAGATCCAAACTATATAACCCTTCTCAAATACAGGTGAGAAGGGAAGGTGGTATGTCTTAGTGGTTCTGAGTTCCTTTCTCCTTCATTAAAGTTTTCCCTTCATTTTAGTCTTTAGTTATTTAATTTCTTAAAAAAAGAAAGTCTGGGGCTAGAGAGATGGCTTAGCAGTTAAGCGCTTGTCTATAAAGCCTAAGGGCTCTGGTTTGAGGCTCCATTCTCCAGGACCTACGTAAGCCAGATGCACAAGGTGACGCATGCATCTGGAGTTTGTTTGCAGTGGCTGGAGGCCCTAGCACACCCATATTCTCTCTCTCTTTCTCCCCCTCCCTCTCTGCCTCTTTCTCTCTCTGTCTGTCACTCTCAAATAAATTAATAAAAATAAACAAAAAAAAATTTTAAGTCTGCCTCTTTTACAGATGACTCCATTCTCCCTGAATTATTAAGATTCTCTTTTGAGTATTTTTTTTTACAGTAAACACCATCATTCATTCAATCATTCATTCAAGAAATGCATTTAGTAACTAACCTGAATTAATCAGTCTTTATTTTTCTAGAAGCTTTTATGATTTAGTTGACAAGAGCTGGAGAAAAGTTATCACTTCAAAATCTGGTTCTGAAGCAGGCTGTGTGTGATAATGTGGTGTGTGGACTCAGCTGAGGAAACAGGATGGGGATTTGTGCTATGGGTGGGTCAACAGACTCAAACACAGTAGAAACCAAACACACACAGACCAGAAGATTATGAGGGGAGCTTCTCGACATAACCAAAATCAAATCAGAAGTACATATCACACTATTCTAAGGAGTCAGTAGAAATGGGTTGAAAATCAACCTGAATCACACCCATTGCTTTCCTGTTGCTTGACAGCCAGCTGTCAATCAAAGTATCCTTTAATCCTGATATCATATGGTGGCCTCTGAACTCTGGCACCAGAGGGCCTGTGTCCATCCAAGACTCCTCCCCATCCTTTTGCTCTTGGTCCGTCACTCTGCACTCCTCATTGATCAGGGAAAGTGTAATACCATCCGCAGCTTGGCAGAAGGTCTTGCATATTATGTTTCTCCATTGCCAGAATTGCAGATGTTCGTGTGAGTAGATCACCACCATTGGAATGTTTGCCCTTAACTATGTCCAGTTCCTAGAACTAATTTAGTCACATAGCTTTACGTTTTGCTTTTGTATTTTCTGATGGTTTTTGCTTTCCTTTGTGTCCTCATATAGGCGGCATGTTTCTCCCTATTCATTCCTTCTTCCCCCTTTCTTCCTGTCTTCATTAGTTCCCACTCATTTTGGGTTGTCCTCCAACATGAATATTACAAATAGTTGATTAGGTCAAGTTCTGTCTTTGAAAAGTCTCTTGGCTAGAAAAACAAACATATGAAAAAGAAGATGTCGCTTGACTCTGAATTCTGTCTAAAAGGACGTCTGTGGTCGCTGCCTTTCCTTACAAGGAGTGGCATCCTCTGCCCTCATCTTCTGGGGTGTGTGGCTTTCACCATGTGTGGGCCCAAGACCCTGAGAGTAAAAGTTGTTTGTGGAAGTAGAACTTTCTCTGCGTGTGGCATTCTGGAGGAACCCCTCTCGTGTGGGCTGAGCAGTCTGCCCAGGCTAATGGAATGCGGTAGTCATCGAACTTAAATAGAAGACAGCCAAACTCCCAGGCATGTTGAGGGGTTCTCAGCCTGCCTCTCTACTTCCCGAAGCACCTGGACTTCCAGCAAAGTATGATTAAGTGTGGCTAAAGTGCCTGAGGACGTTTTCTCTGGAATTGCAGGCTCATATAAGTTTGTGAAAGAACTCTCCAGACAATAGGTCAGTCAGGTCACTTGTTAAACTGACAATTTTGCTGTACAGTTTGAAATTTAAAGATTCATAATAAATCTGGTTTAACCTTAACAAACGCTTACTTAAAGAGGTCACCGTTGCTGGGTATAGTGACACATGCTTGTAATCCCAGCACTTGAGAGACTGGGCAGTAGGTTTTCTGAAAGTTTGAGGCCAGGTTGGTCTAACTAGCAAATTCATGACCAGTTTGGGCTACATAGGTCCTGTATCTCAACATATCAGAACCACAGTGTCACCTGGCATGGTAGTGGTGACTATAATCCTACTGGTGTACAGGAGGCTGAGGCAGGAAGATCGCCGGGAGTTTGAAGCTAGCCTGAGATAACGAGCAAATGCCAGTCTAGCCAGAGGTACACAGCAAGACACTCTCTTTCTCTCAAACACACACACACACACACACACACACACACACACACACACACACACTAAGCTACTTTTCTCATTGCTAAAAACAAAGCAACTTAGTGGAGGACAGGTTCACTTTGGCTTAGAGTTCCAGGGAGACGGGTCGCTTGGTGAGGTGCAGAGAGGCACATTGGCAGGAGCACGAAGCAGCTGCTCGTGTCCAGCCCATGGTCAGAAAGGATAAAGCGAAGGTGCTGGTGATCAGCTTGCCTTCTCCTTTTCACTCCTTCTAAAGCCTCAGCCCATGGAACGGCACTGGCCACAGTTAAGGTGGGTCTTCCCATCTCGCTTAAGCTAATCAAGAAACTCCTCACAGAAACTTATCTCCAAGATTATTCTAAATCGCATCAAGTTTACCATGGAGATAAACCATGATGACACCAGGCTACAGGCTTTAATTCTTTACCAGTCATGAAACATGGATAAGGCTGAAAGCACACAGAGTGTTAAGGAGTGTTTGTAATGCCACTGGGTTTACTGGTGAGAAGGGAGATGGAGGCAGGAGAACAACCTCAAAGTTTATGGGCCAACTAGCCTGATAAACACCGTGAGAGCCTGCTTCAAACAAAGTTGAAGGCACAGATTGACACTACGATTGACCAGCACCAAGGCACTCTGGAATATGTGCACACACACACACATACACACACACCCCAAAAACATAACACTATGCATTGAAGCTGAATTTTTCTTTTCCCTTAAGAGTTTTGGGGTGATAGATAAGTGCTATCAAGAAATCTGGATTACATCTGGACACAGGGAAATCCTGAATAGTTTCATAGCTACTCAAGACATTGAGTTCATCACCCAAAAGTTCTCACAATAAAACATTACAATGTTGATCAGCTACATTGGTGAATTTCCCAAGCATTGGTGAGCCCATATGAGTTCTTAAGAGAATATTAAATAAAGAATAATTTTCGGGCTGGAGAGATGGCTTAGCGGTTGAGCTCTTGCCTGTGAAGCCTAAAGACCCCGGTTCAAGGCTTGGTTCCCCAGGTCCCACGTTAGCCAGATGCACAAGGGGGCGCACGTGTCTGGAGTTCATTTGCAGAGGCTGGAAGCCCTGGCGCGCCCATTCTCTCTGTCTCTCTATCTGTCTTTCTCTCTGTGTCTGTCGCTCTCAAATAAATAAATAAAAAGTTTAATAAAAAAAAAGAAACAGTACTTAAAAAGAATAATTTTCAACATTCATGCCATAGCACCTGGCTTTTCTTGGGTTCTGAGGATCCAAACCGGTCATCACTTGCATAAGCAAGTGCTTTATCCACAGAGACATGTTGCCATCCTGTGGCAGGCAGCTTCAGGTTTTCTGAGATGAACGTCCAGGCCAGGCACAGCTATGGAGGAGGGGATCTTTATTGAAGCTTGCAGATCCAGGGGAGTTCCGTAATGGCAGAAGAAAGACGCTGGCCTGCCTTCACAGGTCCAAGCAGAGAGAGAGAAGCACAAGCCCCCCCCAAAAAAAAAATCCACACAGCACAGCACACTTCAGGAGCTCCAGCTAGGCACACTTTGTATATCTTTAGATTGGAATCTCAAACCCACCACCACACCTTAAGTTCCGCCCAGTGAAACCGCCTCCAGCCAGGAGGCTGCAGATGCAAACTACAAACTAATGAAACACTGGATATATTGGGGGCCCTCTATTCAAACCACCACACAGCCCAAGACATGATTTCTCAATCTGCTACAGCTCCATGGTGTCATCTTTTATCTTGTTGCTATAGCAATGACCTATGCACACATGTAAACCTAATGGGTTTTAGCTTCTCCAGTACACTCATGAATACAGCTTTCTGTCAAATTACAAGGTCTCAGCAGTCATCACTACATGTGAGTAACCCCCCCACACACACACACACACTCACGTTAGCTTCCAGCATAAGGACAGTATTCAAGATCCTTGTTTTCTTTCCCGTGTCCCACTAGCAAGTGCACCCCCCTTCAGAAGACAGTGACAGCAACTCATAACTCCTGTGGGATGCCTTCATGTCCATCTCTGCGGCTTGAACTTAGTGCTTCATATAAATGTGCTGGGGGAAGTGGGTGGGATGATAGAGCTGCCCATCTCTATGAATTCGGAGACTCCACACTTTCCACACCAATCCCTTGTAAAGCAGATTCCCTGCTTCGTGTGTGATGGATAACGTAAACGTCACAAAATCAAACAGTTCCTATTCTGGGGGACCCCCTACTGCATTACCAACAGGTCTTTGGCAGAAGTAGGGTGAGTACAGGAAGATCCAAGCAGTGAGGCCCGCCTTGCTGTGGAAAGGACATGGGGTGCTTTGACAAAGGCGCTCTCTGCACCTCTTCTGTGGGGATGACCCCCTGCATTCAGTGACATGGACACTTAACAAAGAGTTCTTCAAACGTAGACTTGCATCAGCCAATTATACTCAGAGTCACAGCAGGTGGGAGTGATGATGCTCCTTTGAAATGGACAGAGCCAGGCAAGGTGCCTCAACTCGGCGATGATGGAATCACAGAACCCTCCGGCCACTCGCCCAGCCCTGACATACCCTGACAAATCCTAACGGGTTACTCCCAATGCCTTCAAGCTTCTGGTGTTAAAGAGAACTTTGAACTGCATTACTTCTTTAAAGTCTACCTTTTTCCTTGTGTGAATGTTCTGTGGGTTGTGTATGCATGTCGATAGATAGATAGATAGATAGATAGATAGATAGATAGATAGATAGATAGATAATAGATAGATAGATAGATAGATGATAGCTAGATAGATTGATAGACAGACAGACAGACAGATAGATAGATAATATATAGAAAGATAGATGATACATGAATAGATAGATAGTTACATAGATCAATGACAGATACATAGATAGATGATGGATGGATAGATAGATAGATAGATGATAGATAGATGCATAGATAGATGATAGATAGATAGATAGATAGATAGATAGATAGATAGATAGATAGATAGATGTTCATGTGTATATGAGCACATTTGTAGATCAAAGTTTTATGTCAGGTGTCTCCATCATTTAATCCAAGTCACTGTCTGAGACAGAGTCTCTCCCTTGAGCCCAGAGCTCACTGATTACCTTAGTCTAAGGAGCCAACTTACCCCTGGGATTCCCCTATCTCTGCTTCCCCAGTGACTGGAAAGCAAGTGGGCCACCACATTCACCCAGAATTTATGCACGCACTATGGATTTAACCCTTCTTGCATGGCGAGCCCTGTGTCCACTGAGCCATGTCCGCATCCCCAAAGTACATGGTTTTGAAAACATCTTACAACATACGTCCTTAGCCTCATCTACGACATCCTTTACTCTGCTCAGCTGCCTCTGGTGGGTGTGTTTTAACAATTCCCCTGCATTATTTAAAATAATCTGCCTTTAATTTCCAAATAATCTTCAGAAGATCTGTTATGTTTCCTGTCACAAAAGAAAGCAGGCAGTAAGATGCCTTTGTTGAAAGATGTCCATACTGAACAGAGCTGATCTCTTGTTACAAGCCTTCATTGGTTCTTCACAGGAGAGAAATGTGACCTTAGATTACTAAGTACATAAGGCAGCCACTCCATAAGAAAAGTGAACATTAAGATAAAAATGAATGAAAAAGAGCTGGAGAGATGGCTCAGCAGTTAAGGCACTTGCCTGGAAAACCTAAGGACACTGGTTAGACTCCCCAGAACTCACGTAAGCCAGACGCACAAGGTGATGCACATGATCAAGGTGGTGCAGGTGTCTGGAGTTCCCTTGCAGTGTCTCGAGGCCCTGGCGCACCCATTCTCTCTCTCTCTCTCTCTCTCTCACTCTCTCTCTCTCTCTCATAAAATTGTTTTTAAATGCATGAAAACAAATAGCACTAAAATATTGATTAATGGCATATTATTTCATACTTGTTTACTAGAATTTCAGTTATTAAAGACAATTCATAAGAAGTTGGTATCTACATTGTAAGAGAATATTTAGAAAGTAAACTTTGTAAGACCATAACTTCAACGGTATCTAGATAGATGGAAAAGTGGGATGTCCATCAAAGGATTATGAGCCGGTTCCCATGATATGTGGACCTCAGTTTTTCCGTCTATAAAATGATTGAGCTATCTTTTCAGATTCAAGGAACTGGTTTGAAAAAAATGTGTATGAATTTCTCTGTAAGGAAATTCATTTTTCCCATGCCCTAAAATCCACTCAATGTTACAGAAGGAGTGAAGATTTTTTTGATCATGTTTCACAGAAACAAACCATGAGAGATTTTTATTATTATTATTATTATTATTATTTATTTGCAAGCAGAAAGAGACGAGGTACAGAAAGAAAGAAAGATACTGAGAATGAATGGGAGAGCCAGGACTTCTAGCCACTGCAGGCAAACTCCAAATGTATGTGCCACCTTGTGCATCTGGCTTTGGGCATGGGGGAATTGACCCAGGTTGTTAGGCTTTGCAAGTAAGCACTTTAACTGCTGAGCCATCTGCCCAGCTGCTCAACCTGAGGTGTTTTTTAAAGTATTTTTTGCTTATCTGTGAGAGGCAGAGACAGGTAAGAGAGAGAGAGAAAGAGACAGAGAGAAGAAATGGGCACACTGGGACTTCCTCCATTGCAAACTGCAAATGCGTATGTCCCTTTGTGCATTTTGCTTTACATGGGTACTGGTCAATTGAACATGAGTTCTCAGGCTTTACAAACAAGCACCTTTAACTATTGGCACATGTCTCCAGCCTAGCACGAGGTTTTGAATAACTGAATCATTTGAAGAAGCTCATCTTGGAGACACATGAAAACGTTTTCAGTAATTATACTGCTTGGGAACACTTTGTTTTGGCAGCGGTCTAAATCAGCAATGAGTTCTCCTATAAAACTCACAAAAATTCTTCCTGACAGATTTAGGCAGTTGAGTATGGATGCATCAAAGCAGCAGAGTGCACAGGAATTAGCGACACCATCTTGAATGAAGACACACCTGCTAACTCAGAAACCCAGCTGAAATATTCATAGTCACTAGGGCAGGATGAGAAACATTCCAGCAGTTCTGTCCTCAGCGCCTCTACCAAAAACTTCTACAAATGAGGGAATCCTCTTATTAGTATAGACTGGGCCTTGGGAAGCTTCAGAATATGAGTGGGGACAGTATCCATGCTGTACTTAGGTCAACTCATAGTTGGCTCTGTGTGTGTGTGTGTGTGTGTGTGTGTGTGTGTGTGTGTGTGTGTGTAGAGTATGTACGGATTATATAATACATATATGTGCTGCATATATATTTCAAATAGACCATAGACACACACACACACACACACACACACAAATCTGCTAGGATTTTTTGAGATCCAAGATAAGAAGTATTTTCAAAGCCTATTCCATAAAACACTGTTGCTAAGCATAATTTATAGGTGTGCCAAAATAAAAGCTTCAGAAATGTTGTTTTAATCAGTCTTAATAGGTTTCTTAAAGCATGACTTTTCAGATTTTTATTATTATACACTTTTTTAATCAAAGAAGAGAATATTAGAATATTACACTATCATTGGACACAGAAAGTTTTTCCCCCCATGCAGCTAGTATTAGAATTCATTACAGGCAATACCAAATTGAAGGTCAGTTAGAACCCACAGAATAGCGGCCGGCTGCTCACGTGGCCAGGGAGAGGTTATTCGTGGCAGCATCTCTGAAGGACTTTGATTGACAATGCAGATGCCTGGCCACAGGCTTCCAGCTGGGTAATTGTCACTCTAGTGTTCGGAACTTCCTTGAGAACTTGACAGCAAACAAATATACTTACTTACGTCCACTTCAGGGCACAAATGATGATGAGGAGGATTGGGGAGAAGGCTCAGAAGTGCTTACTGCTCAAACTGAGTACCTGAGTTCAGATCCCTGAATTCTACATAAAAGTCAGAAGCCATGGCAGGTTTCCATAACACTGAGACACACTGACGGTGAGATGGAAAGTGAAGACAGGAGAATTTTCCAGAAGCTCCTGGGCCAGTTAACCTGGAAAATGCAGAAGTGACAAACAATGAGAATTAGAGACCCTGCCTCAGCTGGGGTAGAAGGTGAGGGCTGACATGTGAATGTTATCCTCTGACCTCCATGTGTCCACGTCCACATACATGGACAAGTACTCACACACTAAAAAAATAAAATAAGTATGTTTTTCTTTAAAAAAAAAAAGCAATGAGAAAAATTGTTGAAGATTTTGATTAAAGGCTACACTGACACTTACGGGGCGGGGGCATAAAATTAGTATCCAGCATGAGCTCAGAATTATCAGCGACTTGAAGCATGCATGACTCATGATCATGGAAGGGTTTCTCCCTGGATCCTGTCATTCAGTCATCGAATGATGCTCAGTGAGGGCCAGGCATTGCTGCACACACGAGAACATTCAGAGACAAATACAGCATCATCAACTTAGCCCTTGTCTTAAAGGAGAAGGTAGTTCAGGCACTTTGCTAGCAGAATGGTGAATGCCATAAGACCACAGTGGGTCTCTGACAATATAAGGCTACAAGACAAACATCACCAAACCTTTCAGACAATTCCTTTTGTTCTAAATTACAAAATGGTTTTGTGCAGATAGTAGCTAGATCCTGTTGTTGGTTTCAACACATAGACTACAGACAACAGTTTGGTTTATTTGGCTTAAGGTTGTTTTACTAAGACTAATCTGTTTCTAACACATATGTACCATATGACTGTGTTTAGTTTAAGGTAGAGATGTAATTTGTTACAATGTTGCTTTATCACTACAATTGTGCGTGAATATTAAACAACCACCGTCGATGGGTTAGTCTCCTTTCATTGAGAGCGGGTCTCTTAGATACTGAGCATGGTAAGATGCACAGGAAAAGTCTTGTTTTTCTTTTCTTATACCTTGCCTTAGCAATTACCTCAGTAAACTTAAAACACAAAATGAGACTTGGATTTTTCCATAAAGAAAAACAACTCTTCTATCCTTTATGAGCAGAGAAAGCCTTTGGAAGGATGATTGTGCTGCTGAAATTTAGTGATAGTGGTCATGTTTAGAAACTAAGAAACAGTTGGTTTCATAGATACTTTGGTTCACGAAGATGAGAACCCTGAACTTACAGAAAGAATGTGCATTAAAAATAGGAAGATGGGGCTGGAGAGATGGCTTAGCGGTTAAGCGCTTACCTGTGAAGCCTAAGGACCCCGGTTCAAGGTTCGATTCCCCAGGACCCACGTTAGCCAGATGCACAAGGGGGTGCACGCATCTGGAGTTCGTTTGCAGTGGCTGGAAGCCCTGGCGCGCCCATTCTCTCTCTCTCTCTCTCTCCCTCTTTCTCTCTCTGTTGCTCTCAAACAAATAAATAAATATAAACAAAAAATTTAAAAAAAAATAGGAAGATGGGGCCTACTTGAAGTCTATGTCAGTAAGAACATCACTTTGCTGGAATTCTTTCATGATAAAAGGACATGATTGCTGTCCCCAATACATACTTCACTCAAGATCACAACTTACCAAAAAGAGCTTTTGCTTTTTATTTTTTTAATTATCCATTATAGTGAGAAAAATTTGGAGAATTATAAGAGTAGGAAAGAAAGCTGGTGACCTGAGAAGGCAGTGGGGAAGGAAGACCTCAGTAGTCTGCATTTGTTTTCTTTTTTTTTTTGGCTGCGCATAGGTTGGAACCCACAGCCTCATGCATGTTGGGCAAGCCCTCTCCCTTTGAGCTACCTCCTCAGCCCTTTATTTCTGTTTCTTTAATGAAAGTGATACAAAAACGACATTTGTCCATTCTGTATGTCCATACAGAAGCATGTCGTCCATTATCCCTTGACATTTTTAGTTGCGCTAATGATTCATTCATTCAACAAATGCTGGCCAGAGTACGGTGAAGGATGCTGGAGATGAAATGGACAGGAAGTACACCCTTGCCTGTATGGAGTTTGTGTTAAAATGTGAAATAGGAGACATTTTAGATCTTACATAGATGGTGAAAAGCAAGACGCGGGGGGTGGGGTGAAGCCCTCTCTGACCTCCTGCAGTGGTGAGGGCTCTGCTGACCCTGAAGGTCAGTGTTGGTCGGACCTGAGTCATCCATGGGTCAAAGCAGAGCACAGCGAGGTATTCGCCGGCCTCCGGTCGTCCTGTGCAGTATCTGAGTGTTGACGGCTCTGGTTGAATTCCCGGTTCACATGTGTTTTTCTTTGATTCCCTTTAGTATATGACTGCCGCCCCTATGCAAGGGGCCTACATTCCCCAGTACACGCCCGCGCCTCCGACAGCCGTTTCCATCGAAGTAAGTCTGCTCCTGTCTGTGGAAAGATGTCAGAAGATCTCTCTCTCTCTCTCAAACACATACTGTGGTCCCCCATAGTCTCTGTCATTCTCTCTCTTTCTCTCTCTCTCTCTCTCTCTTTCTCTCTCACATACACACACACACACACACACACACACACACACACACACACACACACACCATGGTCTCCCATAGTTTAAAGAATTTGCTAGTTTCTAACTTGAAACTGAAAATTCAGTATATGGAATCATGCACCTGTATGCAATAATACCTATATGTTTCCTTTGCACATGAACCAATTCTTCATAGAGCTGAAGGTGAAGGAAAATTATCATGCTCAGATGACTGTCCAGTGAGTAAATCCTTATGTCATATGCCTGAACCATAAACAGCCATGGATTGGGAGGAAGAATCACTTGCCACTGTTTGGATGAGCTACAGCCCAGTGCCTGGTTTTTGAGATTGGTCCCTGGGTCAGGGTCCTTGGCCTCAACTGGAAGTTTGATGGAAAGACATACTGGCAAATATCATTAATCTGATCTACTGAAGCTCAGTGTTCATGTTAAAATGACTGTTCAGTGATCCAGATACTCAGGAAAATGTGAAAAGTGCTCTCTAATTCTCAAACTGCGCTGCACATTAAAACCATTTGGCAGATGGGGCTGCAGAGATATGCCAGGGGTTAAAGTTGCTCGTTGGCAAGTCTGCCATTCTGAGTTCACCCTCCCAGAACCCACGCCGTGTCAGGCACGAGGCGCAGCATGCGTCTGTGATCCTGAGGCGCGTACGTCAGCACGTGAAAACAGAAGCCCGCGGCCAGGTGGGCTGGTGCACACACAGGAGGGGTTAAAATCAGGGAGACGCCATCAGAACAATGGTGGAAGAAGTGCTGTAAATGCCCCGAGGTCACCCTCAGACCTCCGAATGCGCACAGCGACCCATGCTCCCGTACACGCACCTATGCGCATAGGCCATGTACATTCACACCCACACACATACACACACAGAATAAAGAACACCACGTGGAGGAGTTAGAGATTGCTGTGGGTTCTATTATAAAAGGTTTTGAATGATTTACCCGAGCTGTTAACTAGATGTCAGGATTTTGCAAAACTATCTGATCCTGGTATGCATGAAAGAGCAAGAGCCATTGCCCTATCAGGGAGGCTAGGTGTAGCTCAGAACACGCACGGCATTTGCCGAGTGTGAGTGAGGTTCTGGGCCCCTTTTCTAGCACCCTAAAAGACAACCAAAATTCCATGGCTCTAGTAAATGAACCTCATTAGATTTATGGCTTCCTCCAGACGGGAAAGAAATTAACTGAGCCACTGTGGACATCATGAATGATGGTGCCATCGTGTCTTTCCTTTCTTCCTCTTTTACCTTTGGAGAATCCATTCCTTGTAGCCCTGATTTTATCAGACCGAGGTGACAAGCCACGGAGAAGAGGAGAAGGCATGGGGCCAGGTAGATGGTGGTGGAGAGGCAGAAATGTTTTCTTGTCTCTGGTTCTAGCCACTGCTCCTTACTGCTCCACTTCTTCTCTGATGCAGCCCGCAGGGAAGCTCTGACCAGCAGCTGGAAACCCTTTGCAACTCATGATGCTGCTGCTTGCTTCACTGGTGACAAGCAATTTTAGTATCTCTATTTCCCCACGTGAAAACCCACCAGTGAAGAGACTGATGGAAGCCTTTGTCACCTAACTTAGATACTTGAAAATGTTAACTAATTCGTTTCTGGAGAGTAACAAGTGTTTGTTTAGATCAAGGTACAGAGAGTCTCTGACATTCCGACAGTTAAATAAGGCATTATTGTACAGATTAGGAAGCCAGGGACTTTTTTGTTTTTTTTTAGTTAGTTAGTTAACAAACAGAGATTTAGGTATCATTTAGGGCTAGGAAGATGTCTCAGTGGGTAAAGTACTTGCCCTGAAAGCACGGGCACTTTGACTTTGTAGCCTAGGAACCTACATAAAGCTAGATGCTGTAGAGGGATGCTGGTGACCCCACCTCTCTACAGTGAGAGGGGAAGTGGAGACTGGAGAACTGCCCAGAATCTAACAGTCCAACTAGCTGGATGCATGCAGCAGGGAACAAAGAGAGACCGTCATGGAGCAGTGATGTGGAAGGCAAAGACCAACGCCCAGGACTGTCGTTTGACCTCCACGTGCATCCTGTGGCATGCATGAACTCACACTCACATACATGAACATACACATAAACATGTAGATGTGTGCCGCCCCCAGTGTCATACCAAATAGTTTTAATAGGACCAGAATTTTTAGAACATTGATTAAATTACATGGTCTTTGCTATATTTGACTATAAGAAACACCTTTGTCATGAGAAAATTAATAATGGGACTATTACAGGCACCATAAGCATTTTTAAAAATAGTTTGCTTTGCTGTGTATCTACAACAAAGACTTATGCTTACAAAAAGAACTGGATCATTTTAGCTACTATAAAATAATGAGACATACTTGACATTGTTGTTTATTGGAAACACTCCAGTTGCAAACACTCCAGTCTGACGTTTGAAAGGAAGTATCACTCTGACCAAACTCTAACTACCTTTAAATGCACCACCTTGGGTTTGTGCTTATAAAATAAAATACCTTTTCCTTTGATATGGGAGACCCCTGTTGACCCTCATTCTTTGGTAGCTACACAAATATGTACTAGTGGAAGGATCACACACTTCCTATCAACCAGTAGGACACGGGGAAAGAAACCAGAGTCTGAGAAACAAGTTTAGGGATTTTCAGTTAAATGAGAGAAAATTGACCAAGAGTGTTTGAGACACAACACCACTTGAGTACCCCCAGATATCCACGATTACAGCTAAAACCAGAGAGAGAAAGCCTTTGTGGGTCCACTTACAACCAAACAAAACCAATGCCACCCTAGGAACCAATCTTGTGTCCCTGATGGTGGCCAGCTCCGGAAAGACATTCTTACTGTCATCTGTGAGAAGCAAAAGTTACAAGGATAAAGCAAGAGCAACGCAAAATGAAAGACAAGCTTTTGCTATTTCTCTTCTTTTTCTGAAACTTCTAAATAAATGCCAATCTGTTTCTTGGAAAGCAAATAAATATAAAATGAGACAAATTGCTGAAGGGAAACTTAATAAGATCTATGAAAAGATTTCAAAATGTTGATGCAGATGTTTGAGGCAGAGTCCGTTGTTGCCCCAGGTATAGTGACTGGCCTCGGGAAATCACGTGACAGTATGAGGCTTTAAAAGAAGCCAAGGTGGATCTTTTGATAATCCATTATTTAATGTGACTGTATGTAACCACAGTTTACATATTCCCAAGGGTGGGCTGAAATGATTTTCTGACCATTTGACTATTCGTGAGACTTTTGATAGCAAAAGTCCTTTGTTTTGTGTTAGAATGAACTCCTCAACCTTTATACAAACATGCTCTCCTCACAGTTTCCTTTGAAAAACTGCTATGGCTTCACAAGGCTGAGATAATCTCTTCTCAAACCAGTAGGAAATTGGTAATGAAGGTCCATTTAGAAGATTTAAGGAGGTCTTTTTATAGAATAAATAAGACCTTTGAAAAATAATTAATATTTTTTTTTTTTGCATTAGACCTTAATGATGCTACTTTTGGTCTCTTTTTTGTTGTTGCTTTTTGAGACAGGTAATCTTCTAGAAAAGGCTGGTCATGAACTCACTATGTAGCTGATTATGACCTTGACTCTTAATCTTCCTTCCTTTACCTCCTGGGTGTTGGAATTAAAAGAATTGCTGCCACACCCGGCATATACAATGTTGAAGATTGAACCCAGGTCAGAGCCACATCTCCAATCCCAAATAAAGCTATGGGGAGCTGACGAGATAACTCAGTGAATGTGAGTTTGGATCCCCAGTAACCACATAAAAGGGACTGAGGGAACTTAAGTGTACAACCCAATGGGAATGTGACACATAGGCAATATGTTTAAAAGTTAATTAATTATTTTAAGCAAAAGATGGGCATAGCCATGACTGCTGAGGAAGGGGCAAGACAAGAGGTTTATTAGGCTTGCTGGTCAGCCAGTGTAGATAAAAAATGAAGACCACTCCCCCAAAGGTCAGTGAGAGTGAGTCTCTATCTTCAGGAAATAAAGTGAAAGGGTGATAGAGGAAAGCACCCACTATCCTCCTCTGGCCTCCATAGATTTGCATACCACATATTTGCATAGCATATATTTGCATACATCCATGCATTTGCATACTGTACATTTGCATACCATATATTTGCATGCCTCCATACATGTGCAGACCATACCCACCACACACTACACCTTCCCTAAAATAAAATAAATAACATAAGGTTTTTGTGTACCTATCTGCCTCTTTAGGGTGTTGTTGCTGATACCTCTCCCCAGTCAGTGGCTCCTTCATCCCAGGACACCAGTGGTCAACAGCAACAGATAACAGTGGACACGTCCAGCGAACACGCACCTGCATATTCTTACCAACAGTCAAAGTAAGTAATGATGCTAAGGTCTCTCCCTCAAAACTAGACCTGCCAAAGCTGTTCTCTCCAGGTGTATCCATCAGTGTTTGTGCAGAAAACCCACCAGGAACATAAACTGAGTGGCGGATATATTTAGCTCATGATGCTGTGAGTAGCTTTGGATGTAGCTCTGCGTGCGTCCATTGACAAGCACCTGTGTCTCCCAACTTTTGGGTTGGCGGGGGAGGATTGGCCATGTTTCTCATTTCCAGGGAAGTCTCAGAATTCCACAGACAGAAAAAAAAAAAAAAAAAGAAAGAAAGAAAGAAAGAAAAAGAAGCAAGCAAGCACAGGAAATCAAGTGTTCAGCTTTGTGCACATTGGCCAGTATCTCACTGGCAAGGTGTATTATTATCATTAAAAGTATTAACTGTGTATAATTCCTGGGAAATTTCTAGTGTTCCCACCTATACATGGCTGGCAAACCTGCATTCTGTTTTCCATCTCCTCACTCTTAATGAAGACAGTGACAATCTCATTTGAGAGATGCTTGGAACACCCACTTAAATGCCCATGAAAAAGGATTTTATAAAATGTCCAATACAGAGATTATGTCCCTGGTCAGGAATTCAATGTCAAAAAAAACAATCAAGTAGTCAAGATTATTCATGAAAAATTTTAAATCACTCATCAAACAAAGAATACTTGACTTCACACTGAGCAAATGTGGAGACTGAAATCTGAGAGCTTTGTGTTGAAAACAAAGAAACTAACAATGGGGAAGTCTAATTATAGAGAAAATCTTGACATGTGAACTGTTCAACTGTGTAAATGAAACATCTGGTGAACAGAGAATCCCCAGATGACCCTGTTGGTAAGGTTGTTCTGTTTTCTACCATTTTGCTTGTTAAAGAAGAAATTATTCTGTCACTCTTAACAAACTAAAGAAGCAGGGTGTGGTGTCCCATGCCTGTAAAATCAGATGAGTTGATAAAGAAAATGTACAGATATGCATACAGCAAAATTTTATTCAGCCATAATGCAGAATGATATGACATCATTTCCAGGAAATGGGTAGAATTAAGTGAAATAAGAAAGATTCAGAAATAAATATTACATATTTGCTCTTATATGCAGAAGATATGTTTATACACACACACACACACAGAGAGAGAGAGAGAGAGAGGGAAAGAGAGAGAGCACCAGGGACTATTTAGAAAGAGGAAAGGGACCATCAAGAAGACAAGGGGAGGAAGGACAAAAGAGGTCATGCAGCGATGGGTGAGAACAAAGCCCAATAATGGTATGTACATATGAAACTATACCCACCCTTCTGTATGAGAACTAAATAGAATGATTACAATTATGTGAGGGTTGTAACATGGGTCTTTTTCTGTCTTTGTACCTAAAGCACACATTGGTTCTACTTGGGACTTGAACCTCCCAGCTCTGGAACTGGAATTCACGCAGTGGGCTGTCCTGCTTTTCAGGCTTTGAACTCGATCTGGAACCCCATGGCTCCTCTGGATTTCAGACTGACCTAATTCCTTATAAACCCTTGGTCTCTCCTCTGCCCACCTCCATTCATGTGGCTGTGTTTGTGTGTACGTGTGGCTGTGTTTGTGTGTACGTGTGGCTGTGTTTGTGTGTACTCATAGATATGCACATTGATGGATGGGCAGATGGACGCCTTGTTGAGCTGAGTGATTGTGTTTCCATAGTGAACTGTTTACTGCATCTTTCTCACAGCTCTCAATATGTAGGTGAACCCAGTTCTGTCTATTCCAGAAGGCAATGAGGAAATGACTGGTCCTGTGAAGCAGAGATTTCCTGCTACATTATAATGATTTCTGGATAAATTAAACACATGTAGCCATTCATCCAACTATAATTTACTAAGCATCAACTATGTAACAGACAGCATTCTAGGGGCTAGGAAAAGACCAGTGAAATAAGTGGACATCTTGCTGCTCCCGCCCACACACTTGAAGTTGACTTCTTTACTGGAAATAGACACACAATCGATAGAACAATCAATAAAATAAAATAAAAAGTAAAATATTCTGCATATATTTGAAATGATTGAGTTTTAAAGATGCAGATTATCCTAAAGTTTCCTCCTGATAAAAAATGATTGGGTAGACTTCTTGCATGTCTTATAATGAAAAGCCCCTCCTACTGCCTGGGATCTGAAAGGTGAGTGAAAAGTAAGCTTGGACTGATGCAGAGAGAAGTATAAGCAAAGCAGCCTTGACATTTGGAAGCTCAGAGGAACGTAAGGCTAGAGGGTCTAAGACTGGAGGAAAGATGAGGTGAGAAGTCAGACAGCCTGCAATACTGGGCAGTGTTGGCATGGCGGCCAGTACTATCTGGCTAAGTGAAAGCCTCTCTACCTCTCTGGGATTCTGTTCCCTTCATCTAACTTCAGGCATTGGCCCAGCTACATGTATACTATGAGACAATATCTGTCCTGGAGGTTTTTTAAACTAGGATGGAATTAAGGCCTACACATACGCAAGATTCGCATCCCAAAAGAAGACATGAGGAGAACCCTCACAGAACTGTGGTAATAGTGAGAGCTGCTGCCCTTCTCCCGGCTTGGGGTTCCTGCTTACAGAAAGGTCCAGTGTTGTGAGCACTGAAGTGGCTCCTTGTCTGGGGTCCAGCAATGGGGGATTGGAGCTCGGTGGCTATTTGAAGTGGATGCAGAGTCATAGGAATGTGTGAAATGGAAGATTAGACCTAGCCTTTCCTATCCGGCGCCATAGGGGGCTACTGCACAGCACTTCCTCTGGGATAGACACAGGTGGAAGAGGCCCATGGGGCATTTGGAAGCAATGGAACTTAGCAGTTCTGCCATTCTTGGAAGAAACAATGATCTAAGTAAGATGGCGGAACATCATGGGGGGAGGGTAAGAAATAGAATCAACAGGAAAACAAAGAGGCACATACATCATTAACATTGTAAATGAAACAATGGAATTATGTTGCCCATAAAAGGCAAATGAAAGCCCAGGCAGATCTGAGCACAGCCACAATTTCAGTTATCCAGTCAGTTCCAACAAGCTCTTGTTCCTTTGAGTATTTTCTTGAATAAAGTGAGTCTGACCATATGCAGCATCCACTGTTTAAATGGGCTTAAAACGAGGGGTACACTGTGGTCATTTGTCTTGAGTCCCCCAGACGCTTATGGTTAACAATGTTGTTCTCATGTTCTCACGGTAGTAAAACCATCATGATAAAAATGGCTTCCTTGTTGGGGGGAACAAAGAACACCTCTTTTGCACTCATACAGGGCTGTATGTTACAGGACGGTCCTCATCTCGTGTTCCTTGATATTACTGGCCAGAAGCGAAAGCACATAGAGCCTAGAACATTCCAGAAACATGACATGTGAAACCCTCTTACATTGTTTTACAGACATTTCTTTATGCCTGATGAAACCTTTTTAAAACAGATCCCCTTTATATCTTCAACTCCCTTTTTTTGACATGGTACAAGGTGTTTGGAGCTTGTCCATGGAAAACAACAACAAAAAATGGAAAACAACAACAGAATGTTGAATGAAAGAGAAGAATATACCAAGGCAAACACTTTTGTCAATGGTAATCATTCCTGAGATTTTATAAATGTAAAAAAGCATAATGTTACTCTACTCAAGTTGTTTGCATTTTCAGACAATGGATATTGCACTGTGCTGTGGTAAGGCTTGAGATGTTAGAAATATTGTACAGAAGTCAAAGACATTGGGATGAACCATTGGGTCATGAAACTGGGTTCGTTCTCATAGGTAAACTTCCTTGGGACTAGTTAGGGACATGGAAGATCCTCCCTGAGAACATTTCTTTGTTTTTCTAAGTTTTTAAAAATAGTTTATTTTTTATTTGTGAGGAGAAAGCAAGAGAAAGTGGGTAGGGAGAGACACAGAGAAAGAATGGGCATGTCAAGGTCTCTAGCCACTGCAAACAAACTCCAGAGGCATGTGCCACTTTGTGCACCAGCTTTACATGGGAACTGGGGAATTTAACCCGGAATAGGCCTTGTGGACAAGCGCCTTAACCACTAAGCCATCTCGCCAAGCCATTTATTTTAAAAGCATCTGTTAGAAATCAGATACAAAACAATGTGTAAGTTTATTGTACATGCTTAATATAAGCCCTGGTTTTGTTCTTTAAAGTTTCCTTGGGGCCAGGGGGTGTGATGCCTCAGTGGGTAAGGCACCCATCATGTAGGCATGAGGACCTGATTTTGAATCCCTAGCAACCATATAAAGGCCAGGCATTCAGCATGCATCTGTGATCCCACATTGAGGAGGCTACAGGACAATTTCTAGCTAAATATGTGAGCTCTAGGTTAAATAAGACACCTTGCTTCGAAACAAAGAGGGGAGCTGGACAGAACTCTTAGTGGTTAAGATACTTACCTTCAAAGCCGAAGGACCCATGTCCGGCTCTCCAGGTTCCACATAAGCCAGATGCACAAGGTGACGCTAACACACAAGGTTGCGCAGGGTGGTTTCACGCATCTTGAGTTCGATTGCAATGACTAGAGGCCCTGGTACACCAGTTCCCTCTCGCTCGCCCACTCACTCACCCTCACTCTATCTCATACAAACATAAAAAGATGAAAAGCAATTGCGGAAGATACTTGATGTCAACCTCAGGCCTCCAAACACACACACATGCATGTACATCCCTGTACATGCACATCCTTGGACACACAGGAAACCACACACAAACACACATGTGAACAAGCATTTCCATTTATAAATACACATACACATTCAAAAATAAATGGATTTTAAAATCCCAAAGTTTCATAACCGTAGCTGACATTGAGAATACTTTTGGAGCTAGATGTGACCATTTTCAAGACATAGGACTATATTATTCTTATTGAAGCCACCAGAAATTTATGCCATAAGAGTCCCATCTTGCAATCCAGCCTGAAGCAATCTGCTAATCTTAAGATGCATAGATTTCTTGAAGTTCTATCATATCATTTATGTTCCAGTGTAATGAAAAGTATCTGTAAAACATTGAGCCAATCCACGCTGTCCTTGTTATCTTAAACACTCCAAATTTCACAAATGACAGTTCATTTCCAACATCATTATGCTAATTAGCATGCCACCGCTTTCATTAGGAACCCCATTTCCAAAGACCATTATGCTAATCGAGATAGGGAGAGCATACAGTGCTTATGCAAACAGGACTTATGCAAACCGCTGGCTGTTCTCATTAGACACCAGCTGACCTCTATAGGGTGTGAAGCTTGATTAGGGCAAATGAGTGACCCTTGAAAAGTAGCTTGACACTTTACGCATCCATTTGACATAAGTATCTATACTAAATCATTGGAACTTATGACTATTAAAACCAAAGGTTGCAGAAGGAAAGTTTGAGAACTACTAATTGGGTGCCTATGAATAAAGAGATTTCATATGGGACATTATCAGCATTATATTATTTTAGTATTCAAGATTCTATAATTCAAACTAAACACGGGATTAACTTTGTCTTTGTATTTTGTATTTAGAGGTTGTATTTTATTTTTTCCATTGCTAAAATCACACTATGAATGCAAAAAGATTCTGGGCTCTTATCACATAAGGAGGAAATTATATCTGTGGTTTATTTTGGAAATTCTATGGGAATTCCAGTTCCCACACAAGTGATCTGTTATTCTTTTTGGCTATGCCCAAATAACTGGAATCTGAAAGTAAGTATTCCAGTGAGGTGAAATTGTGATATACAGCACCAGAACTCCTTGGCTCAGATCTACCTCTAGGATTATTCAATTATGGCTCAAATCTTAGGAGCTCAACCTTTCTCCTTTTTAATTGCTTTTTTTTGCATGTATGTAGGGGGGGTGTGATGTGTGTGCATGTATGTCTGCATGCATGTTTGTGTGGGGGGGTCCATGTGTATGCGTGGGTGAGTGAGAACTGATGTTTCATGTTTATGTACACATATCTTTATGCATGTTCTTATTGTGTGGGCCCAAGTGTGCACGCGTGAGGGGGGCAGAGGTTGATACTGGCTGTCTATTTTGACCACTCTTTCTTGCTGTCACTGTCTCATCACTGGAACAAAGCTCCAAACCAAACATAGCTGATGCAGGGAGGCTTGTTTTGGCTTACAGTCTCTAGGGGAAGCATCCATGGCAGGGGAAATCGTGGCGTGAGCAGAGGCTGGGTACCACCTGTATCACGGCAGGTGAAAACCAGCAGTGGTAGAGTGAACCAACCTCTGGAAAGGGAGAGACGCCTAGAGCACCTTTAAGCCCTCCCACAGCAACACACCTCCTCCAGCAAGGCTCCGCCTCCCACAGTGCCATCAGCTGGGAAGCAAGCTTTCAGAACCCATGAGTTTATGAAGGATGTCGCATTCAGACCACCACACTCTTCCACTATTCTGTTTCTTTTGAGATAGATATCTCACTGATCCTAATGCCCACTGATTTGGCTAGACTAGTGGCCAGCAAGCCCGAGGAATTCTCCTGTCTCTGACTCTCCAGCACTGGGATTCCCTCAAGATCTGCCTTTCATATGGGTGCTTTGGGTCCAAACTCAAGTCCTCGGGCTTCACTGCAAGAGTTTTATTGACTGAGCCAACTCTCAGCTTTCCTAGCTTCCTATTCAAAGTGATCATTAGACCATTCTTTTCCAAAGTACAGAAATTAGGCCTCAGAACACCATGCCATGGTTTCTGGGGGTTGAATCCAGGTTCTCATGCTTGAAAAGAAAACACTTCACCCATGAACCAATGCCCACATTATTCTTTCTTTCTTTTTTTTTTTTAAAGATTTTATTTTTATTTATTTATTAGACACAGAGAGAGGGAGGGAGAAAGAGAGAGAGCGAGTGAGAATGGGCATGCTAGGGCCTCTATCCACTGCAAACAAACTCCAGACACATGTGCCACCATGTTTATTTGGCTTATGTGGGACCTGGAGAATGAAACCAGGGTCCTTAGGGCTCACAGGCATGCACCTTAACTGGTAAGCCATCTCTCCAGTCCCCACGTTATTTCTGTAAGAGTTAATATTATAGTTAACATTATAACTTACCTGTCAATATTTGCTGTCTTGTCATTACAACTGATAAAGAATTTCAATAGATATCAATCAAATAAATATAATCATTATTTAAACAAAAGAAGGAAAGAAGGAAGGAAGGAAGAAGGAAGGAAAAAAGAGAGAAAGAAAAGAAGGAAGAAGGAAAGAGAGAAATTGGGCCTCTAAGGGATAGGAAGGCTTAACAGCACATAGTGGATGAAGGACTAGAAAATGCTTCACTGTTTCCTGGTCCAGCTATGTTGGGAAATAAGGGAAACGTGCACCATACTTTCCACTCTCTTCAAAGTCATGAAAACAGGGCTGGGTAAATTCGTCAAATATTTAAGTTCCCAGAAGATTAGGGTATGTGCTATGGAAGTCCAAAACTGAAGAAAACAACTAACAGAATTTTGTGTGTCTACACGTTGGTGACTTTGATACCAACAGAAAGCATATTCTTATAAAACACATTTCTGCTTTTCTTCAAACTCTTGCCACATGGGAAGATGATTGTGTAAGAGTGAGGATATAGGCTGCGGTTCTCCCAAGCCTGACCACTGAGGACTCTTTCTTTTTTTCCATAGCATCACATGAAGCTATTTTGTCTGAAATTGCCTTGGGAAATATTGAACCATAAGATCACTATGATTTCTAACGTATTACATTTCTGAGATGATGGTTTGTTATTTCCTAGCTTATTCCCTCTGCTTCTGTGGGGCAGAGGCTTAGTGAGAGAATGCCACGTGACTCCTGATCTGCCAACCTTCTCTCTGACGGTAACGGGCTCTTACAGTGCTGTTTCCCTGTCCTATCCTCTGAGCCCGCAGAGGCTAGCACAGCTCCCGTGCATGCCAGAGTCTCATAACCTGTCAGCACACCAGTGCGGGGCAAATTAGGCTTCTATGTCATGGAAACTTCTCTCTTTCAACCCATTATATTGATAATCTCACTGTCCAGTGTTAAATGTCACTGGTGATCTCAGCCTTAAAAATTAAGAATCTTAGCAGGGTATGGTGGCACACACCTTTAATGCCAGCACTGGGGGAGGCAGAGGTAGGAGGATCGCTGGGAGTTCCAGGCCACCCTGAGACTACATAGTGAATTCCAGGTCAGCCTGGGCTAAAGTGAGACCCTACCTCGAAAAGAAAAAAATAAAATAAAATAAGAATTCTACATTTTCTTTGTGTCTCTGTGTGTGCAAGCATGTGTGTGTATGGTATGAATATCTCAGTACATGCAATGCTTGTGGGCACACGTGTTTATGCACATGTGCGTGTGGAGCACAGAGATTGACATCTAGCGTCTGCTTATACATCGTCCACTTTATTCGCTGAAGCAGGCTTCTCTCCTTGGAGCCCAGAGCTCACCAGTTCACCTACTCTAGCTAGCCAGCTTGCCCATAAGATCTCCTGCCTCCTCTTCCTAAGTGTTGGGATTACAGATCAATTGCCTTGCCCACTCGGCATTTGCATAAGTACTGAGGATCCGAACTCTGGCCTTCCGGTTAGTACAGCAAGTGTTTTATCCCCTGAGCATCTCCAGCCCTAAGAATTCTGTCTTAATGAATCTCAGCACAGTTCCCTAAGCATCAGGTGTCCAGTAATTATACACACCTGGGCTTCATCTAGGACAACAAGGTGACCAGAAGCAGGTAATTATACACACCTGGGCTTCATCTAGGACAACAAGGCAGCCAGAAGTCAATTAAGTTTTATGAAATGGCAACACCTTTTATTCCTCCAGACATCAGCTATGATCCTTCAATGTGTGACAGTCAAACTATTTCTTTCTCCTCTCATGCTCGTCTAGAGTAATGAGGGTGTTTTGTTATTTTTAATATATTTATATATATTTATTTATTTGTACTTGAGACTGAGAAAGAGAGAGTGAGTGGAGGTGCCAGGGCCTCCAACCACTGAAAAAAAAAAAATCTCCAGACGCATGCACCACCTTGGTATCTGGCTTACATGTGTACTGGGGAATGGAACATGGGTCCTTTGGCTGCAAAGGCAAAGGCCTAAACTGCTAAGTCATCTCTCCAGCCTCTCATAGACCAAGAAAACTATGAGAGGGGACCATTAAGACCTGAAAGTAGCCCAGTCTTTCTCATCAGTAACGCTGCTTCTGAGATCCTGCATATGGAACACCTGCTTGGGCAAAGGTCTGTGTCGCTCATCTGCTGAGGGAGGCTCCAGTTGTTGAACCAAGGTTCTGAGAGAGTCATGATACTGGAGGCATTTTCTGCTCAAACAACAATAAAAGATGGAAAATCAGATCATCAACAGTAAGGAAAAAGACCAAACATAGCACCAACAAGTTAAAAAAAAAAAAAAAAGCATTTGTTCTTGCAACAAGACACCTTTTAGAAATAAACAGACCAAGTCGACTTTCTGCAAAGGCAGAGAAAGAAAGCTAAACTCTACCCACAAGTTTCCCTTGACTCCTTCTAATAAAATTTGCCTGTCTACTGCTGCTGTCACGGACCTTGTAGCCGCATTCCTTGTCAGGTGTAACCTGTGCTTTGTTGTGTAGTTGGGGACAAAACGATCTGTGAAAACCAGAAATCTTCAAAGGACCGGAAATTACTCTCTGTCATGGTCACTTCACTCTCTGTGACCAAATACCTGACAGGGAACAGCTTTGGGGAAGAAAGGGTTCATGCTGGCTTGCAGTCTTGAGGCTTGTAGCCACAACAGTGGACAGGAAGTTGGGCCTGGTTACAAAACCTCAAGGACAGGGCTTGAGAGATGACTTAGTGGTTAAGGCAACCTCCATGTGAAGCCTAAGGACCCAGGTTCAATTCTCCAGTACTCACATAAAAGATGCACATGGTGGTGCATGTGTCTCTCATTTGTAGTGGCTAGAGGTCCTGGCATGCCCCCCCACACTTTCAAATAAATAAATAAATCTTAAGGACCACCCCCAGTGACCTACTTTCTCCAAGGAGGCTCCTCCTAAAGATTCCACAACTTTCCTGAATCGCGCCACCTGCTGGGGCCCAAGTGTTTAAGCACTCTCTCCTTGTACAGTCTAGAAATGATTTCAGTTCCTAATGGGCACTTGGCTCCTGTGATGGGTTTATGCAAGTTAGGATAGCTTTGTAGGCAATTTCACACTAGTAATGGTACAGTTCTAAACTTTGGAGAGGGCTGTTCATAGATTTTAAAATGGCCTCCCAACTTGCTGGGAGCACATCCAGCCCTGGACCAGTTTGACTGTACTCAGAAAGCCACGCCTTATTTGCTAAACGGAACACCTGGCACTCGGAGAAAGCTTTGCAGCTCTTGGCTTTTGTCCTGAATGCTAACGGAGGGGAGCAGCCATCTATCACAACCTTCAAGTAGCTTAGAGTCCCTTCTTTGCTTAACACAAGTCCAGAATCATTTCATAAGACTCAGTGGGCATAAGAGCTAAGAGCAATGGTCAGTTTCCTAGACTGGCAGTCCTTCAACATAGATGTAGCAGGAAGGCCGTGCCTAAGCAACATGGGCTGGGTCAACAAGGTGGCATACTGTGCAATGCCTCCAGTATCATGACTCTCTCAGAACCTTGGTTCAACAACTGGAGCCTCCCTCAGCAGATGAGCGACACAGAAGACCTTTGCCCAAGCAGGTGTTCCATATGCAGGATCTCAGAAGCAGCATTACTGATGAGAGAGACTGGGGTACTTTCAGGTCTTAATGGTCCCCTCGCATAGTTTTCTTGGTCCTTAAAGCACCCTCCGAGAGGCTAAAGAGATAACTTAGCAGTTTAGGCCTTTGCCTTTGCAGCCAAAGGACCTTTCTTTCCCTCTTTTCCTTTCTGTCTTCCCTTTCTTTTTCTATCTTTCTCTCTTTACTCTTTTGTCCTCCCTTCATTCCTTCCTCCCTTATCTTTCTTTCTTTCTTTCTCCTTCCCTTCCTTCTCGTCCTCTCTCTGTATCCTCTTGTCTACCTCCTTTTGGAAATGAGTCTCATCCACGCTGGCCTCTAATTCCTGGAATCAGTTAATGCACCCATCTCTTACGACATCATACCCAGCTAGGAGTTTGCAATGTTCCACACCGGCCAGAAAGTCCTGAGCTCAACGGTTGCGCGCCCCTCTAGCTGAGACGACAAGCTTGCAACATCGTGCCCAGCTGAGGGCTTACCACGTTAACACGGGTGTCAGCCAGGGAGGTTCCTTTGTTCTCTTCTTGGGCCAACGAGGCTTATGTGAACACAGTTAATAAATACGTACGTAGTCAGGCAACTGTTGCCTTAGATGTAGTGCGGAGACCGCATGTTGTGGACTGAGTTAGTGAGGCAGCTGCTGTTGTACCGCAGGGATAAAAGGACTTCAAGAATCTGTGGGTGCGTGACAGAAGTGGGCTCTGCGGCTGGGGAGATGGTTCAGTGGCTACAGTTCTTAGGGTGTAAGCATGAGGACGGGAATTTGATCCCCAGGACTCATAAGTGCTGAGTGTAAGCGTGCACATCCCTGTCATTCCATTGCTGCGGAGCGAGTGTAGGCCGGTCCCTGGAGCTCACTGGCTGGCAAACATAGCACAATGGGTGACCTTCAAGCCAGTGGGAGGCCCTGCCTCTAAATTGTTTAGACAGTGGACCTAAGAACGAAATGACACCCATGGTCTTCCTCTGACCTCCACATGCATGTGAACACAAGGACACTTGCATACACACACACACACACACACACACACACACACACACACCCCTAGATTCGGTGTTCACATGGAATTATAACCATCTGCTTTCCATGGGTATACCACAGTAGCTAAAGCTGGATAATGAATGAAGGAAAGGGCTCATTTAGTTCAGTCTAACGTGGACAATCTCAAGTTGTGCAGCTGTGAATGCATTTCCTCTAATGGCAGATGACACCACGGTGTCAAAGATCACATGCTGAAACAGGAAAGGAAGAAGGTAGGGACAGGCTCACAGTTTTTCTTTTTCTTTTCCTTTTTCATTCTAGGTTTTCTTCAAGGTAGGGTCTCACTCTAGCCCATGCTGACCTGGAATTCGCTAAGTACTCTCAGGGTGGCCGTGAACTCATGGAGATCCTCCTACCTCTGCCTCCTAAGTGCTGAGATTAAGGCGTGCGTCACCACGCATGGCTGGTCTCGCAGATTTTATACAATTGGCTCTCTCAAAGACCAGCTGAAAGGCAGGGCATGGCAGCGTATATGAGTAACCCCAGCGCTTGGGAGATGGAGGCAGGAAGATCATGAGTTCGAGGTCATTCTTGGCTACATAGTGAGTTTGAGACCAGCCCCAGGATACATTAGACTCTGTCTCAAAACTCAGGATCCTATAAGAAGTGTCTTAGTACCTTCCCAACCCAGTACCACAGTGACCCATCAAGGAAATACCTCTCAAAGGGCTTGATTTATCACCTCCCTGTAGCCACACCAGACACCAAGCTTCCAACCCATCCAAACTCGTGGGAATCCCACTCAAGCCCAAGCCTATGAAGCCAGGGAGGTGGCTCATGTGGTAAAGTATTTGTCACATGTCTGTGGGGACCAGAATTGGGAACCCCCAGTGCCTGTGCAAATTCTGAGGAAGCATGTGCAGCCCACCAGCAGTACAGAGGATGCACGCAGAATCAACTCACCTCAACCTGGCTAGCGAGACGAGCTGAGATCCTGCCTCAGTAAAATCAGAGGAACACACTCACGCACCCCGTGTACACGCACAGGAACGAAAAGAAAAAAAAAAAAAAAGAAGAAGAAGCTAAAAATACACATGGCAGAAGTGATATCCCTCTGAGTTTATTTGAGGTATATTTTGTAGCATTTATTGCTTGACAATTTAAAGTTCGCGTTGGCCTCTCAAGACTGAACTTTTACACTAGCAGACCTCCGCTGGATGTGCATGTCCGTGAAAGTGGCCCGACTTGAGCTGGCCCAGCTCGCTCGCTCCCGTGCCTGCGCCATTTGTGTCATGGGTAGGAGATAAAGAGCTTGGGACCTTTGCAGAGATGGCGTGGGAAGAAGGGCAGGGGGCATTTCCACGCTACTTTGATTTAACAAGCCTTCTCATCCCATTTCTTTTACAGACCATAAGCAGGAGTGGATAATGCCCATCCGAGTTTTTGCCTTGAATGAAGAAACTTCATTGAACAAGAAGTTAGCTGACTTCCAGTTTGCAAAGTTATCAGTGGAAGCCGGTTTTTTTTTTTTGTTTTGTATTTTTTTTTTTGTTTTTTCTCTCCCTTCATTTTATACTTTTCCCAATGGAAAGAAAGCTTCTTAAGTGCTGTGCAAATGGTTTCTTCATGTGGTCTGACAGTTACATTTTTTTTTTGCCATCTTTTTTTTTTTTTAACTAAGGAAAAAAATATACCAGAAGAGGGCAAAAATAAACATCAAAAATTGACATTTTATCCAGAAGAACATTTGAATGCCGAATTTATCTGAAGGTGTAGATAGAATTTTTATTTTATTTTATTTTTTTGTGGGGGGGTGTGTTTAAAAGAAACCTGATGTCTAAAGATGGGCAGACAGAGTGGAAGTAAATTGTCTTCCTCAGAAATTAAGCTACTTTTCTCTTTTTTTTTTTCTTGATTAAGCCTACTGTTTTTTTTTATTATTTTATTTTTTTCTTAGAAATATTTAGGTAAGGTTTATCTTGAATCTTAATTGCCTTAATTTTAAGGACGTCAAAGGCTCTCGAGGCACATGGTCAACGTCTTGTTAAAAAAAAAAAAATTCAAGAAAGAATTGAAATATCATTCCAGTTACAACTGGTATAAAGTTGAAGACTATGAGTTTTTAGGGTGAAAAAAAAAACTGTACAGTTTAAAAGAAAAATGTTTTTCTTCATTTGAAGAAAAATTGTTGATTAAAAAAAAAAAACTACAGCAACTGCAAGAATTGGAACTTTCCATGAACTTTGTCTTAAGTGTTAACAACATCACTCTAGAAGGCTAAAAAAAAAAAAAAAAGAAAGAAAAAAAAAACAAACATTTGATGGTCAAGCTATTCACGTTGGTTGGAAACAACTGCATTAGAAATAATGCGTGTTTGGGGGCAGAATGCAAATCTGTTTTATTTACAAAGCGTGATTGCTAGCGAAAGCATTAGTGCTTTTTAACTGCGGTCTTTTTTATGAGCTTTACAAAGGTTTTAGTCAGCTTTGCCTGTCACATTGCAAAACCTAGCTTAAGAGCATTAAAATAAAAGCTTAAGTAGATAGAAGCTTTATGGTCAAAAAGTGCAAAAAAAAAAAATAAACAAAACAAAAAACAAACAAAAAAAAAAGCAATAGATAGAGAAATTGTTGACAATTTCTGTAGTCTTCCCTAGTCGTGGTCAAATTCAGCCTATGGATGGCCTATTTTATACCAAAGATGAAGTGATTACCCTGTTAAAGTCAAGACTATAGAGGTTGTTTTTCTTTTCTTTTCTTTTCTTTTTTTTTTTTTTTTTTTTTTAAAGTTTTGTTTGACCTACATGGCCGGACCAGTTCTTACTTTGTTTAAACTACTTTCCACTGGTGTTTTACATACTGTAAGAAAATTGTTTTCATTGTTGTTTTCTTAAAACTTTACATTTGTTGATGGTAGAAGCTTGCACCTCCCATGTTCAGTGGTTTCGGCGATTGAGAAATACTGATAGAGATAGAGACCAGGTGGGTCGGTGGCTTTTCTTCATTTGAAGAAAAATTGTTGATTAAAAAAAAAACTACAGTCCCGGGAGTCAGTCCGGCTCCTGGCTTGCTCTCTTCAGTGAAACCACCAACCATGCCGGGGCCCTTGTTCAAGACGCTGGAATTGCTTCATACGGACTTTGAACACAAAGCTACTTTTGAATGTGAAAGGCCATGGGTCAGGAAAGCTCAGAGATGCTGTGTGAAATGGGAAGTGGTCTCCTGAGAAGGGTTCACTGTAATGGTCGCCATAGTCCTCCTTCAAAATCCCAACATTACCTGGTTCCATCCTATCAACCCAGCATGTTGTAAGCCACTGTGGGCAGCCACCTTGATTTTGCAGTTGAGGAAAGGGGGTGGCTTCTTTATTGCCTCTTTTCCACTACATATTTAGATCTTGATTCTGACAGGAGTGAAATACAGACTTGTTTTTAAATTTCAGTTCAATTCTGTATAACAAATGGGACCACTAATATTGAGGATTCTGTCTGCGGTACGGGGGAAGTGGTTAGAATGCTAATTGACAATCAGTGAATTGTATGCTTTATGTCAACAAGAGCCAAAAGAATCAGGGTAGATGAATCTTCCAAACCAAAAGAGATGCTCTCCCTTAGAATGTTGCAAAGCTTGGTCCAAAGTTAATTAAATTGACTCCTACTGAGAATGTCCTGACAGTTTGGACTCATCAGGCCCATGTCCAATGTACCTGAAATGAAAGGTGATGGTGGAAAAGTAATTCTGTTGATTGTACCATTCATGAGAATTGGTGTTGAATTTGAATGAAACTTGGATCAGATGAACAACTTTTTACACACTAAGTCACAGAGACCTGTCTAAGTCACAGGGATTTGTCTGAGTCCGTAAGTAAGAGGGAAATAGATTATATGCACTAGAAAGAAGAGAGTAGGTTCTGAAAAACTGAAAACAAGCAAACAAACCATAGGCAAAAGATCAGATTTCCAGTAGGTGAACGTGAACAAGGATTTTGGCTAGCGTAAAATTATCAGTTATTCCACGGTTTAACGAGACCCTGATTCTCTTATTTGCAACCTCGTGGATTGAGAGCTCCAATAGAGAGAATGATTTCATGTATTTTCCGTCAAACTAATTACAGAACAGTATCCAAGATTTCTAACATGCTGCAGAGATATTCAGCTGGTCACCCCTAACGTAATGGTTCTTCATGCTTTAAAAGAATCCTAGATTTTCTACATTCTCCTCATCCATCCTTCTGTCTCTCATGCATCATAAAGGTGCACTTGAATTTTGTCTTTGAGAAGTGGACCCCTGAGTTACAAGACGTTTAAAACAAATTGAACGCAGGACTCTACTTCCTATTTCTCTTTCCCAGTCTCTGAATTCTTTGTATAAACATGGATTATCCTGGGCATCATTCATCTGACTACAAAACTAACATGCTTTCTTTTCACCATTTTTGAAAAAGGAAATACCAAAAACATATATTACTGTGATTCAAAGAGAGTCTCTTTTGCATAGTCCACATTGAGGAGAAGAGGCAGCTGCCATGTGGCTGGCAAACATGCCTGGGTAACTTCCTGTTTTATTGAAAACTCCTGCTTTCTTCAGCCATTCAGGAACATTTTAACTCTAAAATTCCAGTAACTTCAATATTTTTAAACCACTTGAGGCAAAACGAAATTACTCTGCCCTTTTATTTGTTCGTGTGCGTCTTGTATTTGAGTTGTCGATCCTGCCATTCTATGAATTCTTCTAAAATGAAAACAAAAGAGAAACGATGGGCACATTAAAATTTATGACCCTTCCTGTTAATTTACCTAAAACTTCTTTTCAAGAATCTATTCTCGGGGGAGAAGGGGGTAACATTCATTAACAGGTAAGCAACATTACCCTGTGTGAAAGACAAAACAAGAAAAAATATAGGTTTAATGTATAGGATCTTAATCTAGTCAACAACATATATTGTTGACTAAATATCTTATTTCAAATTCTGATCATTTTAAACTTGAAGTTAAACTCTGATGCATCAGATTATCAAGATGATTTTCCAATTACACCATTCATATGATAAATCCAAAGTTAAACCCTTTACCTGGCTCCAACTTGCCCAGGATTGTTTTTGTTTCCTTGGTAAATTTGGAGAGCTCCAAACCTTGGCTCTGTATTTCATCTGAATGCAATCTTTCTCTTGACTTTCACACATCTGTTTCTTTAAAAGACACCTGCCTCACTCCCACTCACTTCTGTCAGAAAGCTAGCTGGTGTTGAAGGCATTCTCTGAGTCAATAGCTCAATAGCTGAGATCACAAGGAGGCTGGATGGAGCAAGACCCTTATGTTACCTCCCTAGGCCAAGAACATACTTCCTCGATTCTGTTGTAGAACTTCAAAATCATTTTTTGGTTCATGTTTGACTGAAAACACGTACCTCCATTTTATTATTTTCTCAAACAAACAAACAAAAAAATAAATCCTGAATTATTGGGATATGTGTCTTTTGCATTGATCTAAAGTCCCCTTGGATTAGAAGTAAACTATGATCTAAGCAGGGGCCCTGCAGTGTCTTCAGAACTGAGAAACTCCAGTGGGCTCTCCACAGATATGATGAAGTCAACAGACACAGATGTGGGCTTTTGACAATTTAATCTCAATCTTCATGTAAGTGCAGGAAGGCCTTGAGGGAGAGCTGACCCAGTAGAGGGGGCGTTTCCGTGTGAGAAATGCTTCCCATGACTGCAAATCAGACCAAGCGGCAACACGTAGAACAGCATTCAATGAAAAGCTAGCCCATCAATGCTGTCACACGTGGTCATGTCTCAGAAACATGGCCAGACCCTTGATCTATTTGATCCTGACCGCTGTGGGGAACCACTGTTCAACTTGAGAGGTTCGCTTGTGCAGTACACTGCACCCCTCCTGTGGCAAAGACATAGTAGGGTTCCATTCTCAAACACATCTGCTTTGTAGCTGACATCCACCGTGGCGCTGGAAGGCCGCTCGCTCTGCTTCAAACTCAGCGTTTCCTACCAAACATTCTTCAATATAAAGTTGGCCCCTTACTCCAAATGCTCTAGCTCCTGGGGCATGCCCTTTGTGGAGCTGATTACCTGGAGGCCACAAAAATACAAAAGTTGCTAAATCCCCAACCGGCCCCATGATGCGGGAAAAGAGAGTTCAGCTCAGATTCATGAGTTAAAAAAAAAAAAAAAATCTTCAGATGATAACAGATGCTCCCTGTCACAGCAAGGGCTGGATGTCCCCTCAGTATTTCTGTTGCAGAGTTCTGAGAAGGATGATATGGTGTTCAGGAATATATTTTTTTCCACTCAAAAGTTGCAGAACAGAGGTGGATGGGATGCAGTTTGCAGATACATGGAGGTGCACAACCACGCTCCACTCTCTGAGTTTTGCCAAAATAGAGTCATTGTCAGTTTTGAAGGGCTAATTAGCTACTCTGTGGAGTGTTTTGTCTTTTCTTCCCAATGACTAGGCTTTGGTCTTGTCTCATTAGCTTTTCACCCTGAGGGGTTAGAAAATGAAACAATGGAAAATAAAATTCAGATCAGTCTTTTGGTGTTTCTTCCTAATTCTGATTTTTCCAGGGATTTACAATTGGTAAAATTAGCATACACACATTATAAACTCCAGTGTCCTTTTCTCATTCACCACAGACAATTGAGAATTGGCTGTATTCTTACAAAAAACAAAGGGGAAAAATAAAATATTAACCAAGAACTTGGTTTCCCTTAAAAGAAAGTGATTTTGGTTTCATTCAGTTTACTGAAACTTAAACCAGAACAAAGAGGTTAATGCATTTTGTTTTTTTGAGAAAACAAAAGTAGTTTTGGGCTAATCTACATTGTTTGCCCGAGCTTAACTCTTTGATAAAAATAAGTAAATTGACAGCATCACTCTCATCCCTGATGGACTTTGAATTACTGTATTAAAGATGAATAACTTTGACATACCTGAGTATAATTATATGGTCATAAA
Source organism: Jaculus jaculus (assembly GCF_020740685.1). NCBI lineage: Eukaryota > Metazoa > Chordata > Mammalia > Rodentia > Dipodidae > Jaculus > Jaculus jaculus. The sequence continues at coordinate 9,109,589 of NC_059118.1, forward strand.
GTTTATTCTTTCTTATGTTAAAAAAGGATTTATCCCCTATTCAAGAATAGTTAAAAATATTTCCAAGAGACACATGGTATCTGAAATTTTTTTCTCCATTCTGGAATTAAATGCATCCATTCATTTAAAAAAAAGAGGAATATGATTGGAAAATCAATTTAAAACTTGTGTGGAGGTTGTCCTGGCACTAAGAATATGGGATGTAGCTGCTTTTTAAACCTTTGTTCCAGGCCATCTTCAACTTCATGGACATTCTGAAGCATCGACTCCATTCTGGATTTTATTTCAGGAGTGTCTTTGTATCACTGTCTCTGACTGTCATGGAAAGTTCTGTAATTCTATGGTGTTTCTGGTTTTATTTTTCATTTTTCTCATCTGTACCACAGTCCAATTAAATAACATTTCCCTTGTTCCTTGGGCTTTCTGTAGATCAGTGGATGTTAGGTTTAAATTTCTGTTTTCTTTGATGAAGCTTTCAATAAAAAATGATAATAAAATCAATCAATGATGTTTGGCTTGTACTTTTTGAGGGCCCTGTTGTGGGAAGGTATTTGGGAGGGAACTGTGTCTGCATTTAATCTAGTACTTTACTGGCTTCCCTAACGAAAAGAGAGAGAGAGAGAGAGAGAGAGAGAGAGAGAGAGAGAGAGAGAGAGGGGGAGAGATCAGTTCAAGAAAACAAAATGTGGCAAAGGAAAGTGTCCATTCGTGCCAGGGGTCCTCACATGGCACCATGGGGAACTTTACAAACATGTAGCCTTTCGTTGAGGTCTCCCTGTGGCCTCTAGCTAGTCACACGCATGAACTCAGCATGCACTCATCTCCTGTCTTCAAATATGCCCATGCCCACTGTTGTGTGGCTTTTATTTTTTTCTGGGAAACACCCAGTAACATCTCCTCACACTCAATAGAATGCCAATGACAGATGAAAGCTATAATTCCACCAAAGCCCACCTTGGTGAACCCCCCAACCTGGCATGGGTGACAATGATGAAAATGGCATGTGTGGGACTCTGTGCGGGGCCACAATGGTTATCCCAGATATGACCAACATCTTGTGGGTTTTAGCAACTTCCTGGGAGTTGTGAGTTGTTGACCTCACGGTTTCCATTGCTTCCTGAGTCCTAAAGAGGCTCCGTCAACCAGCGTTTCAATTCCGAAGAAATCATTAGCAGCATCCACCAGCTAGAGACACATATAAGAACTTTGTTATGATCCATGACATGTGTACCCCTGAAAATGTTCAGTGTGAGGTCAACTAAACCAGAAGTGTCCACCCCACAAGCTACAGGTGATTACTGTAAGAGAAGAACTATGTGGGTGAGCCAGGAAGCTTGCTTGGAAATCACAGTCCAGGGGCAAGAACTATTCTACCATATGCAACTGACATGTGGTTCAAAAACATTCAGCTCTGGAAGACTGGGGGGGGGGGACAAATAAAATGCATGCTGTTTCTTAAAGAGTAAAATCTTCAATTTATAAGATTAACTATAAAAAGAGGGGAGATAAAGAGAGAGAGATTACCAAACTATAAAGACTCAGGAAATTGTGGATGTCTATGATACAGTATATGTATATGGTGTGAGAACATAGGTGTGGTCACTTTAAGAGTCCTCCTGCTCCCCAACACTAAAGCCAAACGTTGGAAGACAAGACCAGCTGTTGCCATGGAAACCTAAACCACCTATATTATGGCCTTGGGTTCCAATCCCTTGCCTCCATGGCCCCTAGCAGATAAACTGAGTCACATGGAATCGGTCTTTCTCTTCCCCTGGAAACTTATGAAATGTGAGAAGTTTCGTTGGTTTTTCAAGTGTCCAGAACGCGCCTCCTCCTTGTCTTTGTCTGTCTCTCACCCTCGGATGCCACCTCGCAACCTGCTACAGTACCGCCACTCTCTCACTAAAGCTTTGCTTCTAGAAGGGGGATTGCTTCGGTGCTTCTCCTTGAACCAGCATGGTCTCCCAGTGCTCCCCACTCTTACACATCTGTCTTGAGATCATTGGCATTAGTAATGTCGGAACTGGCTCACTCTTTGGCCGCACCCATGACGGCACCTCTAGCAATACGTCAGCTCTTCTGTGAACTTCAACATCTGCTCCTTCTGCTGTTGGAGTAGAAAACACCTTTCACTGTTTCTGTCCTTCTACAAGAGCTCTCCTCACCCAAACCTGAACTCACTCTATGTCCTGTCACGCATTATTAGTGGGAAATTATGACATGGGGGGAACATCAGAGGACATTTCTGTCCCTGTGTTCCTACCACCCCATTGGTCCCCATTCTCAATAGGCCAATCTTCCCCTTGCCTGTTACTTTGCGTTTAAGCAAGCCCTGTGCTGGTAACATGCTGATAAAGCCTTTAGAATAGCTTTCCTCGCAGTCTGTTTGCAGGCAAGGTCATCTCTCCTAAGTCACCTTCACGTGTTAGACTTTATGCACATAAGGAAGGGCACAGAGAAAGGCAAATGATGTCCAGGCTCTAAGAATTAAGAGTGATATCTTAAGGTTAATTATTAACTAATTATTAATTATATGTTATTAAGAGAACAATAACTCTTAGCCCATTTTCTTGCATAGAATGGGAGTGTGAGTTTGTGGTGTTAGAAGAGGAAACTGGAAGGACAGATTTATCGGAGAACATCAGAAAATGAAGATCTTGGACATATCTCAGCCCAGCATCCTGGTCTGTTTGGACATAATGCCTTAGGCTGTGTACTTCCTAATCAGTTTATTTCTCACTGTGCTGGAGTCTGGCAAGGACAAGATTAAGGGGCCAATAGAGCTTGCATCTGGTGAGGCCTGTTCTCATCACTGGCGTCTTGTATGTGTGCATATGCGAAAGAAGGGCAAACATCTCCGAGGGCCCCACCCTAAGGACCTCATCATCTCTCAAAGCCTCTACCACTTAGTACCATTTCCGTGGGAGTTAGAAGTCAACATCCTGAAGGGAGACAATCATTTGGATTTAAGGACCTGTCTCTATTACATTTTGTGTAAAACAGTGGTTCTTATTTGTTATTTAAGACTTGTAAAAAAATAATAGCAGCGCCTTTATAACCCTACGCATACATTTTTTGTTTCATCTTTTAATTCATCCATTCATTTATGGAGAGAGACAGTGTATGAGTATGTCAGGACCTCTTGCCACTGTAAACAAACACCAGACACTGGCACCCTTTGAGTATCTGGCTTTCGGTGGCTACTGGGGAATTAAACCCAGACCATCAGGTCTTACAAGCTAGTGCCTTTAACTGCTTAGCTAAGCACCACCCATCCACCAAATTATCTTAAGTTGAATGTTGTTTGGGAACTTTCTGGAATGCATCTATAGGCTTCTGGTAAAAATAAAAAACAATCCTTGAACCTCATGATATGAAGACAAGAGAAATCAGGTTAGAGAAGGAAGGAATGAGCTGCCTGGGGTGCGCTGCGCCCTGTACATCTAGTAATCCCAGGCATGTCTGCGCGTCATTACGCTGCTTCATAACTAACTTTCTCCAGCGAGGACTGGGGCTTGGTCAACTTTGAAGAGTTCTGAAAAGGTACTTACGAGTCCCGTCATATTATTAAGGGGTGCTGATGCAGCTAACACTTAACTGCTTGCTGCAGATACCCGAGTGAAAAATAATATACCTCGAATTTAAAAGTTTTGATTATTTTTATCAAAACTTCCAGCATGAGAAAAAGAACAGGCTTTCTATTATATCCAAAGACTATCTTTTCACCTAAATCTTCAGAAACAAAGGGAGCCGACTTCTTTCCCAAGACTTCTCACCAACCCTCTGAAGGCGCAGGGTGTGCTGTGATCATAGTGGTCACCAGAGGGCGATGCTCTACTCAGCTGGCACTGTTAAGGAATGCTGACCCCTAACAGAGAGTCCTTGGGTGTTAGGAAGCTGGCCAGGTGCCCCACCCACTTGGGATCCCATGATCTTCACAGAGTGCGGTGAGCTTGGTGCTTCCGCTGTCTCTATTTCCCAGATGAAAGTTGGAGAGATAAGAAGCTTCTCTATGCTGTTAAGATAAGGGTAGCTGGGCATGGTTGGTGGCGCACGCCATTAATCTCAGCACTCGGGAGCAGAAGTAGGAGGATCGCTGTGAGTTCGAGGCCACCCTGAGACTCCACAGTGAATTTCACGTCATCCTGGACAAGAGTGAGACCCTAACTCTAAAAACAAAACAAAACAAAATACTAAAACGATTAAGGCTCATACTCTCAATCTGTGACTTTGGAAGTTTCCTCTTACTGGAATGACTGTGGACAGTGTCACTGTGCAAGGCACATTATTTTGGTTTTGCATTAGTTGTTTCAAAATACTTATTCGTTTACTTATGAGAGAGAGAAAAAGAGGCAGAAAGGGAGAGAAAGAGAATGGGCATGCCAGGGACTCTAGCCAGTGCAAATGAGCTCCAGACACATGCACCACCATGCACATATGGCTTGCATAGGTACTGGGGAATCGAACCTGAGTCCTTAGGCTTCACAAGTACGTACCTTAACTACTAAGCCATCGCTCCAGCCCTCCCTTTAGCTTTCAACCATCAACATTTTGTTTTTCCCAAGTGGTCCACCTCAGTGGGCCCAGCAGAGCACAGGGAATGTTCATTCTGATGACTTTGGCCATGGACATATAATAACACACACATTTCTCTCTCCAAGAACTTCAAGTTTGCTGTGATTTGACTCTGCTTTTGATTTGTTCTGGAAGAAAAAGACTTATCAAAAAATTTTCACTGGCATATTCTGTTAACAGCATCTAGCATCATGGGGGTAGATGTGGTTTCTGCCTGCAAAGATGTTTTGGTCTAGTAACGACTGGTTCTGATGGTATTTTAGCATGAAACAAGATCAGGGAATGTTGTAGGCCATGATATTTAGCTCTTGCCAGGTTTGATAAAAGTAGATGGCAAGCCAACCCTTCTTGTCAGGGAGCTCGTCCCTCCTTAGCAGATGCAGAGGGTTTTCAAGCACCATGTTGCTCTCTCACATTTGCCAAATCATCTGAGACATTTTTCTTATGACATCAGAGGAGATGGGATCTTCCATGCTTGGCTGGTCATGATGCTAGCCACAACAGTCATTTATTAGTGCTGATCTTGGCACAATCATCCGAGGGAGTGTTTTGGACACATGTTAAACAGGATAGACGTGGGCCTTTGAAATACCACATCACTTGGCGGAGTGTTCTTGGAGCAAACAGGGTTCAGGTTTAGGAGAAGAATCAAAGATTTTCCTCAGAACAGTTCTGGATCCACTGATAAGATGTCACCAAAAAAAAAAACCAAAAAACAAAAAACCTTTTCTATTACAAGATCACCGTTGCAATTTCATTCTTAGAGGTAGACCCCCAAATAGTGGGGGGAAACAAAATCACTGGAAACATAGTTAAAAGAGCTTGGATTTGAGGGAAGTGGACATGCCATGGCTGGGGTTGTCAAAGAGGTGGGGAATTTGGAGAGGTGATAGATTCCTCTTAAAGAAAGAGACCTCTTAAAACTCTTTTCCTTTATTTTTTCCCTTTCTTTCTCCCCCTATCACTTTTTTCTCTTGCTTTTTACAATGACTCCTATACCCTAGGCTGGTTTTGACAACATAGCTTTGTCAACGTAGCTGACAAGGAGTTTGTACGTATTTTTGTGTGTACAGTTGGTGTATATGCATGAGTGTACATGTGTTTGCATGTCTGTGGTCGTAAGTGTGCATGTGTGTGTGTAGGCTAGGGGTCAGTGTGAGGTGTCTTCCTCAACCACTAGCCACCTTATTTTTTTGTTGTTGTTCATTTTTATTTATTTGAGAGTAACATAGAGAGAGAAAGAGGCAGAGAAAGAGAGAGAGAGAGAGAGCATGCCAGGGCCTCCGGCCAGTGCAAACAAACTCCAGATGCGTGCACCCCCTTGTGCATCTGGCTAATGTGGGTCCTGGGGAACCGAGCCTCAAACCGGGGTCCTTAGGCTTCATAGGCAAGCGCTTAACCACTAAGCCATCCCTCCAGGCCAAGGCACCTTATTGTTTGGGGACAGGGTCTCTTACTGCCCTTGGGGCTTAGTGCTTCAGAGCGGCTAGCCAGCAAACCCCAGTCCTCCAGTGTCCACCTCCTAACAGGGGCGGTACAGACACGCACCCCGTAGCTGGCCTGTATGGGAGTTCTGGGGATCCAAGCTCAGGTCTTCCCACTTGAGTAGGAGGCACTTTGCCCACTGAGATATCTTCCTCTCCTTTAAAACTTCCAAAGTTCACATTTCAGCAAGTGATCTCCAAACAGCTTGTCACTTCTTTGTTAGAAATGAATCAGAAGGGCTGGAGAGATGGCTTAGCGGTTAAGGTACTTGCAGACAAAGCCAAAGGACCCAGGTTTTATGCCCCAGTAACCATGGAAAGCCAGATGCACAAGGTGGCGCACGTGTCTGGAGTTCATTCGCAGTGGCTAGAGACCCCTGTGCACCCATTCTTGCTATCTGCCCCTCTCTCTAATAAATAAATAAACACATAAATAAATAAAATATTTTTTTAAAAAAAAATAACCAGAAGAGCAGCTTGGGGATTTACATGGACCATAGAGCTAAAGGGTAAACTGATGACCACAATGCAATTAACTGTGTCTTTTTTGCTCTAAACAAACAAATGGTATCAGGTAAACTCATGCAATACATATAGACAACTCCCTCCTTTCTTTAATATCTGCTTGAGTTTGGGGTCACACAAAACACACTTTAACTGGCTACCAACTAAAGCCAGCAGTAATGAAATATAATTCATTAATTTTTTTCTTTGTTTGGCCCAAGGAAGTATAACACAGATTTTTTTTTTTTTTAGAGAGACAGGCAGACAGAGATAGTAAGTATGGGTGAGTCATGGCCTCCTGCTGCTTAAAAAAGAATTGCAGATGTGTGAGCCACTTCATGAATCTGGCTTTATATGGGCACTTTGGAATCAATCCCAGGCTTTCAGACTTTGCAAGCACCTACCATTAACTGCTGAGTCATCCTTCCAGCCTTAGCATCACAGTTTTTGTCTCCAGAGCTCAGATCCTGGCCAGAGAGTATTTTGATTCCCACCTCAACAAAAGACCATTACAACATCATCATCATCATCATCATCATCATCAAGCTTCCAAGGTGATGTGCTATGTGTTCGTTTCTGTCTTTGCCTATTTCCCTTCCTTGCAGGAACACTCTCCTCATTCTGGGCTCCAATTTCATAAAAAGATCCCTTCAGCTGGAGAGATGGCTCAGCAGTTGAAGGCGTTTGCTTACAAAGCCTGGCGGCCCAGGTTCAATCTCTCAATACCCATTGTAGAACACAGTTTGCACATTGCTGCCATGAACACCCAAACCGGGCACAGTATGTGTGAGGAAGGGTTTATTTTAAGCTTACAAATCCAGGGGAAGGTCCATTAATGGCAGGAGAATCTGGCTTCCATGCGTAAATCCAAGCAGAGAGAGAGAAACCACCAGCAGGCAGAAACACCCAAAATCAGACAGCACCAAACCAGCAGCATACAGGAAAGAACTGGCCAGCCCTCACACTACTGTGCATACATTTGGGCTGGAAATAAGATTTACCCCCAAACACACTTTAGGGCTGGACTCCAGGATCCACCCCGAGTGACACCTTCAGCTAGGCAGCTGTAAACCCAAGTGAAAAGCTTAGTAGAACACATGAGTCTATGGGGAACACACGTTTAAACTGTTGCACCCATGTAAAGTCAGATGTGTCAGGAGTTCATTTGCAGTAAGAGGAGGCCCTGACATGTGGTCATTCTCCCATTCTCCTCCCTCCTTTCTTTCTGACTCTCTCAAAAAAATAAATAAAATATTTTAAAAAGCACTCTTAATCTTTCCCTTGCTGTACCTTCAGTTTTTTTGAGCTTTTTAAAAAAATTATTTTTAAAATTTATTTACTTAAGATAGACACACACACACACACAGAGAGAGAGAGAGAGAGAGAGAGAGAGAGAGAGAGAGAGAGAGAGAGAGAGAATGTGCACACCAGGGCCTCCAGCCGCTTCAAACAAACTCCAGATGCATGTGCCACCTGTGCATCTGGCTTACATGGGTCATGGGAGAATCGAACCGAAGTCCTTAGATTTTGCAAGCAAGTGCCTTAACCACGAAGCAATCCCTCCAGCCCTTGGAGAAAGAGAGAGAGGGAAAGGGAGAGAGAGAGAGAGGGAGAATAGTTGCACCAGGGCCTCCAGCCACTGCAAACAAACTCCAGACACATGTTCCACTTCTTCATCTGGCTTCTGTGGGACCTGGAGAATTGAACCTGGGTCCTTAGGCTTTACAAACAAGTCCCTTAACTGCTAAGCCATATCTCCAGCCATACCTTCAGTTTGTCTTGGGGAATGTATCGCAGGGGAGGCGTCCTAACCTTAAGTCACCTGACCCAAGGTGACGTTCCCAAAGTCCTCTCACACTACCTACAAAATGGTTTTCTTCCCTCTGAACTTCAACCTCTTTGGCTAACAAAATGCGTTCCTGTTATTCCTCAGCACAGTTATGAGGGTGAAATAGGGAATGCATGTGTCATGCACCAATCTTGTAAACATCAGGAAGGCCATCAAAAGCAAGGCATAATGTAAACTGATGAGTTCTGACATTTCTCTTGAGAACACAGACATTCTTTTGAGAATTGAAGGCAAGATGAATATTTGGGGAGATAGAAGGAGCCAGGCAAACAAGTATGCAAAGGTAACATTGTGCTTCTTTGTGATGTCGCCCCCCACTCTGAAGGACCCAAATGGCTGACAGGAAGTAACTAGCTCACCACCACAGGAACAAGAGAACACGAGGATTTAGTTGCCTGGTCGAGTTAAATTCATCCAAAATTCTGTATGTTAATCCCGTCTCCATCCCTTCTACATTCCCAAGACCTCCAACATAGAGGCATCTATTCTACATGTCATTGTGGATGGCGGGGCGGGGGGAGTGTTAGCAATTGAAGACTTTTATACAATTCTTCTACAGCTAGTATTGAAAAACATAATCCTCCGTGGACCTCAATTCCATAAGGTAGCTTTATCCCAAGAATTGCGTTGGATCAAAAGAGAACACACCGGGGCTGCGGACATAGCTCAGTGGGTTTGAGCACTTGATGCACAAGCTTGGGGACCTGAGTTTGATCCCTAGTGCCAACCCACATAAAAAAAGCCAGGCACGGCTGCTTGTGCCTATGACCCCAAAACTGAGGAGGCTGGAGACAGGAGAGTATCTGGGGAACCACTGGACAGCAAGCGTGGATGAACAGGGAGTTTCAGGTTGATGGAAAGTAAGGCATGAGGACAGAGTAGAGGAAGGTACCTGGTGGTGTGGAAATCTGAAGTGTCTCTGAGATCCATGGACCTTCCCTCAGCCCTTCCTGCTTTAGCCAGGAAGAAGACAAAAACTCTTCACTCTGGGAGTCTCGTTACCCTTGGCTGCTTAGACAATTTCTCTCTCATTTCTCTCCTCTGAAGAGGGAACCCTAACTCCCTCAGTGACATCATCCTCTGCTATCCAGGCACACACACTTGCACGTGTGTGTACACTTACATATATCACACATCAAACTATATTTTAAAGATAATCAATGGGCGGGAGGGATGGCTTAGTGGTTGAGGTCCTTGTCTGCAAAGCTTAAGGACCCAGGTTCAAATTCCCGGAACCCAAATAAGCCAGATGCACATGGTGGCACACATATCTGGAACTTGTATGCACTGGCTAAGACCCTAGAATGCCAATTCTCCCTCTCTCTCTCTCTCTCCCTCTCTCTCTCTCTTCCTCTCTCTCTCTCTCTCTCTCTCTCTCTCTCATGTGCTCTTGCTCTCTCATTAAAAAATTAAAAAGAAAATAATTTAGTCATGCCAGTTAAATAGATTGCACCAAACAAATATTTCTAAGACAAATTATTTTCATGAAAGCAATACAAATGTAACTGGCTTTGAAAGGATCTGATAATGTCTAGGCAGCATGAAATGAAAGTCATAAAAATACATACATAGTTCTGATCTTTTTGCCAACTACTATCTTTCTCCTCTTCAGTGCCATGGTGGACTCATTCCCTATTTGTTTGAGCTTTGATTTTCAGTGACATGTAGTAAAGGGCACATACATGTCATCAATGATCAATGCAGTTTTCACAAGCTGGCTGCAGAAGTACAGCCAAGAAGCAGAAATGCTGGTGTTCAGAAAGCCCATGCTCCCTTCAGGTCCCCAGCAGCTGGTTGACTGATTGACTGACTGGTTGAGTGAACATATGTATGTGGCATACGTGTACATGTTGATGCATATCCATGTGTGCGTGAACACATGCATGCATGTGCAGGTCAAAAGACAACCTCAGGCGTCATTCCTCATCTTGTGAGACACATTCTCTCACTGGCCTAGAGCTAACTACTTAGGATGGACCGCTGCCTCCTGACTCTGTCTCCTCATCACGGAGATGAGCAGGCAGAGGACAGCACGCCCTGTGTTTTTGTAAACATGGACATTTGGGATCAAACTCAGATCCTCGTGCTGGGAAGGCAAGCCCTTTGCTGGCTGAGCTTTCCCCGCAGCTAGGCGCAAGTCTATTGTAAAGTTTAACAACCTAAAATGATTTTGTCTAGATTCTACCTTATATATATGTAAGTTGGCTTAGCTTTGAGATATATATATATATATGTATTTATATATACACACACACATATATCACATGATGAAAGAGCTAACAATTTTGCTGGTCTCTCAAACACCAAGCTCTCCACTGTTCCTCTGAAAACTGCTTGGGGTGGGGCAGGGGCCTACATTATTCAGATTTTAAAGGTTATCATTGCCACAAGCCACATATATATATATTGCAGCCTCTCACTGTACCACATACTTCACAACCAAGAAATGCAAAAGATTTCTCAAAACTCAATGTCCTTTGGAGTGTATTTGCCACATCCTGAGGGCAATTTTCATGTCCCAAGGCAAGCCTGAGGGTTACGCTGCAATGCAAAGCAGGGCTTCATTAAGCAGAAAAAGTAATGGGATTGGAGCATATTGTACTGAGGACCGTAACCCAGGCCCAGAAAAACAAATGGCACCTATTCTCTCATTTGTGGATCCTGGCTTCCAATGTTCAGGTTGGTGTGTTGAACCTATAGCATCTGCAGAGACCAGGAAGTCAGAAAGGGTCAAGGGTAAGTGGGAGTAGGGACTAAGGGTGGGGAGCAGTTACTAGAATACACATAAAAAGAAAAAAGTGGGAGGTTACAGGGGTTAGAAAGGGTTTAGGCAGGTCTGGAGAAATGGCTTAGCAGTTAAGGCTTTGCTTGCAAAGCCAAAGGATCCCAGTTCGACTCTCTAGGACCCACATAAGCCAGATGCACAAGGTGGCACATGTGTCTGGAGTTCATATGCAGTGGCTGGAGACCCTGGCATGCCCATTCTCTCTCTCTCCCTCTCTCTCTGCCTCTCTCTCAAAAAAATAAATAAAAATAAAGTTTAAAAAATTAAAAAGGGGGCTGGAGAGATGGCTTAGTGGTTAAGCGCTTGCCTGTGAAGCCTAAGGACCCCGGTTCGAGGCTCGGTTCCCCAGGTCCCACGTTAGCCAGATGCACAAGGGGGCGCATGCCTCTGGAGTTCGTTTGCAGAGGCTGGAAGCCCTGGCGTGCCTGTTCTCTCTCTCTCCCTCTATCTGTCTTTCTCTCTGTGTCTGTCGCTCTCAAATAAAATATAATAAAAATAATTTAAAAAAATTAAAAAGGGGCTAGAGAGATGGCTTAGAGGTTAAGGTGTTTGCCTACAGAGCCAAAGGATCCCAGTTTATTAATGCCCCAGGACCCATGTAAGACAGATGCTCAAGGGGGCGCATGCATCTGGAGTTCATTTTCAACAGCTGGAGGCCCTAGTGCACCCCTTCTCTCTTTGCCTCTTTCTTTCTCTCTCAAATAAATAAATAAATAAATAAATAAAACTATTTAAAAAGAAAACGAGTGAAAGGATTTAGGCAGGAAGGAGAGCATAGAGATGAGTAGGAGGAGAAGTCAGGAGGAAGCAAATCCTAGGAGATATGAAGAAGCCATACGGAACCCTGTCATTGTGTGAATTACTTAAAGGGACAAACAGGGTGACATGAGCATGTCACTTAGTTGGTAGGGTGCTTGCCTAGCATGCTCAAGTTTCCAGACGCAATGCACAGCACTGAATGAACTGGTGTACCCGTCACCCCAGCCCTGAGAAGGTGGAGACAGGAGGATCAGAGGTGTGCCATCATCCATGACCACATAGCACACCTGAGGCCAACTGGGGCCACATGAGTCCCAGTCTCAAATAAAAGTGAATTAATTTAATGGATAAAATAAAACAAATAAGACTTACAAAGAGATCTCTCCTTCCCCCCTTCTCTGCTGTTAATGCATAATGGAACATCAAGGCTGAGAGAGATTAAATGATTAGCCCCGTGGCCACCATTGCTAGTTTGTACTTCCAGGCATTAATCCACGTTGGTTTGTGGAAAACAAGTCACTTTCCAAATGAAACCCAAGGGGTAAGGAAGTTGCTGTGCACATTTCTTCTGAGGAATTCTTAGAAATTCTGAAGACATCATGGGGAATTCATTCTTGCGAGATGTCTGAAATATCTAATGTATTAACATTAACTCAAGCAAGACATGACGGTGTTAGAACACATTGATATGTTGTTCTGCTCTAGGCTTGCTCCCTAACTTTGACCTCTGGCTGCTGTCTCTCCTTAGGCCTGACTCCTCCTCCCTCCAAGTGAATATCCCCATGATAAAGAGGGCTCCTCTTCACACACTGCCCTCGTCCTCTTTGGTTGTACAAGTAAATTCCTTGCTGGGAAAACTGTCTTTCATTGCCCTTGCACACCTTAAACATGGCTCTTGAACCTGGGTCTCTGTTAGACACACAGATGCCATGTGACGTTTGCCTCCAGCTGTACTCAGGAGACTGTGTCTTATTTAGGGAGACCCAGGCTCCATGAGCTGCTAAAAATGTCTGCTTTCAAAATGGTTTTCCTCTTTTATGCCTCTGATTTTCTGTACGTATTTAGTTATTTAATTAAACCCTTACTTGTTTTTTTTTTCTGATTCATTTCATTTATGTCTTTATTACTGTCACACTCTAAATCAGGACTCCAGACTGAATTTTTTTTAATTTTTTTGTATATTTTGTTAAAGTTTTATTTATTTGAGGGGAGGGGGAAATAGAGCGATACAGAGGGAAAGAGAAAGAATGGATGTGCCAAGGCCTTTAGCCACTGTAGACAAACCACATGCATGCACCACCTTGTGTATTTGGCTTATGTGGGTCCTGGGGAATCAAACCTGGGTCCTTTGGCTTTGCAGATAAATGCCCTAACTGCTAAGCAATCTCTCTAGTGCTTACTTTTATTTTTTATAAGAGAGAGAAAAAAGAGAGAGAGAGAGAGAGAGAGAGGCGGGGGAGAGAAAAAGAGAGAGAATGAGTGTCCCAGGGCCTCTAGCCACTGCTATCGAGCTCCAGATGCCACCTTGTGAATCTCCTGGCTTACATGAGTTCTGGGTTGTTGAGCCTCGGTCCTTAGGGTGCACAGGCAAGCGCCACAACCACTATGCTATCTCTCCAGGCGCAGCGTGAATTTTTGACTCATGATTCTGACTATTCATTACTGCAGAAATTCTGAAAGAGCATACTAACTTATAGAAGAAAAATAAATGCCAGAATTCCATGGCAGAGCAAGCTGGCCCCTGTCCCTCTTTTGTTTCCAATAGACAATTTTTAAATTTGCGCAACTTTGGAATGGCAGTTCACAAACCTACATCAGCTTTTACTTATGCACACTCTTACCATTATGTTCAATTGCAATATTTCATTCACTTTCTGTGTTTAATTCTCTTAGTGCATAAACAGTAATAAAACTCTAGGTTTAATTAATTAAAGATAAAAATGCTGTCAATAGTAGCACTAGCAATAAATTTTAAACACTGAGCATTAAACCACTTAAAAGTTAGCTTCCAGTAGTAAAACCCTGAAGACTGACCCGTGTTATTTCCTTTAAGTGCTTATGTCGATTGGCCAGTAACTCACCCATGTTGAGGAGCTCAGGCTTAAGGAAAAAAAATATATATATACATATATATATATATGATATGTGAGCTGTTGCATAGTTATGCCTACTTAGGATAAACACTCACAGAATGTTACAGAGGATTGTCAGTACTGGTTTATTGGTTCATTACTGGAATTTTATGTATGTATGTACTGCATTCACTTCCCACTACCTTCTCACCCTCCACTTCTCCCCCTAAAACCCTTCATCTTCCCAGCTAATCTCCTTTCCTACTTCATAGATTTTTAATATTTTATTTATTTATTTGAGAGAGAAAGAGAGGCAGATAGAGAGAGAATGGGCCCACTAGGGCCTCTAGTTTCTGCAAACAAACTCCAGACCCATGTGCTACCTGGTGCATCTGGCTTTAGGTTGGTACTGGGGAGTTGAACCTGGGTCCTTTGGTTTCACAGGCAAGTGCATTAACTGTTAAGCCATCTCTCCACCCCCTTTTCTACCTTGGTGTTCAGTATGTGTGTGTTGGGGGGATGTAGGTGTGTGTGGTGTATGCACAAATGTGTACAGATGTGACATCATGTATACACAAGGAGGCCAGAGGACAATACCTGGTGTCCCCTCTCTTGCTCATCCATGTGTTTTGCTTGAGACAGGCTTTCCTCACTGATTCTGGAGCTTGCCATTTTCTTCCTTTTTAATATTAATTTATTTGCAAGCAGAGAGAGAGAGGAAGTTGGTACACCAGGGTCTCTTTCCACTGCAAACTCACTTTAGATGCATGTGCTACTTTGTGCATCTGGCTTTACTTGGGAACTAGTTGAACCTAGGCCATCAGGCCTTGCAAGCAAGTACCTTTAACCACTGGGCCACCTCCCCAGCTTAGGAGCTGACCGTTTCCACAGTCCCAATGATTGTCCTGTCTCAGATCCACACTTCACTGGTGTAACAATCATGATTGGCCACGCACAGCTACCCATACGGTTTGAGGAGTCAAACCTAACAGTCTCAGGTCCCCTCTGACCTTTATGCATGTGCAAGAAGCACTCGAAACCCCTGAGCCATCTCGCCAGCCCGATTTATTCTTGTATGCACATATCAGTATGTATGTTTGTGTGTGTGCATGTGTGTGTGTAGTCTGTGTTTATACCAGAAATCTACAGCAAGTGTCATCCTCAATTGTTCTCAACATTATTTTTATTTTTATTTTTATTATTTATTTATTTATTTATTTGAGAGCGACAGACACAGAAAGACAGATAGAGAGAGAGAGAGAATGGGCGCGCCAGGGCTTCCAGCCTCTGCAAACGAACTCCAGATGCGTGCACCCCCTTGTGCATCTGGCTAACGTGGGACCTGGGGAACCGAGCCTCGAACCGGGGTCCTTAGGCTTCACAGGCAAGCGCTTAACCGCTAAGCCATCTCTCCAGCCCTCTCAGCCTTATTTTTAATTGATAAATTAATTAGTTATTGTTTTTTAAGGTAGGGTCTTGCGTTAGGTCAGGCTAGCCCGAAATTAGTCTCAGGCTGGCTTCAAACTCACAGCCATCTTCCTACTTAAGCCTCCCTCCTGCTGGGATTGAAGGCGTGTGCCACCACACCTAGATCAGCCTTATTTTTTTTAAAGACAGTTCTCCCATGGAATGTAGTGCTTATCAATTGCCTAGACTAGCTAGCCAGAAAGGCCCAGAGGTCCCTTACCTCAGCCTCCCCAGCTATAGTTTTATAGACACACATCACCAGACTCCGAATTTACACGGGCATCGGGGCCTGAACCTCAGCTTCCATGCTTGATTGGCAAGTGCTCTACCCACTGAGCAAACTCCCTATCCGATTTTGACGTAAAAGAGTCATTTTGTATTTAGAAGACGTTATTAGTAAAATAAGATGCAAAAGCCTGCTGTTCTGGCACGCACCTTTCATCCTTGTTCTCATGAGGCAGAAGTAAGAGAAACACTGTGAGTTCAAGGTCAGCCTGGGCTAGAGTGAGACCCTACCTCCAAAACAAACAAACAACAAGATAAGGTGCAGATAAGATAAGGTGGTGTCCCCTCCCCCCCCTGCCCACCCATGATCTGACAAAGAGGAAAATCTGCATGTGTGTTTACAATTTCCCTTTCCCAGTTACACAGGTTCACACCCACATGCATCATCTGCTCCCAAGGGTATGACATAGCTGTAAATTGTCACCAGCACCCATCTCATTGTGCAGACTGGATTCCTGTGACTGAAACCACCCCCTCAACACCAAAACAGTCAGACAAACAAAGCAAAGTGGAAACACTGATGTGGTTATATTTGTGGTGCTGGAATAAAACAGCCCACCAAATGCAGCTGATGGGAACAGGGCTTTATTTGGGCTTGCAGTCTTGAGGGGAGGCTTCAGGAGGGCAGGGGAAGCATGAGCGGAGGCTGGACGTCACCTCTGCCGCAGCAGGTGGAAAACTGCAGCAGAGAAGTGAGCTGAGCTCTGGCAAGGGGGAGCTGCCTGGAACACCCCTAACCTGCCCCCAACAACACATCTCCTCCAGCAGGGCTCCACCTGCCCAACTGCTACCAACTGAGGACCAAGCATTCAATTCACAACACACAAGCTTATGGGAAACATCTGCTTCAAGCCAGCACAAGCCCCAAGGAGAAATTTGGGAAGAATGCAATGACTCTTCTCACGCAGCCATCCATCCAGGGGTGGAGCTCTCTACTGCCCTTTCCTACTCAGTTGCTCAGCTGACAATGGGGGGCGGGTGCACGCAGAGCTCGTAATTTTCCATGCACAGCATCTTTTCAGCATTTAGAAGCATCTTCTCACAAAGTTATGTGCCACCACATCTAGCCAAAGGTCATTCCTTCTGGAAAGGGGACAAATAGAAAACGCAAAATAGAATATTGTGAACATTGTGATTGTTGTGGCAGATCGAACCATGGGTTTATGGGTCTGGGCCTCTCCATGTTTTGGAAGGACGTACCCACAGCTTTCACTATGTTACATTACCTTTCCGAATCCTCAACTTTTACTTAATCATGCTCTTTCCTCTGGCCGGAGGGTCAACGTAGAAGTTGAGAACCAATACCCAGAAGTTGTCTTTGATCTCCACGGATGCACTGTGGATGCCCGTGCTCTCTCTGTGTCTGCCTCTCTCCTCCTGTCTGCTTCTCTCTCTCTCTCTGTCTCTCTCTCTCTCACACACACACACACGAGCATGTGCACACATCACACCCACATACACACCAAACATGAAGGGACTTGGGCAGAAAGCCTTTCCCGGCCTCAGCCTGCTCACTTCAGCAGCCCCTTGCTCGGGGCTCCTTCTGCACAGTCATCTGAAACAGTGACCCCGCGGGGAGGCACTTTCATCCCGGTCTTTGTCTTTGTTTCTGGAAAAGAAAATAAAAATAAAAAGGGCTCCCATGTCACATAAAACTTTGTGAGTTAAATGTTCACTGTCTTCTCTCATTAACCTATTTTTAGTAGTTTGGGATAACAGCCAAAACCTTTGTGATAAATGAAGAAAAGCTCTTACTGCCTTACCCCACTCAGTTATTTTTTTTTTTTCTGACAGTCATAAAAAAAAATACACACGAGGGCTGGAAAGATGGCTTAGCATTTAAGGAGTATGCCTGTAAAGCCAAAGGACACGAGTTTGATTCCCCAGTACCCAGCTGATGGCAGTTACACGAAGTGTCACACGGGTCTGGAGTTCATGAGCAGTGCAAGAGGCTCTGACCTGTTCACTTGCTCACACTCTCTATCTCACTCTCTCTCTCCTTGCAAATAAATGAAAATGTGTTTTTAAATTCACGTGAGTCTGTGTCATACGTGTATTTAATCAACTAGGCCATCAACTTTTCTCACAAGGACTGGAGAGATGGCTTAGTGGGTCTGGAAAACCCCAGGTTCCATTGCCGGTACCCACATAAGCCAGATGCACAAGGTGGCGCATGCATCTAGAGTTTGTTTGGCATGGCTGTAGCCCTGTTGAACTTATTCTCTTTCAATCTGCCCCCCTCTCTCTCTTTCTCTCTCTCAAAAAAAAAATAAATGAAATTATATTTAAAAAACCTTCTTACAAGTTATTTTCATGCAAGTATCTTCCCCAGGACCCCTTCTTAGATCAATATCCCAAGAATCACTAAGGGGAAGAAAGTCATTTGACCAAAATACAACAGAAATGGCAATTAAGTCTTCTCCACGCTGTCTGACTTGTTTATCCACATCCCCCTTCCAGATTTCTTTGGACCAGAAATAATTGTCGACAAATAGAAAGGAGGGAAAGGGTGATTAAGATGTTTCCAATGAGAGGTGTCTTCCACTGCACCATAGCCAGACACCCGGTGAATTCTAATGCATGTCCTTTGGGATATCTCTGAATTAGCCTGTTTTCTGTGCAACCACACTACCATAGACTGAGCTATACAAAAAACAATTTATACTGGAGTGTGGCTACTGCCTTTAATCTCAGCATTTGGAAGGGAGAAGTAGCAGGATCACTGTTAGTTTGAGGCTACCTTGAAACTACATAGTGAATTCCAGGTCAGCCAGACCCTACCTCAAAATTTATATATATATATATATATATATATATATATATATATATATATATATATATATATATATATATATATAGATATATATATAGATATATATATATACATATTCTCTCTTATGACTGGATGTGCATACTTCAGGGCCTGTATCTGCTGGCAACCTTTTTAATTTATATTTATTTATGTATTTAGTTAGTTAGTTAGTTAGTTGTTTCTCTGTGGATATGGGTGCTCCTGGGTCTCTTGTCGCTACAGATGAATGCCTGTCCAGTTTTGCATGGATGGCTGGAGAAGTGAAGTGGGACCAGCAGCTATTGCAAGCAAGTTTCTTTAACATCTGAACCATCTCCCCAGGCCTTCTCTCCCTTCATTTTGGTCTTGTGTTATGTTTAGCTGACAGCCTGCTGATGGGCAGAATCCTAAGGCAGTTTCACATGACCAGGGAAGGAATGGAGTGCTTGTGGCCCCCCCTGGTGCCCCTTCCTCTTTTCAGGAAGCCAGCAGGCTTCAACGAGGGACAGCACCCTAGAGCATTCATCTACTGCTAATCACCTCGCTGAAGTCCAGTCTCGGAACGCCAGAGTCACCTAAGTATTAAATTTCAACTTAGTAACACATTCTTACTCATAAGTATGCTATCCTTCACTTTGTGAGTCACTCTAAGTCACTGTCAAATCAGCCCATGTACTGTCGTCCCATTTCAAAGCAAACCAGAGAGAACAAATTCCAGAAAGGCGAAACAGTTACTAAGAGCAACTCTCACTGCAGGGGAAGCCGGGCCATCCACTCCTCCCTTTGAAAGGGGAAAGAAAGCATTACTCAGTAAGTACAGTGCTCGGGCTGGAGAGATGGCTTAGTGGTTAAGCGCTTGCCTATGAAGCCTAAGAACCCCGGTTCGAGGCTTGATTCCCCAGGACCCACGTTGGCCAGATGCACAAGAGGGTGCACGCGTTTGGAGTTCATTCGCAGTGGCTGGAAGCCCTGGCTCGCCCATTCTCTCTCTTTCTCTTTCTACCTCTTTCTCTGTCACTCTCAAATGAATAAATAAAAATAAACAACCACAACAAAAAATAAGCACAGCGCTCAAACCTCCTAAGCCGTATAGCTACACACTTCCAAGCAAAACTTTCCATCTCTGCATAGCCTTCTCCTTGGGAAATGGGATCCCCTGTGAAGTAAGTCCTGGGTCAGCTGCTCACCAGAGACGGGGTGGGGCCCTGGTGGCCATCCTGAGACAGGCACCTTCGGCAAGGAGAGCATCACACCTCAAGATGGATGTCCTCTGCACTTGGGTTTATCTTCACTGTTTGGGAAAACAGCAATTTGGCTGAATTATCCACATTTGTGAAAGCAGAAAATCTTCAGGACCTCTGTGGTAATGTCCAGCGTTCCTCTGGCATTCGTGGCCTTGCCAATCTCCATAATCCAGAGCTGTGGGAACGCAGCTGCACCTGGAGAGCGGCAGGTGGCCCTGCGTTGCGGCCTCCAGTGCTGCGGGGCTCCAGGGAGCGCTTCGAGTTACAGGACGGAAAGACCGTATGGTTTGAGTCCTCATTGGGTAGAAAAATTCCAAAAGGACTTATAATTATTCTTACATAATGTTTCTCCATGTATAGATTCTTCTCAAATAATTGCTATTAGTTGACAATAAAATAAGCTTATGATCAGACAAAAAACAAACACCCTACACTTCAGGTTTTATCAGAAGCATGAAAAACTTGTAATATCATAATTAGATCATTAGAATATGAGACAATTGAAATTAAGAAATGGTAAAATGGCTAGAATGTTTATTGACTATTTTATTTGTTCATTTAAATGTGCTGATTTGAGTTTGCCCAGCTGGGGTTCTTGAGAAGTGTGGTTTTTTTTTTTTTTTTAAACATATTCGTATTTATTTGTAACACAGAGCAAAAGAGACAAAGGCGAGAATTAGAACGAGTGGGTGTGCCCAGGCCTTCTGCCTCCTCTCCCTTCCCCTCTCCTTTTGGCGCAGCGCTTGAAAATTAGTGAAGGGACAGGAATCTGATAGAAGTGTCTAGAAGGGTTTCTTCTAGGATGATGCTGAGGCAGAGAAAATTGAGCTTCTCTGTGTGTGTGTGTGTGTGTGTGTGTGTGTGTGTGTGTTGTACATTTTACTGTTTTCTTAATTCCAAAATCACACAAATTGGACATGCAAGGCAACACACACACACACACACAGAAGCTCAATTTTCTCTGCCTCAGCATCATCCTAGAAGAAACCCTTCTAGACACTTCTATCAGATTCCTGTCCCTTCACTAATTTTCAAGCGCTGCGCCAAAAGGAGAGGGCAAGGGAGAGTAATTAGAAATATCCATGATTTACACACTAACGAGCAATGAAATGCAACCCACAGAGGGGAGAATGAGAATGTGGCTGGCTAATAAGTGTCTGTACTTATTAGAGCTAAAGGAATAACCTACAAAACAAATCTGAGCCATTCCCACACAGCACAGGGCAATTACAACAGGCGTCTGCCCCATGGGGAATATGAAGAAACACTGTAAGAACTGAACCATAGCACAAAGAGAGGCGGCCACCCATAGCAGCAATGCACTGTTCAGAGGGATCCCAGATAAGGGGAAGGACAGTGACAAAGAAAAAGGGGACACTGGGGAAAAGGAGCAGCATGAAATATGCCTTCAACCCTCTGCCTTCATTCTGGGAGATAGTGGGGAAATTTAAATTTCAAAGTCACATACAAGAACTTGGAGAATAACCTTGATGGAAAATTTCTAGCAAGAGTATAGAGACCTTTAATGCCAACGAATCAAAAGAAACAACATGCCAACAGTCCCTTGAAGAATGTATTCCTTTCCTAGTAGTAACTTTGTCAAACATTGGTTCTCCTACTAGAAATTATGAAACAAATATTACTTCTGCCCTTTATAAGTCCCAGTGAAGGGGACCATGTATGTATGTATGTATGTGTATATATATATATATATATGAAATATGAGGGAGAGAGACCACAGGAGTGAGAACTAGATAGTATCTGACCTAATTAAGAGCACTTAATTTTTGCTAATTCAGAACACTCTTTGGTCTAATAAAATAACAACAGAAACACACACACACACACACACACACACACACGCTATTTGGGTGAGGAGATGGATCAGTTGGTAACATGCTTGCCTTGCAATCATGAGGACCTGAGTCTGATCCCCAAAACCCACCCCTCATTAGGGAAGCCAGGAGCAGCTATGGTTGTTTGAAATTCCAGTTCCTTTCCCCAACCACCTTCTCCACCCCCACTATAATTTTATTTTTTCCTTGATTTTCCCAGGATCTGTTCTCATATCTTCAAATCTCCCTAGCTGGGCACAGTTCTCGTCTGAACTTTTGTCTGATTTAAGATGTTTGTTTCCATCTTTGCAAACAGTTAATGATACTTAATTCCTACCAGAGCACTTACTGGGCCGCAGCTCGTCTTAGATTTATGGTTTCTTCTGAAAGAAACATTTTCACTAGCTGAGAAATTTCAGTTCTCTTGTTTATTATTTTTGCCTCCTTTCATTCTTCTCGTTTTCCTTCTCCCACTCTCCCTTTCTCTCCTTTTGACTGCTTCTTTCCCCATCTTTCTTTTTCTTCTTATTTCTTGCTTTAATGCTGCATGAATAGTAAGCAAACACTCTGCCACTGATTTACACCCCAGCCCCATTTTTTTCAGACAGTAGCTTGCTTATCTGTTGTCTGCCAATTTCTAATTTCTCTATATTACTTTTAAATCTTTTATTTATTTTACAGAGAGAGAGAAAGAAAAGAAAAGAAAAGAAAGGAAGGAAGGAAGGAAGGAAGGAAGGAAGGAAGGAAGGAAGGAAGAGAAAGAGGGGGAGGGAGGAAGAAAAGGAAGTCCAGGTCCTCCTGCCACTGACAACTACCTCCGGATGCACCAACCTGTGCATCTGGCTTTATGTGGATACTGCAGAATCAAACCAAGGCTGTCAGCCTTAGTGAGCAAGTGCCTTTAACAGCTGAGCCATCTCTCCAGCTCTGCGTTTATTTTTAAGCGTTGAAGTTTTCCTAGAGGAATGGTTTTGTCTCTCTGGTGAGGTGACTGAGTCTGCGGTGCCTTCAGCTTCTTGGATCACTCCGCCTCTGGCTGGGCCGGGCATGCAGGGCGGTTTAATGAGGTGTTCCAGATGAGGCCGGGCTATGGGCTCTCATTTTGTTACTGTGCTCACTTTTTGTAATACTCTTAATTTCCATGCTTGCTGCCTTCCTTTCCTTCACCACAAACCTTTCTTGAGAAAATCAACAACGAGGGGACTGAGCAGACCTTCAGCTACTTGAGAGGCTCTTTTCATATTTTAGGAATCTGCACTCCGGCTGAACACAGGATTAGTGACTTCAACGCAGGAAAGAATCCCCAGGAGAGCCTGCATGAAGCAGTGTGAAAGATTCTGTTCAAGGTATCTGGGGGCTGAGAGAGGCGGCTCAGTGGTTAAGACCCTTGCTTTCAATGTCTGATGACTCTGGTTTGATTGCTCAGTACCCACATAAAGCCATATACACGAAGTGGCACATGTACATGGAGTTTGTTTGCTAGAGGCCCTGGCATGCCCATATTCTCTTTCTTTCTCTCTCTCTCCTTATAATTTTTAAGACTTTTTTTTAAAATTTTTTAAATTTATTTATTTGAGAGCGACAGAAACAGAGAGAAAGACAGATAGAGGGAGAGAGAGAGAATGGGCGCGCCAGGGCTTCCAGCCTCTGCAAACGAACTCCAGACGCGTGCGCCCCCTTGTGCATCTGGCTAACGTGGGACCTGGGGAACCGAGCCTCGAACTGGGGTCCTTAGGCTTCACAGGCAAGCGCTTAACCGCTAAGCCATCTCTCCAGCCCTTTTTAAGACATTTTAATACAAGCTTAGGCGTGGGATCAGGAGAAAGAAGGACATTCAGAAATAAGGTGAGAGCACACTTGAACAGGGATATGGGCTCCACTGAGAGAGTTGCTATCAGTTTTCTTAGTCTTAGCCATGTAGACAAGTTTGGTGACTCCCAAGTTACATCTTAAAAAGAACATTCCCACACACATCTTTATTTTTCCTCTCTTTTGATATTGACATGAGGGCTA
Organism: Jaculus jaculus; assembly: GCF_020740685.1. Lineage (NCBI taxonomy): Eukaryota > Metazoa > Chordata > Mammalia > Rodentia > Dipodidae > Jaculus > Jaculus jaculus. The sequence goes on from NC_059118.1 coordinate 9,133,252, forward strand.
GAGAGATGGCTTAGTGGTTAAGGTTCTGGCCTGAGAAGCCTAAGGACGTACGTTCGAATCTTCAGGTCCTAAGTAAGCCAGATGTACATTGACACAAGCGCACAACGTCGCACACGGGCACAAGGGGGCGCACGTGTCTGGAATTCAGTTGCAGCAGCTGAAAGCCCTGGCATGCCCATTTTCTCTCTCTTTCCCTCTCTCTCTCTTTCTCTCTCCTTCTCTCTTTCTCTCTGCCTCTTTCTCTCACTCAAATTAAAAAAAGAATTAAAGATAGTGAGATTATAAAATGACTCTAGAGACACTCCAGATGGAATTATAATCTCATAAATTCAAACCATAAGCTACTAGGGTTGCACAAGAGGGCTGCACACGTCATTTCCCTGTCCATGGGTTTTCTGGTGAGATGCCTAGAAAACTGTAGGTTTATAGCTTGGAAGGAATAAAGAGCCTTGAGCAGTTGGAAACTGTGCTGGGATTCTGGCCTGTGTGTGTGCTGGTGAGGCTCCTGGAGGAGGGACTTTTCCTGGTCCCCTGCCCTGCTAATTTTCCAATCACAAAATGACCTGGATATCCATGACCTCACAGGGCCTGACTCTCCCTACACAAGACCATCACGATAGGTAGGAGGAAAAGATGATGGCACCCAAACAAAAGAGAGACTGATGGAGAAGGGGAGGGATTCAGTGGAGGGCCGATTTGAGAGGGGGAGAATAGGAGTGGGGGAGGGAATTGTCATGGTTTATTGTCCATACTTATGAAAACTGTCAATTTTTTAAAGTTTAAATAAAAAAAAAAATCACACACTAGCCGGGCGTGATGGCTCACGCCTTTAATCCCAGCACTCAGGAGGCAGAGGTAGGAGGATCGCTGTGACTTCGAAGCCACCCTGAGACTCCATAATGAATTCCAGGTCAGCCTGGACTAGAGTGAAACCCTACCTCGAAAAACCAAACAAACAAAAAAACATCACGAACGAATTAAAACTTGAACAGCCATGTGACTCACATGCCCCACCGCTGGGCACATCCACAAAGGACTGCCCGAGTCCCTTCCGGCTCCTCGGCCTGCTGCTCTGCTCACCACAGCAAGGACAGGAAGCCGCCGTGGCTACCCGTTCACAGGAGAGAGGATCACGAGAATACGGCCCACGTACACAGTGGAATTGTATTCAACTGTAAGAAAAATAGGAACTTTTAAGGAAAATGAATTACCTGGAGAATATTATACTAAGTGAGGTAATCCACACTAGATTCAGAAAGACAGCTAATGCGTCTCTCATATGTGAATCAACCTCACTTTATGTGTGTGTGTGCGTGTTATTAGAGATATCTATAGGTGGAGGATATGAAACAAGAAGCGAAACCACAAGAGCAGAAACATGGGTTTGAGGACGGGCGGGAGGCCATAATAGACACAGAACACATGAACACAGGAGGGAAGCAGGGATGGGCACAAGGGTACAAGGAATAATGGGGGGATGAGAGATAGGATGGGGCCGGAGGATTTTTTAAAAGTATATTTGCAAACTGACGTGATGGGACCTAATAGTTTGGATACAAATTAAAAAATTACTATAATTTAAAAATCATATATAGTTAGCGTATGTTATGATTATTTGTATGCCAAGTATAAATTAGCAGACATGTTATTTAATCCTGCCCACCAGAGGGCACCATAGACTATAATCCCACAGCCTTGAGGTGGGTGTGGGTACATATATTATGTAATAATGAACTAAAGCAGTGGTTTTTAGGTCACAAGGAGAGATTTTTCAAAAGGAAAAAAAGAGACATTATTATTTACCAGGATGGTAGGATTTGTTTTAAAGCATTAATTTGACTTCAGGTAAGAGTAAAAATAAAAATGGCACTTAATCTTATATAATCTGGATTTGTACAAGGTTATCTGTCTAGAAGTCTGGTGACGAAAAACTTCTGGACATAGTATGCACACAATTGTGCCTTCTGGGGTTCATCTGTGCCAATATTTGGAACTGTGGGTTTTGTGGAAAATGACTTCCGTTCTTATTTACAAGGGAACTACAGGAAGCAAGGCTAGTCCCTCCAGATGCTTCCCCAGTGCTACAAGTGAAGTGTGTCCGGCCATGTCCCACGCAGTGAGGCATTCAGCTCCAGCCTCTGACGCTAGTCCAGGCTTTGTCCGGAGCCTGGGACAATCAAGTGCTTGTGTGTTTCAGATGCTGCGCCTGTAAAGACAGAGTCCCCTGTACTCACTTCTGTTCTGAGGGGCATGTTTTTATGAGCTTCAAGCTCCTTGGAACACTCCTGAGGGCATTCAACAGGGCACCGTGCTGCCGAGGTGTCATGGCTGTGGCCCCCTGTCCGCGGGCTGATCACGGTTGGAAAAGTGTGTTTCAAAATAGCATACTGTGTGAAATCCATGTGCTGGTGGAGAAGGCCATTGGACTGTAATTTCTCATGCAAGGAAAAATGTGACTTTCTTCCCTTCGCTTTTCCTAGCTGTGCTGCTGTGGTATAGCAAGTGAACTTCCCAGCCTGTGGCTGAGGAATTTTGCTCGGTGCGGTTGGCAAGCTGCATTTCAGGATAACGAGAGCCCTGGATCCCCACGTTCTCAGTTAGAAGGTTTACCAGAGATGGGTACCGGGCTTCGGAACTGATGAGCACTCAGAGGGTAGGAAAGCAAATCACACCACCCTCGCTTTGATACATTCTGCATCACCACTTACGGTTCCAACATGAACTTGGCTGTGGGAAGCAACTCTTGGCGGTAATGCAGCCTTGGTGCTGAGTACACCCTAGGGCCTGGACTGATTCCTTCTACCCTGAGACTCCAGAAGGAGTTTCTGTTTTCTCACAGCAAATACCTACTGCCATTTGCTACGAAGGCAGGACTTGTGCTAGATGTTCTAAACCAGAAAGAAACAAAACCAAAAGCTATAAAATAGAGTTTATAACAAAGAATACATGAAGTCATTCAAATATATCTAAATAGACACTCTACATAACATTATTATCATTTTGTTGTTGATTTTCAGGGCAGCATCTCGGTCTATCCCAGATCATCCTGGGATAGACTCGAGCCCCAGGCTGGCCTTGAACTCATGATACCCCTACATCAGCCACCTGAGTACTGGAACTAAGGGCTTGCACCACCATGCCCTGTGGCAAAACATCACTTTGTTAAGAAACCTCCCTTTGCTTAGGCCCTCCTTTCTTCTCTCCCACATGCTATGTATTCTCCTGTTGGAATCACACCCAAGGCTGAATGAGCTGACATCCTCTACAGAGTCAAATTCACCATGTACAAACTATCATCAGAGAATTGCCGGTTGCAGTGTGTGTGAGCAAGTTAACAAGGACTAGAGCCTCTCAGCCTGGGCGCCCCCGCCAGACATGTATCCCAGGGAGGATGGGCAAGCTGCTGTCAGTAATTCTGAACTGTTCATACAGACTTCTGTCAGGGGTAAGCAGGGTGTCCTTTATCTTTGAATCATAGTAACCCTGTGTGTTTACATTGAAGAGAACCCATTTAGTTGCTAAGTATTTCTAACTAGTAAGTATATGCTGAACACATTTATGGAGTTCCCCCACATATCCCCAGCCATCTTATTCCATGCTTGTTCACTCTTTCTCTCTCTCTCCTCTCTCTCTCTTCCTTAGAAGCATTGGAGTCATTCAAAAAAGTAAGCTTGTTATCTTGTTATCCATTCTTCTCATTGCTCCTGTCCTCCACAATGCACAATGATTGACTAAAAGTATTTCTGTTAAGCTACAAGGACTTTCTAGTTTTCAAGATGCTGAGCCTTCCCATCTTACTGAGTTTGTACTCCCACTTTCCTCCCTCCCTCTCTCTCTCTCTCTCTCTCTCCCTCTTTCTCTCTGTCATATGTATGGAATGCCATGCCCAGCTCTTACCATCTTTCTTAGGGTTGTATATTATTATACTACTTTGTGGATTTTATAACATTTTCATTCAAGTATGTCGTGTGTTCTCACTCGGCATTCACCCTCGACGCCCTCGCGTTTATTCCTGTCCCTTCCTGCTACTCTCCTATGTTATTTTTCACTTTTACTTTCATTATACATACGCATGTTTATGAAAATATTTCTCATATATTCCTTTCATATGTATAAATGTATATGTGTTTGGTTTGTGTATATAGATAAAATTCAGAAAAACTTGTGCAATATTTGTCTTTCTGGGTGTGTTATTTGGCTGACTATGATTACCTCTGGTGCATCCATTTTCCTGCAAATGGCATTTCATTCTTGATGACTGAATTCAATTAATCTGATGATGCAATATCTCTGTGGTATGTTGACTTACAGTCCTTTGGTTATATATGACCAAGGAGTGGTATAGCTGTCTGATATAGTAGATCTATTTTTAGTTTTTTGAAGAGCCGCTATACTGATTTCCAAAATGGCTGGACTAATTTACATTCTTATCTACAGTGGCAGTTCGTTCTATTAGAACCTACCCCATGTCCATGACAGGGATGCAAAACTTGGCTCAAATCAGAAAATTTAAGACTCTCATTTTTTTTTTTTTTTTTTTTTTGCTCCATTCTTTTTCCTGCATCCAGTTTCTGGCCAGAGACATGTTAACATGACAGAGCCCTCTTTACCCTTTCCATCGCTGTTGTCCAGTTCTGGCCAAATTGGTTTCTAACTGTGCTGTTTCCATTGTCCTCACTAAGCTCATCCTGGGGAATCCTTTCCCAACTTCCTTTAAGGAAACTCTTGTCTTATTGAAATAGCTGCTTTTCCTGCAAATGCTAATAGCATCAATTTTCTGCTAAGCAACAAATATATGCATATCTCAGAAACGTTGGAAAACTCAGAAAAGTATTCGAAAATGATCAAAATCAAGAAGGAGAGTTGGCTCAGAGGATAAAAACAAATGCTTGAAAAACTTGCTGTCCCAGATTTTCCCTCTTCTCACTGACCTCCCCCCACACATATGTAAATCCAGATTCACAAAGTAGCACTTGCATCTGGAGTTCATTTGCAATGACAAGAGTCCCTGGTGTGTCTATTTATATTTATTCTCTCTCTCTTTCTCTCTCTCGCTCGCTCGCTCACTCGCTCGCTCTCGCTCTCGCTCTCTCCCCTCTCTCTGTCATTAAATAAATAAATAAATAAATAAATAGTTTAAAACATGTGAGTCAAAGAATGTCAGTAGTCCATAAAAAATACCACTAAGCATTTAGTTTATGGAATTCTTTTTACTTTAATGTATGTGAATATAACCTTTATCCTAATTTAAATTAATTCACATTAAAATAATACATACATACATACATTTATGTTTGCATTATTTGGGTTTTTGTTTACTTGTTGGAGACAAGGTTTTGTTATCCAGTAAACGCTGTCCTTGATGTGACTGTCCTGCAGCCCCAATCTCCTGAACAGCAGGAAGACAGGCATCCCCTCCATACCCAGCTCCTTGTGTGAATTCTAAAAGCCAGTCGTGAATCCTGTATTTATGGTGAAACAAGATGATTTTCTGCCTCATCCTTTGCTATTATCAATCCTTTACCTTATAATGAACATGTTTTAAATGACCTTATTGATTTATTATTTAGATATTTTCTTGTATTTCTAAGTGATTTCATTGATTTTTTTTAAATTATGTATTTTCTTCTAAGCTTCTGTGGTGGAAAATAAAGATTTATTTCTGTTATACACCACACTCCTATACAAATTTACTACGTGACAATATAAGTATGCTCCTCTTTTTCTGTAAATTAATTTTGATATTTATATTTTTATTAGTCAGTAAATATTGTACAAAACTGAAGTTCATTTGTGCACTGAAATTATTCCTGTTTCTTTTTATAGAGTTTAATATTTACTACCATTTATCATTATAGTTTTCTACATTCCAATTAAAAATTTATCTCTGTGTCTTAGAAAATCAACACAATTTTTTTCACATTAGACCTTCATTGAAATTTATTTGAGGGTAATTTCCATATTAAAGCTCTACTTGTTCATGTTCTAATCAGGGCTGTCTGTGTCTAGTATCGAAAGTATGTAAATAATACTTATGAAACAATAAAAGGTAGAAAAATGGGCAAAATATGTGAGTAGGCTATGTACAAAAAAAGAGAATCATGGCCAATAAACATGAAGTGAACATCGTTCCATTTTATGAGTATGGGCAAAATTTGAAAAAGCTCGATGAGGCTAAGCTTATTAGAAAGTTAAATTGGCCAGCTCACTGAAGGACTAGCTCTGAATCTGACAAGGTAGCATGCGTGTGCAACCTAGAAGTTACACCTTGAAGCAACTCTTGCTCATGAACATAAGTGTTATATTCTGAGGTCTGTATAGAGGTACTGAGACAACTACGTTTCTTGAGTTCAAGACTTTATTTTAATGGGGGAAAGGAAAGGGGCAGGGAGAGAGGAAAAAGGAGAGAGACCGACTGGAACAGAGACAGAGAGGACAGAGAAGGTGAGAGTGAGTGGAGTTCCCGGCCGCCCTGGGGCCGCTGAGCATCAGTCTCCCAGGGACATCCAGGCAGCCACGGAGCAGGGTCTTGAGTAGCCGTGAGTGCGACAGGAAGAAACACCCGGGAGACTGTGAGAGGACAGCTCGCTTATTTGTCTGGGGAATGGGCTTATACGTGGTCATGTAGTGGCGGGAAAAGGTACAGGATATGGGTCACAGTGTGCACTCTGTGATATTGCCTTTGGTAGCTCCGACTTCACTGGCCGGATCCACAGGATATTGGAAAAGTAAATTATGGAACGGTTGTGCATTGGAGTATAATACCCCAGTGAAATTAATGAAGCCCATGTTCGTATGGATGAATCAAAAACCACACATGCAGAGAAATAATGTCAATTGTGATTGTAGTAAAGTGATTATCTGTAGGAGAAAAGTGTTGGAGGGGTGAGGGAATAAAAACATTTAGAAGGTTTAAAATGCACTCATATTTGCTTTGCAAAGGGCCTTATATATTATTATATATGTAAGACATACATCTTGTTACTTTTGTCTTAAATACATTGCATACCTGAAACACTCTATTAGTGTTTGCATCCCTATGGCCAAAATACCTGATGGAACAATTTATGGGGGAAAAAAAAGATGGACTTTGGCTGACGGTTTCAAAAGGCTTTATTCCATCCCAGTAAGGAAGGCATGGGGCACCTCGATCCCTGGCAGTGAGATCACATGGCAAGTCTGTTTACTTCTCAGAGTACCTGGAAGCAGAGAGCAAGGCTGGACCAGAGGCTGGGTCATAACCTTTAACAACCAGGTCCCAAGTCAACTTGATATACTGGCCAGAACCCACCTCCTAAGGCTCCATTTGCTCCCCTGAATAGCACCAGCCAGAAATTAAGTGCTGAAGACAAAAGCCTTGGTCAGATATTTCTGATTAAACCATAAGAAAGCATAGCTGGGGTCAAAAATGTAAGGAAGTTTGGGCTAGTGAGATGGTATAGTGGTCAAGGTGCTTGCTGCAAATCCTAAAGACCCTGGTTCAATACCCCAGGACCCATGTAAAGCCAGTAGTGCAAGGTGACTCATGTATCTAGATTTTGTTTGCAGCAACTGGAGCCTTGTTGTGCCCATTCCCTCTGTCTTTCTCTCTTCTCTCTATGTTTTTCTGCTTGAAAATATTTTTTAAAGACTGCTCACGTGATATGGCGGTTGAGTAGAAACTAGCTGGCTGAGAACATGTGTTGTAAGGTGCCTGTTGGACGAGTCCCCAGAAAGAGTAGCATAAAGAGTGCGTGATTCGGCAGAAGACAGGATAGAGAAGCCAGCCGCGTAGTTCCTTTTCCTCCTCTCTAGACTTTTCCTCAGAGGGAGAATGTGGCCCTTTGGATGCCATTGGGGGAAAAAGCTTCCTAGATTGGTCTGTGTCTACTGACTAATTTTATTTTGACTCAGGGAGACTCTCTATCTGAAAGTGTAATGCAACAAAAGCAATGAGGTAAATAGTTGACTCCAAAAATGAGCTTTAACCTGTGCCAGTCTGTCATGGTCATTAGGGAACGACTTCAAAATCGTTCAGCCTCCTGACATCCTAAATCTCGAAGACTTGTGTGACTTTCACCGCGGCTTAATGTCACAGGACTCTGGCTGGCTAATTAAGCCAACACATTCTGGCAATACCGTTCGTTAACAGATCTTTGAATTTGGTGCTTTATTTTAGGTTACACTGGGTTGACAGTAGATCCCTTTTCATAATAAAAAGAAAGAAAAGAAGCAGTGAAGGTCATTGCATTCAGCACAGGTCACCCAACAGTCACAGGGACTGCTTTATACTACTTGGTCCTCCAGTCCAAGGGCATCCATGGAGTGGTAATGGGTGGCAAATTAGCATTCTTAAGTCTGTTCTAGCTTTCCTAACTTCCTGGCTGGTGGCGTTGTAAGTATCTTTAGGTGGCTCAGCTTTATATACTAATACATTAAAAGGTTTACAGCACTCAAAGGGGCTTAACACAAGCCTTCATGAATGTTTAGAAATTCCCACTAATAAGCTGACTTTCATCCAAAGCATTCAAGTTACTAAAACTAATTAGGTGTTATCTGCTTATTAAGTGGTAGGTGACACATATTTGTACCAGGTTTTGAAATTCTGGAAACGAAATAGCAAGGACTAATTATTGTTGGCAGTGAAGAGTACCCAGGTTGACTTGCATGAAAAAAAGAAAAGAAAAGGATGTCATGACTGTAGCAGGTGTTAGCTATTTCAGCGTAGGAATGGAAAATGATACCACATGCAAGGGCACGTGGAACCTTGCGCTTGCCTCACCTTTGTGCATCGGGCTAATGTGGGATCTGGAGAGTCCAACGTGAGTCCTTAGGTTTCACAGGCAAGCACCTTAACCACTAAGCCATATCTCTAGCTCAACTCTCTGGCATTTTTAAGGGAGTGATTACCCCTCCAAGGATTGGAAAGTTCTAGGAAATCACAAATGGCTCCCTGAAGAGCACAATTTTCATAGACAAATGAATCCATCTAGCGCCTCAATGCTAATCCCCTGACCCATCTCCATGATCTAGGTTCCTTCTTAACAAGCCAATATTTCCTTTGCCTTCCCTAAACTCAGAACTAGGTGTCAGCCACCCAGGGATAGAAGCTGTTCCACACAGTACTGCCAAGTCAGCCTCCCCAGCTAGTCCAATGCTGCCCACCTTGTGCCCCCATAAGTCTGGATCCACTGATGTGGTCTGTGTGACATGCCATGCCTCGGTTTGGAGGCATCCGTGAGATAAATATCTTCCACTCTGATAATCATTTAGCATGTCTGTGAATTTTATTTTCAGTAAATCCAATTGAAAGAAATACCAGGTACGTAGGCACATAACTTATTTCATACTGTTTTATCACTTAGCACATAGTATACTGTACAATTTACAAATTTGTCCTATTTATTATAAGTCTTCCTCAACCAGAATGCAAGCTCTATAAAACAAGAATTTATTTTGGGTAGTTTTTTTTTTTTTTTTTAACTTCAAAATTTCCATTATCCAGGCAATCCCCTGGTCAACACTGGACCCTTGATAAATATTTATGAGATAGTTGGAAGGAGTTCTGGATCCAAAAGCACACAGGGAAGAAGGAAGCAATCAATGTTGACATTCTGATACATTTTCTGTTGCTAGGATCATGTTTTTTCATTTACATCTGACTTTAAGCTCTCCTCTTGGTATAGGAATCAGGTTCCTCTGCCAAAGCATCAATATATGCCAACTCACTGATAAATTCAGGTGTTCCAGATTTTTATGAATTGGCCAAATGAAAGCACAAACCAGAGGATTAGGTGAAGAAATATTTTGATGGTAGCTTAGATCTTTTAGGAGACAGTGCTCTAAGAAAAGGGGAGATTAAGGGAAGGGAGGAAGACATAGCTCTTGCCCAAGGAGGCAAAGGTGTTTGAGAAGTCCCTATTTAAGAGAAGGAAGAAGGAAGAGAGTTCATAGAGATCCTGTCAACAAGGAGGCAGAACCCAGGAGAAGCCTGCCTAGAGACCCAGATTGGAGCCTTTGCCAGGTCCTGGATGGGGTCTGAATTCATTCATCTGCCCAGTGCATTTCTGGGTGGTGTCTCAGGAATTTCAGTCTTACAGGAAGGATGTCAGGAACCACATTCTTCCAGGAAGGATGGAGCATTCTCTGAAGAATGGTCTCTAAAAGAGATCTAGGGAGGAAAATCCTTGCCACAAGGATGGGCTCAGGGATATTACTTTCCTAGTTTTGATTTAAGGGCCTTAAATCAAAACCGTGACCCTTAAACTGCTTCAGTTTGACAGCTGTCATCTAAAGGTTTGTTGGGCATTTGCTTACCTGTATCAAAGTGACCTGGTGCTGGGCAAGCAGGAGGACAAGCAAGTCCTGGTAGATGGAAGGAGAGGAGAGTGTAGGCAGCTTCAGTGAGGGGCAGCTGAGACGGTTACTCTTAGAATTGAAGTCTTGTTAGGAGCGTCCTAGCACCATGCGATGGTAGCTGGCTGGTGTCCTGAAGGGAGAGAGGGAGAGAAGAGAACAAGAAAAGGTAGGGAAGGAAACGGAATAGAAGGGAAGAGGGGAGAGGATAAGTTGAGGCTACAGAAATCACAAAGAAGAAAACAAGTTACTCCTTTTAAAAATATTTTATTTATTTATGAGAGAGAGAGAGAGAGAGAAGAAAAGAGAGAATGGGCACACCAGGGCCTCCAGCCACAGCAAATGAACTCCAGATGCAGGTGCTACCACGTCTACCTGGCTTAACCTGGGTACTGGGAAGTAGAAACCTGGCTCCTTCGGCTTTGAAGGCAAGTGCCTTAACTGCTAAGCCATCTCCCCAGCCCAAAGTAAGAGCTCGTTATGAATTTCTGGTGGAAAGAAGTAGTGAAGGAGAAAATGGAAGATGGAGAAGACTTCCAGTCCTGCCAAGTTCTAGGGGGAGGGGCTGTTCTTCAGGGACGTGAGTTAGATGGAAGCAGGGAGGAGCAGAGAGGAGAAAGAGAGTAGCCGAAAGGAGCCTCAGCCAGACAGCAGGGCCTCTTAAATTGACAGCAACAGGGGCCATTCATTTTTGTCTGCTGAACACTTGCACTTTTAATTTCTTCTGTCTTGTGCTTATTTTTTAAATTTGTATTTATTATTATTTATACGTGTGTATTACGGAGAATTCTTGTTTTAAAAACAAATTTCCACTGAAAGTGACTTATAAAAGACACTCAATTTAACTAGTGTAACAACTTCCCATCCATTACACAACCGCGGAGGGGAACTTGTCTGCTTATAGACATGAGGTTTAAATTGCTTGCCCATTACTTAAAAACTATGTGATCTAAAATTAAGTAATAGAAGGCTAGAGAGACAGCTTAATGGATAAGGCACTTGCCCATGAAGGACGCATGGCACTCTCCCTGTCTCACTTACACCAGCTGCACAAGGTGACTCAAGCATGCAAGGTCGCATGTGCGCCCAAGATGGCACACTTGGAGTTCGGTTGCAGTGCCTGGAGGCCCTGGTGTACCAATTTTCTCTACCCCCACTCTCTCATCTATAAAAAGAAAAAGAAAGACAGAAAAGATTAAAAATAAAATTCAGTAACTGACATTTCCAGCCACTCTAGAAGAGCATGCATGCTCAGCAGGAAACGACGTGATGCTTAGAACCGAGGAGAACCCTCTCCTGCACCGTGGGTCCCAGCTTGTGGGTAGGGTTCTCTTCCACTAGCCTTTTCTCTATTGTTTCTATTAAGTGACTCCTCAATATACAATAGCCCGCCATGTGGACCTATCGTAGACTTCTTAGCTGTCCCCTCAAGGTTCAACAATTACCTTTCTATAGTTTTTCACCATCACAAGCAATGGACACATCTGTATATGATAGGTTGATTTCCTAGGGATGGTGTTCCCAGGAGGGAAATTACTGTCATAGGGGAAGGATATTTTCACTGCGTTTTGAAAAGAGTACATTTTCTACCCCTTGTCATGTTCATGGAGAAGGATCGATCAGAGTAGTAATTGCTGCCTTTTGGACTGTGAGACCCCGACAAAGGCGTTATACTCTGGGACGGGCATTCTCTCACGTGAGGCGCTAGGACAAACGGACAAGGGGGAGACGCTTAAGCAGTAAGCGCATCACTAAAGTGTTCAATGGCAAACCAAGACCCTGGAATTAGAATCCCTAATGTTTCTGCATGTTCTAAGTCCCTTTCTTCAAAAGCTGGGCAGATCGAAGTGAGACGCCTTTAGCATGCCTTCCAGGGCTCCGGGGCCACTGAGCAAGAGGTGGTGGAAAGAGCGTAAGAGGCAGAGGAAGAGACGGGCTCTGCGATGCTGCCGTCCAGTTGCAAAGCGGCCCGTGGTATTCACCAACGCAGCGGCTGACGGTGCCTGCACAGGACTGGAAGAATAGGAGCGGGAAGTGATGACATGAAAACAGAACAGGGACTAGGTGGAAAGAGGAAGGGGTCAGGGAAGGGATTCAGGGAAGGGAGGCGAGGAAGCGGGCAGCAGAGGATTAGAAGCAGGGTATGCTGCTGATACGTTTGACGGTTGTCAGTGAAAGGTCTTTTTGGGGGGGGGGGTCGTTGGTGTTTTTGTTGTTGTTGTTTGTTTTTTATTTGGGGTTTTCAATGTAGGGTCTCACTCTATCTCAGACCGACTGGGGATTCACTCTGTAGTCTCAGGGTGGCCTTAAACTCACAGTGATCCTCCTGTCTCTACCTCCCGAGTGCTGGGATTAAAGGCTTGCTCCACCTTACTCGGAAAGTCAATAAAAGTTTGTTTTTTTTTTTTTTTTTTTTTAATCTACAAGAATAGTGTGCATTTTTATAAGGCATCATGCCTGTGATCCAGCTTCATTTTTCATGTGATTCCTAGAGGCATGCTTGTGTGTTACTAATAACTCCAGAGGGCTTGTTTATTAAATGGATTTCCTGAGGCATATTCCATTCCCATGAGATACTAATAATCTGCTAATTTCAGGTCTTAACTGCTAGAAATATTGATGATAGCCAGTTTGCAACTTCTTAAAGGTGCTCTGTTGTACATTTGTCTTTTTTTAAAGAAAATATTTTTATTTGTTTGTAAGGAGAGAAGAGAGGGAGAGAGAGAGAGAGAGAGAGTGTGTGTGTGTACGGGTGTGCCAGGGCTTCCAGCTGCTACAAATGAACTCCAGACAACACGCATCACTTTGTGCTTCTGGCTTTACATGGATACTAGGGAATTGAACCCAGGTTGTTACAGGTAAGCACCTTAACCTCTGAGTAATCTCTCTAGCCCTTGCATTTGTTTTTAACTTTGATTAGAATAATCATTTCTTACTTCCTGCCTCCCACATACCCACAAGAAATGACTTCTTTTGTTATCCTCCTCCTGCATAGAAACAGAATTCCTAGTTGAAGAAGAGTTCACCAATGATCTGTGATGTGCTATCATTCCAAGGACATATTTATCATATTTAAAAGTGTGACTTCCACCGCATTGCTTCTGGCAATCAGAAATTTGTCTGTAGTTTTTGATGGAAGGTTAAATGAAGCCAGAAGGTTCCTGTGTTCTGCCTCATCCACCTCCCTCTGGGCTGTTTTCTCATTCCTCCCACTGGGTGAATTGGTGTTTCCTGTGATGTGAGTCCTTAGATGGATTTTAAAAGGCAGCAAATTCTTTCAGGCAGGGGAGGATTGTGAAGCTACTTTCATTTTTAAAACCATCATTATTTACTTATGTATTTGCAAGGCAGAGGGAGAGAGAAAGAGAGAGAGAGGGAGAGAATGGATGCACCATGGTGTCCTGCCACTGTAAGTGAACTCCAGATGCAAGTGCCACTTTGTGCATCTGGCCTTACGTGGTTACTGGGGAATCAAACCCAGGCTGTCAGGATGCGTAAGCAAGCCCCTTTAAGTGCTAAACCATCTCTCCAGCCCAGAAGCTATCTTATAACACCATGGGACACCTTGAGAAGGGAGGCAGCACTGAGACTGGCCTGATGGGAGGCAGGAGAGTTTGGAAGCTTCCAGGCCAGTTCCACTGGTGCACACCCAGCACCAACAATGACAAGGGAGACGCTGTCGCTGAAAGGAGGCAGAAGGCACGCACAAGGCCGCGGTTGTCTTCTGACCTCCGGCGCATGCTGTGGTACACGTGCCCGTACCGTACGCCCTACGTACCCCCCGCGTACATCCATGCACATAAATTAAAAGACAAACACAACATCTGACCTCCCACCTCTGTGAGCAACGTTAATCTTTGTGGCAAAGTATCACATCTCCAGGGACACCGAAATAGCACACCCAGAGGCCTGCCTAGGACACTGAGCACCTAGGCGACATCTCCAGCTATATCCAGTTGCAATAAGAACTCATTTGGGATTTATAAATTATATATCAAGTTTATAAATAAAAATCAAGAATTTTTGGAAGCCAGGATTTAATAACTTTTGAACAGATGATAAATCCAAGCAGTATGACAATTTGGTGTGGGGGGGGGGGAGCTTAAATCTTATGATGTCCCCTGAAAGATCAAGTTAATATAAAAACTGGAAGAGAGGGAGTTGGTGCGATGGCTCAGCGGTTAAAGGCTCTTGCTTACAAAACCTGCTATAAAGCTGACATAAAATCGGGTGTATACGGGGCCTCAAAACACCTAAGACAAAGGTGGGAGAGCCAGGAGAATCGGAAGCCACCGGCTAGCTGAATGGACATTCACCTGCAATGGCGAGAGACACGGTCCCAAAGACGGGAAAGAGCGCAAATGGCTTGAGGTTGTCCTCTGACCTTCACGTGAGGGCTACAGCACACACATACAGGCATGCATACATTCATATAGACAGACATACACACAACCTAACTAATAAACATTAACAATGAACAAAAGTGGAAAGAGAAGACACCCGTCTTCAAAGCTACAAAATGGTCCAGCTACAAGCCAGAAATAGCAAGGAAATTCTGTAATGGAGAACACACCTCAAGGTCAGACCAAAGCCAAGGGTTGGGCTGGCAGTTTGGTGCCCTTTCGAAACCATATTTATTCAAATGTGATACACATTTAGGTATGAAGGCCAGGGAGGAAAGCTTGAAAATTGCGCACTTTGATTAATTCCATTAATTAACTCACTGGTTACTGCCCACTCAGATAGAGTTATTAAATACCTGACCTTTCTTTTGCTACTTGTTCATTCTTACAGAGAAATATTTGTGGTTTCTTTTTATTTTCCATCAATGCGATTAGATACAGAGTTTATGGGAGGTCATGTGGGTCACATATTCAATAATCTGGTAAATATGGACGAGGAGAGAAATGCTTATGTATACTTGATCTTGCTTGGGTCATCAGGGGGAAGCCAAGGTAGTGATCGGAGAGGCCTGGGCTTTGTTTGATTGACTTAATTTGATTTGGCAGAGGGCATCCTATCACTTTGCAGACTTTCCATTGCAAAGCATGGTGCATTAGCAGTGTTGTCCTTTCCCAAGACAGCCTCAGCTCCCTTAGAAATGGTGAATATGCCATAGCCCAGCATGCACTTTGCCAGGTCCCCGCTTCCTCTGGCATTTGGTACCTGTGATGTGCCCTCTGGTGACAGAGAACTGTGCTGTGCTCACTTCCACCTCATATTTTCTCTCCTGTCTTGGCATGCTTTCTTCAAGCCCAGGGAGGCAAGCGCAGCCATCAGCCAAGTGGTTTTCAGCAACGTTCTACCCACAAAGCAAGAGGTGGGGAAAACGCTGATACCTTTCAACTTAGTCCCATTGTAGTCAGAGATGGTGTGAGAGGTCATGGTGATGGTTAATCCTGATCATCTGTTTGATGAGACCTGCAATAACCTAGAAAGCGAGCCCCGAGTTCTAGCAAGCCTGGAAGGTGTCATCTTGACTCAGTTAATGGAGGTGGGAAGATCCCTTTCACTACGGATGGCACCCCTTCGTGGGCTGAGGTCCTGCGCTGAATAAAAAGGAGAGAGCTGGGTGGGGAAGGTGACCAGCAGCCTCAGCTCCTGCCTCAATACCTCCTGCACCATGCCGGACTCTACCCTGGAGCTGTAAGGTGAACTAAACCCTTTCTTCCTTCATGTACTTTATTTTTCATTTGCTATATAACATGGCCGATTATACTCTTTCATCCCCTGGTCCCGGCTCCCGTTACCCTGGGGCCCCCTCCTCAGTGGGGCATGAAGGCCTCGGTCATTCCCCCAGCGAGGGCACAGGTGACAGGTAGCTTCTGCCCACTCTTTGGACAGCAATACAAAAGGTAAACAATACAGTCACCCACTTTCACAGACAGCCAGGAGGGGGAGCGTGCCGCTGAGAAGGAGAACCTAGGGAAACTGCACTTCCCAGAGCTCTCCACAGGCAGGGAGGGTCTGGGGGGCCAGAAGGAGGTGTAAAGTGGGGCTGTGTTCTCGAGGAACCCCCTCACGCTTGACAAGAGCTCACTGAACTGTTCTATCTCCTAGAACGCAGCCTGGGACCATTAGGTGGTGATGATCTTAGGGAGTTCACAGGATGCTTCTAAGGACAGACTCCAGTTCATAGCCAGCAAGTCCACATCCATGAGTTTGCCTATGCAAATGCTCGCTCTAGGTTGTGAAGACCTACGCTCTGAGTCTTGATCACAAGATGAAAACCTTGGGGCAGAGAGTTGGCTGAGTAGTTGAAGTTCACGTCCTGAACAAGTCCGAGGACGGGAAGCTAGCCAAGCCTGAATCTCCCAGCCCCACACAAATAGCCGGGTTTGACCACATGGGTCTCTAAGCCCAGCCTTGCGATAGGAGAGAGGCCAGGGACTCACGCAGGCTCAGGATGAAGAGCAAGCTTCAATGTCAGTAAAACTCCACTGCAGCTCCAAATAAGAATGGGCAGAAAGGCAATGAAATGGGACGCCTAAAGTTCCGTTCCAGCTACCACAGGCAAGCATCCCCTTCCACAGGCAAGAGCATGGGGTGCTGTGAGGGCACACCCACCACACCCACCACACCCACCACACTGCACTACATACACAACACGTGCACCCAAGCAGCGATAGTAATGACGATAACAAAAAGAATTATAAAATGCTTAACGCATACTTTTGCTAAGTTATTATTTCACTTGAAATTTTCTAGAATCTCTCACACATACAGACACATGCATTAAATGAGGTTGCAACTAATTGGGTCATGTTGACATGACACCAGGATATTAGTGTTTTACAGAACCAGTAATGCCTGTAACCTACAAATACACACACACACACACACACACACACGTGTATGAATGCTTATATGTCAATTTTAAGCCATAGATTCACTCGGTATGCCATATGTTTTCTAAAATCAAATAAGTTGCTCTTCCACTTCACAACTTTCGCATGAGGGAAGTATTTCGGTAACAAGGCTCTGCCATTTCTTACAGCCCTTTGCAGGGGCTGGCTGGTGGTCTTATCTAGTTTACTTTTATGTGTTTCCTTTGCTTTGTATTTTCCAACTCCTCTAAAGATGATTTACTCTTTTTTGAGCCTTAATCTTTTTTTTTTATACTTTTTGACTATAGAGTGTGACGCCAGGCTTATATTTAGCTGTTTGCTTACATTACAATGTTATCTAGCTTTTCTTGTACAGTTCATTGAATGAAAGGTGCCTACCAAGGGCATATGTTAAATGAGCGATAATTCAGGTAATCAGAAACTTAGTAGAGTATATCACCGTCCAGAGTGAAGGGGCCTAAGGCTTGTGGGATAGGGTTCTTCACCCTATCTTTCTATGATCAAAACCAGCCTACCTACCTCCTTCCCTCCCTTTCTTTCTCACTGTTTCTCTTTTTCTTTCTCCTTACTCCCTCCCTTTCTCCATTCCTTCACTTATCCCTTCCTTTTTCCTTCTTCTCCCTTCCCCTCTCTTTTCTTCCTTCCTTCCTCCCTCCCCCTCCTCGCTTCTTCCCTCCCACCTTCCTTCCTTCCTTCCTTCCTTCCTTCCTTCCTTCCTTCCTTCCTTCCTTCCTTCCTTTCTTCTTTCCTTATAAAAAGACCCATGAAGGCTATATCTCTGCCCTTCTTGTGAACTGACACCAGATAGCTACATCTCTCTAGAATTTTCTGTATTAGTTATGTTTTTCCATTGCTGCTACAAATTGCCTTAAAGAAAGGCAACTTAAGAAAGGAAGGTTTTATTTTGGTTCACGGTCGGAGGGAATAGTCCATCATGGCTGACAGCAATGTCAGCTAAAGTGCTTGTGGCGACAGGAACCTGGGGCTGCTGGTCCCTTCATAGCCATTGTGAACTGTCAGGAAGCAGGGACGGGGTGCTCCTTCTTATTCAGTCCAGGACCCTGGCCCATGAGATGGTGCTGCGTACACTCACAGTGGCTCTGTCCTCAGCTAAGCCTCCTTGGAAACACGCTCGCAGACATCCCCCTAGGTATGTCTCTAGGTGATTCTGAATTCAGTTAGGTTGACAATGAAAATTAACTACTCCATTATCAAAATGGGACAATGGATGCTTTCTCTGCACAGATCAAATTGTGACAAGACTTCCTGCTTCACCAGGAAACGTCTGTTATATATATATAGCGAGCTATATGTGTACATATATGTATGTATGAATGTGTGTAGTGTGTGTGCACGTATGTATGGGTGTAGATGCACATAAGGGTGTATGTATGTGTATGCCATAGGATGACATCAGATATCATTTTCAACCCCTCTCCACTTCATTTACTGAGACAGAGTCTGTCAACGGAACCCAGAACTCAGCGATGCAGCCATCTTGCAAAGGGTTCCCCTGTCATGGCTTCCCGAATGCTGAGGTTACAGGCAGGCCACCATGCCCACCTAGCACTGATGTGGATTCAGGGATGCTGCTCTGATCCTCACATGCTGGCTGCCCACTGAACCATCTCCATAGCCCCTGACACCTCTCTTAACTTTGCTCCAAAACCCAGTGGAGGCATCAGAGGGACACACTGAAAACCATCAGGCAGCAATGAATGAGGCAAGAGGCTGAGGAATGAACAAAAGCATTTTCCAAGAATACCTGCCATCTTAAAGACGTTTTCTGGATCAGAGACCTGCAGGGACACGTCTTGGAAGTAGAGAACAAACCGCTTTTCCCTGTGTGCAGCTCTGGGGGTCCTCGGGGTGCATGCTGGGCTCCTCCACTTCCTATTCAGAAAGTGTCCTCCACTAGTGGCATTCTCTTCATCTTTCTGTTCATCTGCAGGCTCTCACTAGCTTTGACCCCCATGTGGACGGAATCCTCCCTCTGGCCACAGAGGTCACCCTCACAAAGCCCGAGGCGACAAGATGAGAAGCCACTTCGGGAGTCATCTTCTTAACTGAGAGCTCAGCGGCAGTCTCCAGGGGCAGCCATGACGTCTTGGGCCGGCGGGGAGGTGCTGCGTCCAAGGAGCTGGAAGGTCACCGCTGTCCCAGAGGAGGCTCTCAGAAAGGACGGCTCTGGAGGAGGAGGACTTTGTGCCAAGTGTGACACATGTTCAAATTCACAGCATGGCCTCAGAGGTCCTGCAGTTAGGAAGAAAGGGGAAAAAATAGATCTTTGATGACCACTTTCCATATTGCCTTATTTGATTCTGCTTGGGAGCTGAGAATTCTTACTTCTAGCTAGAGAAGAGGAGGAGAATAGAGGATTCTACCGGTTTTCATCTGCCTTATGGATTTTGCTAACTTGTAGTGCATATGACCCAGCCATAGACATCCAGAGAAATAACTAAAATAATTATATTTTTATTGGTCATGGAAGCTTTCAGTGGTACTAAGTGTTAGTTCAACTGATGGGCTTTTATTCCTTCTTTTCTTTCTCTTTCTCCCACCCCCTCTCTTTCTTTCCTTCTTTCTTCTTTGTGTGTGTACGTGCATGGAGGGGTTACCAGGTCCTGTTGTTACACATGCACCGCGTTTTTGTTCCTGGCTTATGTGGGTCACTTGATTGGACCTAGGTCCGCAGGCTTTGCAAGTAAGCATATTTAATTGCTGAGCCATCTTCCCAGCCCCACTTTTTTTTTCCTCTCTCTCTTTCTTCTTATTAGGCTTTGTTTTGTTATTTTCTTCAGATCTGCTATAAACCATGCACTGTGCCTAGAGTAAAGTAACAAAGAAGATATGAACTGTGGTTCCTGCCTTCTCAGATAGCTCTACCTGACACTTGAGGTGGGGGAGGAATTACACTGAGTATTTTACATTAGTTATATATGAATATTCCTGATTTTCTACCTAAGAGCCTCAGACTAGAGGAAGAATAGTTGTGCCGTCTTACATTCTAGAAAGGAACAAGTCTGCAGAAACTGCAGACTGGGAACTCCGAAGCCAGTAGTATAGGTTTGGAAAATCAGTCCCTTCTTACACAGGTAAAATACACATGCCCTATTAGAATCCAGCAAATTCTCTCCTGAAGATTTTTCCAAAAGAAATGAAAGCATGTGTCTCTATAAATACTGCTGCACAATGTTCATAACAGCATAATCCTTTAAGCTGAAACAACTCCGATATGTGAGGAGCTAAAGACAGTCTTGGGGTTAAAAACAGAGCACACGGGCTGGAGAGATTGCTCCATGGTCAAGACACTTGTCTGCAAAGCCCAGTGACCTGGTTTTAATTCCCCAGGACGCAGGTAAAGCCAGATACACAAGGGGGCACATGTGTCTGGAGCTAGTTTGCAGTGCCTAGGGGCCCTGGCATGCCCATTCACTCTCTCTCATATTCATAAATAAATAAATATAAAAATAGCACACCACTGAAAAATTTAAGAAACAGAATGGTTACCAGGATCATTATTTTTACTTACAGGTACCCTGAAATGAGCTATGGTAACAACAAGCATAGAATAATTCTTCAACACTCCATTTGATCCATGGCTTCATTCATTGACTTTTTTTTTTTTTTTTTTTTGAGACAGGGTTTCACTAGGTAGTCCAAGCTCACCTTGAACCCACAACCCACCCAACCCATGAGTCTTGAGCAAGCTTCCTTTCTTTCATTGTCCACTTATCCTTTCTGTGTAAATAGCTCATGAGAGTTCAAGCCTAAGTGATTTGAAATTCTTCCTTGGATCCAGAGTGGTTCTTGTCAGTGCTAATCTGTGAGGACCTCTGTCTCTCTCCTTCCATGCTGGCCCTTAAAGTATGCAAACGGGTCTGGCTTTTGTTCTGCCTCCTGGTGGTAGCTTCTCCTTTCTCAGCTGCCATACCTTCTGCCAACCACTAGAAAACTGTTTTTTTTTTTTGTGTGTGTGTGTGTTTTGCTTTTTTTTTTTTTTTGTAAATTATTATGAACTTTACTGTATGACAATATCATTTGATCCAGATGTCCCCTATAAACCTATGTGTTCTGAATGCTAGGTTCCCAGCTAATGGAGATTTGGAAATTAACACCTGCTGGAGGCAGTGTATTGTTGTGGGCGGGCTCATGGGTGTTAGAGCCAGTGTTACCTTGCCAGGGTTTGGCACACTGTCCTGTTGTTATTGAGCACCTTATGTTGGCCAGGGGGTGATGTCCACCCTCTGCTCATGCCATCATTTTCTCCTGCCATCATGGAGCTTCCTCTGGAGTCTATAAGCCAAAATAAAGCCCTTTTTACCCCAAAGCTGTGCTTGGTCAGATGATTTCTGCCAGAAATGCGAACCTGACTGCAACAGTCATATCCCCTTCAAGTTATGCTCACATATCTCACCTGCCCTCACCCTGCTGTGCGGAGGACACTCCTCAGTGGGGTTATTGTTATTCACTGTGGGGGTCAGGAATGCATCAGTTATTCTCTTTGGGGTGCAAACAATGCTTCAAAATACTCTTTCCCACCCTGCGGCGCCTGCAGTCTTTCTGCACTGTTCTCCAAGCCATGGAAGGTGTGTTGTTATGGGAAAGAGCATCACACAGAGACCTCACAAGAGGTAGAGCAGCGGAGAATCAGAAAATTTATTCATGTCGACATGAACTCAGAGGAATAACTTCCAAAGCCTGAGTCCTGAGCTCTGATGGCTCAGCATTTTCTAGACAGTATGGCAGGCAGACATCACCTTGACTTCTTTACACTGTGAGTGGGTTTGACATTTTCTAAGGTTACATGATTTGGGGACACAAACATAAAATTCCATAGCAGTCAGTCAGTGATAAGGAAGTACAAACATATACCAGAAAGTAGTTGATTCAGAGGTAATTTTTTCCCACGGTTTCGTCTTATAGGATAACTGACTGACCCAGGATGGGAACTCAGTGAGTGACAAAGGGTTGTGGTATGCTAGGGTTAGGTTATGATAAAAATAAGCAAGGTTTTTGACATTATTTTCAGCTTAAAATATGGGGTCTTTGGGAAACACTGCTGGTACAGCAAAGGGGAGAGTCGCTTTAGTTTGACTGAACTCTCTACCACAGTTTTACACATCTACTTTAGCCTTGAGCTCTCTGCATCCTTTGAATTTCTGCCTTGGTGAATTTTGAATGTCCTCAGTGTCTGTTGCCTTCATTATGGAGCTGGTTGTCAGGCTACCAGTGAGAGCAGCACTCAGGCTTAAATGACTGCTTCTTCAGTAATGTCTCCTCGCTCCTGGCAAATATGGTGGAGGTGGGTCCTCTCCTGCTAGGCATTTGGCTACTTTCTTATTATATCGTTGGGTCATGGTAATGAGCATAGCTATTTAAGAGACATTTTAATAAGTATCTTTTAATAAGTATTCCTCTTAGCCAAAGACCATTGGGATCTTCTCTCTACAGTCTGTGACCTTCCTGTCCATAGAATTACGACTTGGTTCTCTATATTAGAAATGAGCCCTTCCCACTGAGCAGGCCCCACATCCAATCATACAGCCGTTGATTTCCTACTTAGGCTGTGCACACGTCCTGCCCATAACATTTTTCTTTTACTTTCTCTTTCTTCTACTTTCTTTTATCTTTGGCAATGCATGAGTGATTATGATGTGCTACTGTCATTTAATCATAACTTTAGGCTGGCTATTAAAAAAAAAATACAACTAAGGCTGGAGAAATGTCTTAGCAGTTAAGGCACTTGCTTATGAAGCCTGAGGACCCATGCTCAATCTCTCTCCAGATCCCACATAAGCCAGACTCACAAAGGGGACACAAGGGCAAGGTCACACGTGTGCCCAGGTGGATCAAGCTTCTGGAGTGTGATCGCAATGGCTGAGGCCCTGACCCACCAATTCTCTCTCTCCCTCTCTTCCTCTCCCTCCCTCCCTCCCTCCCTCTCACTATCTTTAAAACTAAATATTAGCACACTATAGAACTGGTACATTGATGAGTGTCCTCCAAGGAGGCACATCCAAGGAGATGGTGCTCTTTTTAAGGGACAAGAAAGCTTGATTGCTATTGATGGGTGGTGGGTGGGGGAGGAGCCTGACTGTTTTATACTACCATCTCTAAACAGTTTGTGCCCTTTATATTGATTTCCATTGGCTAGGATACTATAGTCAGGGTTACTGATTGAAACCCCACCAAATTCAATGACGTAAACCTATTCTGGGATGTTCTATCCCCTGTATCTCAGCCCTGCCTGAGCCCAAAGGAACTGGGTCTGTGATTCCAAAGGAACTTTGGGTATTACATACATCTCAGCAGGGCTCAGAGGGATATGAATGCTAACAAACACTAGGAGAAGCCGCACCAGTTTCTCTTACCAGTTTGTGGGGTTGTTGATCAGGTGCCACCACCTTGACTTGACACAGGTTCTCTTACTGATCTGGAACTCACCAAGCAGGCCACACTGGCCATCCAATGATCCCCAAAGAGCTGACTGTCTCTGCCTCCCCGGCACTGGGATCACACGAGCCACCATCATAACTGGCATGTTTGCAATGGTTCTGGGGATCAAGTTCAGATCTTTTTGATTATAGCCCAAACACTTGAGCTACTGAGACATCGCCCTAGCCACGTCCAAATCTCTACGCCAGGTCACAGTAGGGGAGAGCATCTCTGGATGTGCTCAGAGCACTTCCTAGGAGGGATGCTCCGCTCTGAGGCTGAACACTCCCTGTTAGCGTGTAGTTCCTCGACCCACTTCTGGTGGCGGGCTCTCCATCTGCTCTTGTTCCTTCAGGACCAGGAGTCATAAAAGTTAAAAACAAGGGGGAGAGAGCTGGAGGGATAGCTTAGCGGTTAAGGCACTTATCTGCAAAGCCAAAGGACCCAGGTTCTATTCCCCAGGACCTATGTAAGCCAGATTCACAAGGGGGTGTGCACATCTGGGGTTCTTTTGCAGTGGCTGGAGGCCCTGGTGCACCTATTCTCTTTCTCTCCCTATTTCTGCATCTCTCTCAAGTAAATAAATAAAAAATGAAATATTTAAAAAAAAACAAGGAGAAGAAAAGGCTGAAAGTGTATCTACTCAAGACAGACTTAGGAAGAGAACTTGAAAGCCGTGAAGGTGGTGGGAGGGGATAGCCAACTAGTTCCTAGTCTTCCTTTCAGTGCCCCATGGGCTACAGGTAATTCTGGGTCTTCATAGGGCAACTGGCTGATCTGCAACCGACCACAGTCTTGAGCTGACTGGATGCAGCCCTCATAAGGCAACATGTGAATCAAAGATCCACGCTCTGGCTCTCCCAGGCAACGTATTACCCATGTTCTTATGAGAGAGTTCCAGATGTATCAGTTGCCAAACAGGATGCTTTTGAGGTTAGACTGAACTTTTTTTCTTTAATTATAACAGGATAGAAATTATGGGAAAACAGAGTGGAGAGGGGGAAGCACAGGCTTCCCAGGACTTTTGTTCTCTGTTGGATGCAATGAGAATCAGTAGCCATATTGCTTGGCATCTGACACTGGGCTTCTAGAAATTTTTCAGTGCTCCATGTTGTCCTCAAAGCTGGCATTTCACTTCCTATGATTGGGGACAGATGCCAGGGCATGGTGCCCAAAGTGAGCAGAGAAGCCCTTGCCATCATCAATTTCAGGAAAAGGAACCGTATCTCCAGTAGGAGCTACCAGACCCCTAGGAAGCAGAATTCAAACTTCCTTTTCTGTACTTAAAATAGTCATCTCTAATTTATCACAAAACTCAATCAAATTGGAATCCTCTGATGTTCTACAGCCTTCTCCAGGAATAATAGGTTGCCAAAATTTTGATAAATTGTTCAGTGACAATAGCAGGGTTCATGCTGAAAATAAACAAGAAAATTCTAAATCCATTATGGATATTTCACAAAAAAACATTTAACAAGCCTATATTGGAATTTGAGTCACATAAGTTATTACTAGAGGGCCGAGGAGATCATTCAGTTGGTAAGGTATAAGGACTTGAATTTGGATACCCAGGACCCACATAAACGCCAGGTGGTGTGGCAGAGTGTCTCTCCTTCCTGGGTTGAGGAGTTGGAGGCATGGGATCTTGGAGCCTCGCTGGTAAGCTAGACTAGACAGATCAATGAGCTCTGGGTTCAAGTAAGACCCTATTTCAATAAATAAAGTGGAGGGAGGGAAATTGAGGAAGATACTTGATATCAATCTTGGTGTCAATCTCTAGCCTGCACAACAGACACACACACACACACACACACACACACACACACACACACACACACACACGATTCAGCAAAATTTAATAAAACACTAACCCATACCATTAATAAGGTAGGAATTCTCAGGCCTACCTGTAAGAAATACTGAAAGCTGTCCCGATTTGGTTTTTGCTTGTTTTTGTCACTTGAGAAAGGGTCTTGCTATGTAGACTGGGCTAACCTCAAACTCAAGACGTGCACATTGTCAGGACTTTATGACGTTCACTTTTATCCCATCTAAAACTATGTTAGGAAGAAAATGTAATTTTGTAAAGTGCATTGAAGCTAAAGGGATCAATAACCAGTACAGTGCTTGCTGAGCTGACTGAGCCCCGGGTTCCATTCTCAGCACACCCACAGGGCTCGCTGCCTCTCACCTCTAACCCCTGTACTTGGATGTCAGAGGCAAGAAAAGGAGAAGTTCAAGGTCATCTTTTTCTTCCCAGAGAGTCTGAGGCCCGCTTGGACTACATAAGACCCTATCTCAAAAACTTATTTTTGTTATTCAAATATAGTGCGAAAAAAGTAATTCCTGCAGAAACTTGAAGCACCCACATATTTCAAATACACAAGTTACGGGCTGGAGAGATGGCTTAGCAGTTAAGCGCTTGCCTGTGAAGCCTAAGGACCCCGGTTCGAGGCTCGGTTCCCCAGGTCCCACGTTAGCCAGATGCACAAGGGGGCGCACGCGTCTGGAGTTCGTTTGCAGAGGCTGGAAGCCCTGGCGCGCCCATTCACTCTCTCTCTCTCCCTCTATCTGTCTTTCTCTCTGTGTCTGTCACTCTCAAATAAATAAATAAAAATTTAAAAAAAAAATACACAAGTTACAAGGCAACATTTGCCCACTGGGATGCATCTGTATTTGCGCCTGGGCCAAAAGACGAAGCTAAGCACTGGACCCTCCTGCCAGTCTCAGAGTCGGCTGGCCTCTGGCAGTGGAATGCTTCGGTGGTGAGGACATATGACGTGATGTCTGCTATCACCCTACGGGGAAACTTTTGGGTCAGAAAACTGTGGTCTGTGTGCAGGTGTAGCTCAGGCCAAATCACCAGTGCTGTTGTGTTGGGACGTTTGCTTTTTCCTGATTGGCTGTGACTGCTCTTGTAGGAAGATCACAACAGTGTCACTGAGGGTTGGCAGCCTCTTGTTATCTTATCTATAGAACTGAAGAAAGGCACGCACAGGTACTTATGCAGAAGGAAAAAAAAAAAAAAAAAACTCTATTGAGAGGAAATCAATATCAATAGGGAAAGTTTGGATACCCTGCCTAAGGGTTTAGCATCTACTTGGAAAAAAGTACTTAAAGTCCCCAGGAAGCAATCTGGGGTTTCTCCTGGAAAGGGTTTTAGAGGAGAATGGAATCCATTGTCACCAGCACAGTTTGGGTGATCCTCTGATTTGACTGACAAGTTTAGAATATATTAAGTTTCCTCCACTGCACATGTTCCTTCCCATGATGAATCTGTTTTTAATCATATATAATATGCATAGACATAAGATAGTTAAAAAGGGGGCTCTCCACCAGAGTTCATTTGAAAGACACAGTTTATCTTAATGTGTATACACCCAAAACCAATACAGGCTGAGTGGCCCCTGACTGTTCCCATCTCAGATCCATCTAAACATATTTGAATAAGTGCTGATCCCAAATCATGCTCTCCAAGAGAAGAAAACTATTTCATGGTGTGAAGTGGGGGGTATGTGCAGTTGGGTGTAGATGGAGGCCCAGGTTTTCATCATATTGGTAAATGCATTGTGGAAAGGACGATGTGTTCACCGCTCAGGTTAAGAAATTTCCCGAGTGACTAAACCATTCCCTATGCTTGCCTGGCTCAATTGCAGGTGTGTGGTCTATAGAATCTAAAATCATTTATTCACTAGCGCTTTACAGTCAATGTTTTCTTATCCTGTCTCAGATAAACTATGTTAGGATATCACAGAAGGCCTGCCAGCTAGTCTGGCTTGGGAGCAAATAACTTCCATCATTTTGGAAATTTCTGAATGTTTTGTGCCCTAAGAGGCTTATTATCTCCATAACAGAAGGATGGAGAGGAGGTTAGATGGAGGCATGGCAGGTCATAGCCATAAGCCTAATGGTAGAAAGACCTGGTGTACTTTAGGAGGATTACCTATCTCAAAACTCAGTAATGTCTTGGTCAAAAGTGATCCAAGCCTGCTTAGATACATCACAGTGTGCCCGGCTTCAAGAGAAGGTGATCTCAGAACCGCCAAGCATTTCCCAGACATTCAGTTTCTCTCCTGTGTCACTTTGAGCTGGCTTTACTCTCAGAAGCCCTCAAAACAACCCTAAACTCGCACTGACCTGACTTTTACCAAGCCCGCGAGAAAACGGTCATCTTGTTTTCAGGACTCCATACAAAGTCCAGGGAAGCTAGTGGGAGTCGATCATCACTGGTGAAGATCCTCGGATCTATAGGTCTTGAGGACTTCTATTTTATCACACTGGTAAGAATGAAAAGGAAAAAAGATCCCTTCACTAAAAACATGCTGAGTTAATGTTCTCTTTTAGATATGTTTAGCATATCTGCCTACTAGTACCAATTCAGATGTACAAGATAAGTAAGCCTAATTAGAACTGAATTATATGAACATTAAGCATGAATTCATAGTGATGAGAATGGGTCCTAAATAAAAAGTTTCCCATTGTTTATCAAATAGTCATTTGATTTATTTCTTATTTAACAGAGAAAGAGGGGGAGAGAGAGAATGGGCGTGCCAGGCCCTCCAGCCACTACAAATGAACTTCAGATGTGTGCACACTCTTGTGTAGCTAGCATGGGTCCTAGGGAATCAAACCTGGGTCCTTTGGCTTTTCAGGCAAATGCCTTAACCACTTAGCAATCCTTCCAGCCCAAGATAGTCACTTTAAGCTGAGGTTTTAGGGTTCTAAAACCTACTTAAAGATTTCTTCATTGATCCAACCTAATTTGAAATTTTTAGTAATAAAGCTTATGACATCGTTTTGAGCATCAGTTGACATCATAGTGGTAAAAGAAACTTGCAAATTATACAGTGGTATAGAGATATGTATTGAAAAGCTATTTTTTTCTGAGTTTTCTTCCTAAAACTTCATTTCAATCATGGTGCTGCCATAAAGCAGCATACTCAGGATTCTAGGCTGGAAGATCCTAGACAATTAAGGAAATTAATAATACAGCTTACATTTGTTGCTGGATCCCCCAAAACAACCCTTGGGGGTGGGGGGTAAGAAGGCACCGAGTCAAGGACACAGACCCCAGGAGTCAGGTGAGCAGCTGAAAGCAGAGTCATTTATTGAGGAAAGCTGACATCTCGATGTACCCCTTCCCCGCTTCCCATTGGTCCTTTCGTTGCTTGGCAATGTGTTGTCCCTTTATCATTGGCTCGTTTTCTGCGTCAGCGGTGTCCGGGTGCTTAGGCTTTAGGTTGGCTCACCGGGGAGTAGCAGTGTTTGGGCTGTGTGTGATCTCAGGGCCTCGTCCCAGGGACCCCCAGCTAAGCTTCTCCTCCATACATGAGTGTAATTTAAAATAATTCTGTAATAGCATAACAGAGATGACGGTTTCCTTGGAGACAATAAAATAGTCGTTACTTCTCAAAGATACACATATATGGTGTCCGAGGGACAATTGAATCCAGTGTTGTCTGCAAAAGAGGGAGAGTTTTAAGCTTCATCTCAAAATGTTTCCAAATGATTTGGCTAAGGGTCAGGTTCGGAGTTTTAAAAGTCTGCTGATGTCCCCACTGCCAAGTTCCATTACCTCCTGCAGGGGCCTCTTCTTCCGTCCTTGACACTCTCCAAAAGACAGATGTCTGCTCGCTGCTGAACTGAAATGGTGCTTCCAGCCACAAAGGCCTTTCTCTGTCTTTTATGTTTCTTTTTTTTTCTTCTTCTTCTAGCTGGTAAGAATAAGGACTATTTTCTGCTAGAAGGAAAAAGGCAACTATTTTACCTCTTTCCATCTCATTAAAACCCCAAAGGACCTTGTCTTATTATTATCCGTATTATAATTGCCAAAGCTAATTAAAACTTTGGGTCAAATGTCTCTAAAAGGTTGGTAAAATAGTAACTGTTTTCTTTTGCTTGGGTGTGTATAGCACACACTCACGTGTGGGTGGATTTGCATGGCCCACGTGCATGCGTGTGGAGGCCAGAGGCAGACCTCAGGTGTCCACGTCGCTCATGCTTCAACCTTCTTTCCCTGAGGCAAAGTTTCTCACTGAACCTGGAGCTCCCCTCCTTTGGCTCTAGATTATCTAAGGAGGGATCCCCCGCAATTCTGCTGTCTTCATCCCCCATGGTGCTGACAATCAGCATGCTTGGTTATACCTGGTATTTGGGTGGGTGCTGGGCATTGAATTCAGGTCCTCATGCTTGCAAAGAAAGTGCTCTTCCCCACGGAGCCAACCCCCCAGTCCTGAAAACCTTACTACTTTTATTCCCCTTCTTTAATATGACTCCACTGGAGAGATAAATTGATAGACTCCGTAGCAAGAGAATTGCAAACCGCAATGAAAAATTCCACTTGCCCTCAACATTGTATACAGTCATGACAAAGCGGGAAATGTCTCTACAGACTCTATTAATATATCAAAAAAATAGTCACTGCAAGAAGCTAGATTAGAAAAAAAAAGAAGAAGGAAGGACTGGAAGATGGCAGATGAGGTAAGAGCACTTACCACCCAAGTATGGGGATCTGATTTGCAGAGTTCAACTCCCTAGCATCCATGTAAATATCTGGGTGTGCCCACTTATGCCTGGACCCCCCCCCCTGGGGGTAGTGCAGAGGTTGGAGTATCGCTGGGGCTCGCTGATCGGCCAGTCCAACTGAAAACAGCAGCTCTGGGTTCACTGGGAGACTTGGAGCTGTGGGCCGGCAGGGAAGCTGTCTGTTCCCCAATCCTGAGAAGCTCATGTACACATAGGGCACATGCATCTTCACACATGCGTGCACAAACAACACCATGTCATACACTCGTGCCATAACCACACATACTATGCATGGGAACGTGTGCACATGCACACACTTGCAGATACACACACACACACACACACAAGAAGAGGGATGGGCATGGGAAAACCGTAGGTGTCCACGGAACTTGTGAGGAGGGAGAACTGTGACTATGAGGAGTGACTTAAAGGTCCTAACCACGTGCGAGAATGAGTTAAACGCTGCTGCTCTTTGGTGTCATTACGAATTGGGGATGTTACCACAACTATTTCCAAGTTTAGCACATGATGAAGAAATGCAGCTTGTGATGTACCTTTAAGACAGCCTGGCATTCTAGCACCCAACACATCTGAGCTCCAGGGTGCTTGTGGCCCATTTCTGTTTATGTATTTTTTTTATGTCCTCCACCAGAGGCTTCCTTTTATTTTATTAAATTTTTTTTAAGATTTTTTTATTTATTTGAGAGCGTCAGACACAGAGAGAAAGACAGATAGAGGGAGAGAGAGAGAATGGGCACGCCAGGGCTTCCAGCCTCTGCAAACGAACTCCAGGCGCGTGCGCCCCCTTGTGCATCTGGCTAACGTGGGACCTGGGGAACAGAGCCTCAAACCAGGGTCCTTAGGCTTCACAGGCAAGCGCTTAACCGCTAAGCCATCTCTCCAGCCCTATTTTATTAAATTTTTAAAAAATATTTTATTTTCTTATTTATTTATTTTGAGAAAGAGAAAGAGGCAGCAAGGAAGAGAGAGAGAGGGGATAGGCACACACACTTCATGGTCCCTAGCCACTGCCAAAGAACTCCAGATGCATGAGCCATGTACGGTGTCTGGTGTCGTGTGAGGTCTGGGAACTCAAACCTGGGCACTTTGGCTTTGCAGGAAAGCACCTGAACCACGAAGTAATCTCTCCCTTTATGAATTCTTGAAATCTTTGCGTGTATTCACGTGCGTTAAGGACAAGTGCAGACAGCTAGGTGGGTGCGGGATATTCACAGCAGCAGAGGAGGGAAGTAGCCAAGTTCTGGGCTGGGGGCTGGGCAATGTTACCCCACACCCTGTTCCCAGCAGCACGCCTCCTCTAGCGACACTGCACCTCCCAAACTCCACCAACTTTCCCGAATTGCCACCAAGTTTTCAAAACATGATGCTATAGGGGTCATTTAGGGTCTCACTCCAGCCCAGGCTGACCTGAAATTCACTACATAGTCTCATGGTGGCCTCAAACTCACAGCGATCCTCCTATCTCTGCCTCCAGGGTGCTGGGATTAAAATATGAAAGTGGAGGCTAGAAGTTGACGTCAGAGGTCTTTTTCCATTGCTCTCCCTCTTATTTTTGAGATAGGGTTTGCGCTGAACACCTGGCTCACCAATCTGGCTAGAACGTATAGCCAGTAAGACCCAGCAATCCTTCTGTTTCTGCCTTCCCGGCACCAGTTTACAGGGGCGCCCCACAACACGTGGGGTTACGTGACTGAAGGGGACCCGGCCTCAGGTTCTCATGATTACACGGTACGTACTTTTTCCACAGAGCCATTTCCCCAACACCTAATTTCATTTTTTTAAGAGGAGAAATTTCATTTTATTTCTCTTAAATATGGGGTGCT
Source organism: Jaculus jaculus (assembly GCF_020740685.1). Classification (NCBI taxonomy): domain Eukaryota; kingdom Metazoa; phylum Chordata; class Mammalia; order Rodentia; family Dipodidae; genus Jaculus; species Jaculus jaculus. Next base: position 9,165,242 of record NC_059118.1, read on the forward strand.
AGGATCAACATACCTCAAACCCACACAAGCTAGAGTCAGTGACCCTTGATGACTTCAGAGGCCAGCTTATAACGGCGTCGTCTAGCTCTCTTCAGCTGGCTTTTTCTCCCTGAGACATGCCCTTTCAAGTGCAGCGCCAGCTTGAGAGAAGTCTTGGCCATCGTGAAGCCACCATGCGAGTGAGGAGACGCCTCATCAGAATGGGGAGAGACCAGCCTCAGCTATTCTGCTTTCCATCTGTTCAAATCTTCCTAGCTCACTGGTCAGACAGGTAAGGGAGGAAACCTGAGAAATTACGGGGTCAGTCACCGTGTGGTAACAATCCCGGAGTGACAGCTTCCTACTTGGCTCCAGTCAGCTTGCAGAACTTCGGGAAATGACACTGACAAGTACTGCCCCATGCTTCCTTTTTTTAAAATTTTTTTGTTTATTTTTATTTATTTGAGAGCAACAGGCATAGAGAGAAAGAGGCAGATAGAGAAAGAGAATGGGCACACCAGGGCCTCTAGCTACTGCAAACGAACTCCAGACTCATGAGCCCCCTTGTGCATCTGGCTAACATGGGTCCTGGGGAATCGAGCCTCAAAACCAGGGTCCTTAGGCTTCACAGGCAAGCGCTTAACCACTAAACCATCTCTCCAGCCCTGCCCTGTGCTTTCTATTAGCAGGCTTGCACAGGGGGCAGTCACCAGAATATAGAGTGCTGAGTCAAGTGCTCAGTTGGCAAAGCATGACACATCACCACAGCAATCTATGTGCTCCAAGGAGTGCCTGACATCCGCCTCCCTCCTTTAGCTCGGCGGCCTTAGGGAAGGCACTGACAAATTCTGCAAGTCATGGTTTTCTACTTCGAGAAATGTTGGCGATGCTTTGTGAGCAGAGCTGTTGTGAGCATGAAATGAGGAAACGCAGGCGGGAACGTATAGATGCCACGACATTTCAACATAAAGGAGTTACTTTTAAGGCGTTATCATGAAAATCACTTCCTGTGAGTCACTTCTCTGTGTAGTTTTCAAACACTCAGTCACAGCCACTTCTGTTCAGCATCCAGAATTTAGGGCAAGACAGGTTGCTTTTGTTTACGCTATCCAAATAACATCTTCATGATTAATTGTATTCAATATTTTCTTTTGCTAATTTTTTTTCTTTTCACAATTTTTATTAACATTTTCCATGATTATAAAAAATATCCCATGGTAATACCCTCCCCTCCCGCACTTTCCCCTTTGAAATTCCATTCTCCATCATATTTTCAATGATAACATCCAAACTAGATGGCTCTGTGCATACAAATGCTTGCTCTGCACACAAGAGGACCCGAATCTGGGTTTGCAAGACTTATTTAAAACAATGCCAGGCACCGTGGTGTACGTACTACAGACCAGACTGGAGGACCACTAGTCTTAAGATGAAAAGCTGGGACTGTCTATTTTACCAGAGCATCACGTCACTTCAGGAAAGTTTCTTTACAAGAAGCATTGTTATTCTGTGCTAAAACTAACCAAGTAAGAAAGGCAGTCTGCAGTCGAAGGAAGGGAGGAGCTTTCACAAAGCCACAGTCATGCTTCTAATTTATTTTCCTTTTGTAATTTTATTTTTGTTTATTTATGAGAGAGAGAGAGAATGGGCATACAAGGGCTTCCAACCACTGCAAGTGAACTCTAGATGCATGTGCCACCATGAGCATCTGGCTTACATTGGTACTGGGGAATCCAACCTGGGTTCTTAGGCTTCATAGGCAGGCACCTTGACCACTAAGCAATCTCTCCAGCCCTCGTGTGCTTTTTTTTTTTTTTCTTTTTGTAATTTCTCAGGTAACTGGCTAGTTTCATGAGCTACCAAGCAAGGTAGATAGAAAACCTTTATTCTCTCTCCATGTCTCCTCCTACCTAGAGAATGGATCACATTCTCCATGTCCCTTTAGAAAAGATCTAAATTTTTGCCAGAGACAGAACAAATGAAATTCACCTCCTCACCATGAATCTGAAACTATGGCCTCCAAATGTTCTTCCTCATTCTGCTCCATTTCAGGGAAATCATCAACAGTCATAAGATGTTCTTAATATTCATATATAACTGTGGGACCTTCCTGTGAAGGTGTGAAATATTGGCCGTTGCCTTTACTTGTAACTTCTCTCTCTCTCTCCCATCTCTGTTCTCTTTCTCTCTTCTCTTCTTTCTCCTCTCTCTTCGCTCTTTCTTCCCTTTCATCTTTCTTGCCCACCTGTTTTCTTTTCCATTTGCTTTATCATGTGTTCTCTTCTTCTCTCTCTCTCCTCTTCCTGCTTTCCCCCTCTCTCCTCATCTATGTATTATAATTTCATATTTCCTTCTGCACATCTCACTTAGATCCTCAGTAAGGTTTCTGTGCTGTCTTCTATTTGTATTGTTAGGGTTTACTAGCTTAAAATGTATTTTTCTCTGAAGTGTTTTGTTAGGGGAAATAAAGAGAAAATGATGATGTAATTGACTAATCATGAAAATTGGCCAAAGGTCCTTTGAATAACGAATCCAGCTCAACTTCCTAGATGAACAGGTACTCACACACTGTACCCGCACACTCACACGTCACACACACACTGCACGCACACTGCACAGACATGCACACTTACACACACTGCAAACATACCGCACACTCACACACACTGCACGGGCACACACACCGCATGCACACATACCACAGGTTAGCATTCCTTGGTGCTCCATGTAGGGTTTCTCACTCGTTTTGGTCTCATTGGTAAGCTTGGTGATTGTCATGTGTTATAAGATTTTCTTTCACAAATAATCTCAGAATGTCGGGCATCCATGACATCTGAAAAGCAAAGTGTTGGTTTTGGAGTCACTTATTTGAACTAAATTTCTGGCTCTGTCACACTCAGACTACATGAACTTGAACAAGTCACTTAGCCTTTCTCTGCCTCCGTAGGTCGAGGGTCATCCCGTCTCCCAGTCACCAGGAGCGGCTTTGTCACAGCAGCAAAGCACGTGGCCTAAGAGCTACAAGAACTCAGCTCACCAAGTTGCTTGTGTCCACTCTGGGGTTTCTGTTGCCCTTTCCTTCCCACGTCTTTACACTACCTAAGGAGAGAAATCCTTTCCTGGCCACTAGGTGGAGAAAGCAAGCCTTCTATAGTAATTGAATTAAATCCAAGGCCAAATCACCCTGACCTAAATACTATAGACATTTAAGCAAGAGGAAAAGTGATTTTCCCATCTTCAGAACTTTAGATGGTGTGAGCAAGCAATCAGCAGTGGTGGTCAGGGAATTCCTCAACAGTCCACAATGAAAGTGCTTTGAGTTTTAAGCGTGATCATGCCTTGAGGCCACAGGCCTCCCTGAGGGATGGATGGTCCTAGGGAAATTTATGCAGTTCAAAAACTCTGCTTTCTAGCTCCTTCTCATCGTTCATGCCCCAGTGTCTTCTCACCTGCATTCCAAGCAGACAGTAATCCAGAGTTCTTTTCTTCCTGAGGTACCACAGGGCTACCAATTCCTAGCAGTATTTGCTTTCTACGTTGAAATTGTTTGATGAGTTATCTTTTAATAATATGCAATGAAAAAAAAAACATAAAAGAAGTCATGCTAAGGCAGAAGGATCTTGAGTCCAAGGCTTGCCTGAGCTACAGAGCAAGTTCAAGTTTAGCCTAAGCCACTGAGGAAGATCTTGCCTCAAAATGTGAAAAAAAAGAGGGACAGAAAGATGGCTCAGTCAATGAAGCGCTTGCCACACAGGCATGAGGATCGCAGTTCAGTGCCCCATCACCCATGTAAACACCAGGCGTGCCATCCCATACCTGTGATGCCAGCACAGGAGAGGCAGAGACAAGAGCATCCCTGGGGACGACTGAGTAGCTAGTTGAGCTAAATCCATGAGCTCTGGATTAAGCGAGAAACTTTTCCTCAAAAATAATGTCAAGTGTTATAGAGAAGCCACCCCACATCAACCTCTGGCTCCACAAGCATGTTTGCACACATAAACGTGCACCCCACATACAGAAGGACACACAAACACACACACACACACACACAAGAAAAAAGTGACTGGGGGGTTAGCTCTGTGGTATAGTGCTTGCTTCACAATCTCAAGGCCTTGGATTTAATCCCCAATACTGAAGGGATAGAGCAGATACCTAAGTGGTAGATAAATCTACATCTGTAACCAAAAAAGCAGAGTTCTGGATACCTGTCACCAAAGAAGTCAATGAACAGGAATTGTATATTGAAGTTAGGCTTTTTCATAGGGCCAATGACTTGAGAAGGTGACTGGTCAACAACCAAAAACAAACAAATAAATAAAATAGCAACCTTCCTTCTATATCCAGCGAGTCATATTTAAAGGGGTAAAGGTCAGTACAGGGAACAAAGACAGGCAATCATTCCAGAGTGCAGTCATGTCCGAATTCCTCAGGTGGCCAGCCACACTTCTGAGGCTTGCAATGTCTGTGTCTCTCTCATTATCATCCCCTGAACTTCCAGTCTGTGGCAGGGCTTGGAACATCGAGTCCAGTGAGTGTCTGTCAGTATCAAGGCATCATAGCTGTACTCCTCCAGGAGTATCTGTGCTTGAGCATTAACTCTAAATAACAAAACATTCCCAGTGGGTGTGTGCTAAATTATTAATGAAATGCACATGCAGATTCCATTCTGCAACATGGAACCAAAAAGTGGCTGTACCCACCCCTGACCTCCATCATATCTATATCTATACGGTAGGAGGAAATGAGTTTTCATTTTTAGAGCTTTACATGAATTTCAAAAAAAAAACCGGGCTGGAGAGATGGTTTAGCAGTTGAGGAGCTTGCCAGTGAAGTCTAAGAACTCATGTTAGACTCCCCAGATCCCACATAAGCCAGATGCACAGTGAAGCAACAATGCAACGTCATGTACAGGCATAAGGGGGTGCACGTGTCTAGAGTTTATTCGCAGCAGCTGAAGGTCCTGGTGCCTCCATTCTTTCCCTCTAAAAATAAAATATAAAAAACGGAAGGAAGGAAGAAAGGAAGGAAGGAATGAAGGAGGGAAGAAAGGAGAAAGAAAGAAAGAAAGAAAGAAAGAAAGAAAGAAAGAAAGAAAGAAAGGAAGGAAGGAAGGAAGGAAGGAAGGAAGGAAGGAAGGAAGGAAGGAAGGAAGGAAGGAAGGAAGGAAGGAAGGAAAGAAGGAAAGAAGGAAAGAAGGAAAGAAGGAAAGAAAGAAAGAAAGAAAGAAAGAAAGAAAGAAAGAAAGAAAGAAAGAAAGAAAGAAAGAAAATGGTGGCCATTGATGGCATCACCACTACTGCAATCCCTGCCTCAAAATCCAGAGTGTGAAGGAAGACGCACAGATTCAGCCACTGTGGCTCCTGCTCTGAGCTCCATGATTCCTTGCCTCAGGCTCCTCATACTTCCAGTGTTTTCTTTCATGCCTGTCCCTACCTTAAAATCATTGGTGCTTCCACCACAAAATTACATGCGATTCTAACCTAATCTACGCTTTAGCTTGTCTCCAAGATGAACTCAATTCAAATATTCAAATTTTTCCAATCAAATATTGCAGCCACCACCTTCATTCCTCATATAAAATTAACTCTGGAGCGTATCTCACGATTCCTTTGCACAGAAGGCACTCGGAAGGGTACCGTGTCAGTTACTTACTCATCACTATGACCACAATCAGTTTAAGGAAAGCCAGGGTGTATGTTCACCTTGCTGTTGGAGAACAAGTCTACCATGGTACGGGAAGCAAGGCAGGAGCAGACAGCTGACATCACGTCTTCTCAGGAGCATGAAGGAGGCAGGAATTGTGAGCAGGGTGTGGCAAATGGGACTGGGCTTTACACTGGCAGGTTCATCCCCCAGTGACACACTTCCTACACGAAGACTCCATCGCCCGTAGGCGTCACAACCTTCCTGAGCAGTGCCACCAACTGGGGAATAAATATCCAGATAAATGAGGTTGTGGGGGTCATTTTACCCTTCATACTGCTACAAGAAGCACCGTAGATATTTTTTAGTTCTACAACCATTGTCATGATTTCTATTGGGCACCAACTTGACAGAATCGCTTAGAAAGCGAGCCTCTGGGCATGTCTGTGAGGGTTGGCCTTGATAAGTTAATTAAGATAGGAAGACCCACCATCGTTGTGGGCAGCACCATTCCCTGGGCTGATGTCCTGGACAGGATTAAGAAGATGAGAGCTCCTGAACAGAAGCTTTCACCGCCTTCTTCCCTTCAGCTAATATTTCCAGGTATTCTGTCACGGGAACAAGAATGGTAACTAATGCATCTATACTTTCAATTATAAGCCCCAGATTTTCTGCTGTCTGTGATGTAAGGCATTCAAGCTGCATACCAAATTTTCAGTCTGAGGTTAATGTGGTTTTGCCACAAACGGTATAATAATCTCCTGCTTGTAAAATAGAAGTTCTGTTTGCCTCCTTCCAGTGCTATTTGTGGACATATTTTGTTGTTGTTTTGGTTTTCCTATGTTATTTAAGGAGAGGAAAGACCATGGAGAAATTTTAGTTTCTGTTGGGTAAATTTCCACTCTAGGACCTCAATAGGCAGCCAAGAGCATGACTGGAGCCCCGGAATGCAATTCTGTCTAAATGTGGCTTGAAATAGCACACTTATTTCCACTAAATTTACTTCTAATGCATCCAATTGAATGATCATTTATGCATAATCCCCATATACACAAAAGCATCTGAGATCTAAACCCAAGATCTAAATGTGAATTCCATTTTTCTTTCTTACATTTCCTGATTCTTAGTGCCGAGGGTCAAGTTTTAATCATCATATCCCATAATCTTAAGACATGCATGGATGATATTAACTGTCTGATATTGGGCTTGTCCCAAAGCAGACTCTGAGACAAATACTTGAAAATAGTCAGTTTACTGGAAAACATAAGAAAGGGGAGATAAAAGCCAGAGAGACAAGGGGAGGCAAGTCCAACAGTGAGGGTCATATCAGAAAGCTGCTCCTGGGAACCTCCTGTGGAATAACCCTAGCAATGATGCAAGATGTGCACTTCAGTGTAGTCTGGAGAAAGACAGACACTGGCGTACACTGTTCCTCCCATTCAGCTGCGTGCAGCCAGCCACAGTCTGAGAACAGTAAATGGAAAATTCCAGAAACAAAGAATTCAAACGTTTCAATGAAATTTTATTATAGCATGCTATGCTTGCTCTGTTTGGTTGTTAGTTGGTATTAATCTCTTACTCTATGATGTGGTTTGAATCTGACATGTCCACCTAAAGGCTTGTGCTTTGTACACTTGGTCCTCACTTTGTTCGGTTATTCTGAAGACTGCTCCGGACCCTTTGGAGGGGAGGACAGGACCAGATGGTTGAAATCAGTCATTGGGAGTTACACCCATCTCTGATTCTAGTCCAGCTCTTGGCTTCCTGGTCCCTGAGGATGAAACAGCTGCCTTACTCCCAGTCATCCGTAGAACTCTCCCCACACATCTTTCCATGATGGACTAGAATGCCCTAAAACTATGAGCCCAAACCAATCTTTCCTTCCTCAAATTGTTTTTGTCAGAGACAAGGAAAGTGATGAATATGCGGTGCCTAGTTAATAAACATTTTCACGGGAGTAGCTGCGTGGGAAAGTGTAACCTATATAGGATTTGGTGCTATCTGTGGGAAGCAGGGAGGATTTCAGTGTTTTTATTCTTGTAGTTGCCTAGTAGCAAGATAAAAACTGCCAGGGGAGACTTATGTTAATTCCCAGCCCCTACTATCATCACTTGGGCGTGATCTTAGATTCCAGCACTCCAGGGCATCCTGCCAACCATGGTGTGGGATACTCATCTTCAGAATACACAGGGCTATGAGCAAGTACGAAGGACAATGTGGGCACTGCCACCCATCTCAGCTATCACCAAGGGCAAAACTAAGAGTCTTCACTCACAGTCCATACTGATGTCCACGTTTATATCAAGTCCCAAACTAAAAATGAACACACAACGCCCCCGAAAGAAATTTCCAGGTCTGGATAGTTTCATTCAGATTTCTACCAAACTCAAACCTCATCAAAACAGAGATCCAAGCCGGGCATGGTGGCGCACGCCTTTAATCCCAGCACTTGGGAGGCAGAGGTAGGAGGATGGCCCGTGAGTTTGGGGCCACCCTGAGACTACATAGTGAATTCCAGGTCAAGCTGGACTAGAGAGAGACCCTTCCAAAAAAAAAAAAAAATAGAGAGAGGAGAGAGAGAGACCCTGTGGGTAAAGAGAAGACAACACTAAACCAGTTCTCTAACTTGCCCACCAAGATTTAGGTAACACTAGGGAAGAAGACAGGGAAAGACTGTATGACACCCAGTGTGTGTGGGAATAGCCTGCGGCACCTTCTCCCCCACCCCCCATGCAGAGATTGGCTGAGGCCTTCAGGACCCCAAAATGAATACCAGTAACCGCACCAGGTAGGACCCTAAACAGAATGGGGATGGAGGGGTAACGTAGGAATACAACTTTCATATTTAAAAAAAAATCAATAAATAAGTTAAAAAGAAATTATGCAAAATATTTGAAATATTAACAATAGTTTTATATAATATCATACAGAAAAGAGGAGTGAGAACACTCCTTGGGATCCTAACATCAAACTAGGCAAAGAATATGACAATGAAAACAATACAAACCAAATATCTCTACAGAAGTTACATTTAAGAATCCTCAAGATCGGTTTCTGCATCCTCCAGGAAGGACGTTGGTGTTGGGGACATTTATCACCATGGCTTCCTGTGCTTTGGCAAAACCTCAGATGCGAGGTCTTCTGGCCAGGCGTCTGCGGTTTCATATCGTTGGAGCATTCTTTGTCGCCGTGGGAGTTGCATGTGCCTGTAAGTTTGGTGTGGCTGAACAAAGAAAGGAAGCATATGCAGATTTCTACAGGAATGATGATTCCATGAAAGATTTTGAGGAGATGAGGAGAGCTGGTATCTTCCAGAGTACAAAATGATTTCGGAATATAAAGAGTTTCTTTGCATTGAATTCCATAGAAGTTTCATCACTGACCTGTGTTCCTGAACTGTGAATATGTGGGTTAAGGAATTGTTTCTCTCAATAAATAAAAATTACTATGCATAAAAAAGAATCCTCAAAAATGAAGGGCAAAAGATATCTACATAAAAGAGGAGATGCTGTGAAAGAAGTAGAGGTTCAGAGAAAAAGGAGTAGAGAAGAGGGAAGGAGGGTGGTGGTAACGGATGATATAAATGTTTTTAATAAAAAAAGATTTTATTTATTTATTTATAAACATCTTCAAAAATGCTAGGAAACCAAGTGTTATAACGAGTAACACGGAAGTTTTGGGTGGAGTATCCCCCAGATGCATAAGACTGCCGCAACATTTGAAATTATCTAATGTAATTAGTCATTTCCATAGGCAATCCAGAAAATCATATATCCATATCAACTGATGCAGAGAAAGTATTTGGCAAAATATAAGGGCTGGAGAGATGGCTCAACAGTTGGGGCACTTGCCTGCAAAGTTAAAGGACCCAAGTTCAATTCCCCAGTACCCACAGAAGCCAGATGCATAACAGGATGAACAGATCTGAAGTTTGTTTACAGTGGCTAGAGGCCCTGGCATGCCCATTCTCTCTGTCTCTCTCTCCATATTTCTCTCAAATAAATAAATAAATAAATATAAAATATTGAAAAAATGTAAGTTCAACCCATGACAAAAACCCTCAGCAAGCATGGAATCAAAGAGAATTACCTCACCTTGATAACGAGATAGTCATAGACCCTACAGCAAGCCTCAGACTTAATAATGAAAGGCTGTTTTCCCCAAAGGTCAGGACCAAGACATAATTGCCTTATCTTTTATTCAAAATAGGACCATAAGTTGGAATCTCTGCAGTAAGGAAATAAAAAATAAATAAACCTAAGGTCATGTGAAATATAAATAAATAAGTCTGTCCCTATTTTTTTTTTTTTTTTTGGTTTTTCGAGGTAGGGTCTCACTCTGGTCCAGGCTGACCTGGAATTAACTCTGTAGTCTCAGGGTGGCCTCGAACTCTAGGAGATCCTCCTACCTCTGCCTCCCAAGTGCTGGGATTAAAGGCGTGCGCCACCACGCCCGGCTTTGTCCCTATTCTTAACAATATATGATAATGTAGAAATATATATATACATTTATCCTCCCAAATGTTAGTACCAATAAATGAACTCAGCAATGTTTCCAAATATAAGGTCAACAGGAAAATAAATCATCACATTTTTTGTACACTAATAATAAAGCTATAGAAAGAAATTTAAATACCATACCATTTATATTCATCCCTCTGCATATGAAACACTTAAGTGTATACTTTAAAAAGTGTCTAATTTCCGTCATCTGAATTGCATGAAACTCTGTTTAAAGCCAAAGAACAGGGACTGGAGGGATCGCTAAGTGGTTGGGGGTGTTTGTTTGCAAAGCCAATGGCCTGGGTCTGATTTCCCAGCATCCACATGAAGCCAAATACACAAAGTGGCACATGCATCTGGAGTCCATTTGTGATTTTATTTTGGCATCAATGTATACATTGACTCTGTGCATCTTCTATAGGTTAAGCCTAAAATTCTTCTACAATATGCATAATCCTCCAATACCTTTATGATTTTCTTGGCATCTGCATTGTATCCATTTCTCTAAAATTGCTTATCAGTTTTGAAATGATCTCTACCTGTACTCTACTCATATTTTTTAAATTTATTTTTGTTCCATCTTATTTATTTAAGAGTGACAAAGAGAGAGAGAGAAAGAGGCAGAGAGAGAGAGAGAGAGAGAGAGAGAGAGCATGCCAGTGCTTCCAGCCACTGCATAAAACTTCAGACGTGCGCCCCCTTGTGCATCTGGCTAACATGAGTCCTGGGGAATTGAGCCTTGACTTGGGGTCCTTAGGCTTCACAGGCAAGCGTTTAACCACTAAGCCATCTCTCCATCCCTCTACTCATAATTTTTAACCCAACCCTTCATTGCTGCTGTCATTATCAGTTAAGAATAAGGCTATTTGGGGCTGGGGAGATGGCTTAGCGGTTAAGCGCTTGCCTGTGAAGCCTAAGGACCCCGGTTCGAGGCTCAGTTCCCCAGGTCCCACGTAAGCCAGATGCACAAGGGGGCGCACGCGTCTGGAGTTCGTTTGCAGAGGCTGGAAGCCCTGGCGCGCCCATTCTCTTTCTGTCCCTCTATCTGTCTTTCTCTCTGTGTCTGTCGCTCTCAAATAAATAAATAATTAAAAAAAAAAAAAGAATAAGGCTATTTTATCTTTCAACTGTTGTCTTTGTTTCTTCTCCATGAGTTTCTTTCACACATTTTAGAATTAGCATCAAGTAACAGTGACTAGGTACTTCATTGGTTCTTGCCCCAGTTGTAAAGTCAAGATAATATCTTGTATCTAAGGCTGGGAAACATATTCCCAGAACCCCCTTGAACACATGATTGTCAACAACAGTGTTTTACCTGTGACATGGATAGATCATAGTACTGACATACTATAGTGTTCCCACTCAGTGACTTCAGTAAGAACTTTTGTCATGAGTATTTCCAAATCCCCACAAGGAAAGTTTCCTCTTTTAGAGAGACTGAGAGTGACAGTGAGAGCAATAGAGAGAATTAGCACACCAGGGCCTCCAGCCATTGCAGTTAAACTCCAGACGCACCACCTGGGGTGCCTGTGCGAACTTGTGCTTGCCTTACCTTTGTGCATCTGGCTTACGTGGGACCTGGAGAGAGATTGAACATGGGTCCTTGGGCTTCACAGGCAAGCGCCCTAAGCACTAAGCCATCTCTTCAGCCCTCTACGAGGAAATTCTATAGCTCCTCTAACTTACCATGCTTAGGATCCATGCACCTTTTCATTATCAATTATGATTTTGATCAAATTGAAAAACAACAATTGGGAAATAAGAAGCCAGACTAGGGCTGGAGAGATGCCTTAGTGGTTAAGCAATTGCCTGTGAAACCTAAGGACCCCGGTTCGAGGCTCGGTTCCCCAGGTCCCACGTTAGCCAGATGCACAAGGGGGCACACGCGTCTGGAGTTCGTTTTCAGTGGCTAGAAGCCTGGACGTGCCCATTCTCTCTGTCTACCTGCTTATTTCTGTATATCTTTCTCTCTCAAATAAATAAAATATTTTTTTTTAAAAAATGAAGCCAGACTACTGTCATCCAGCACCAATTCAAGTCACACTGAAGCTACTCACCCTTTTGCTGAAATGCTGGCTGGGTATTAAATTCTGAGAGTAAATTCTAAGCATGATAAAAATATAAAGTCAGTCCCTCACTTGTTAATGTCCTCTGAGTTAAGTGGGGTTTGAAAATTGATGGAAACAAGTCATTCTCAATTCTTCTAAAGAACTGTGAATTTTACTCTCTTATCAGCTCCTGGGTGATGGAGATGCTGGCGTTGGCTGGACCACAGCTAAAATAGCTCTGCCTTACACTGAGCAGTTGGATGCGCCTCTGTTGAGTAGAACAACAGACAATGTGGGCACTGACACTCATCTAAGCCATCGTCCAGGGCTAAACTAGTACTTCTCGCTCACAGTCCATACATCAATCTCTACACTTATGTCACATTCCACACTGAAAATGAATATACAACTCCCACAAGTGAAATTTCCAGGCAAAGGTAGTTTCATTAAAAATTCAAAACAGGGCTGAACAGATAGCTTAGCGGTTAAGCGCTTGCCTGCGAAGCCTAAGGACCCCAGTTCGAGGCTCGATTCCCCAGGACCCACGTTAGCCAGATGCACAAGGGGCGCATGCATCTGGAGTTCGTTTGCAGTGGCTGGAGGCCCTGGCGTGTCCATTCTCTCCATTCTCTCTCTCTCTCTCTCTCTCTCTCTCTCTCTCTCTCTCTCTGTGTGTGTGTGTGTGTGTGTCTCTTTCTCTGTCACACTCAAATAAATAAATAAAAAATAATAACCTTCTTTAAAAAAAACTCATAAAAATTCAAAAAAAACTGAAACCTCATCAAAACAGAGATTCAGAGGCTGCAGAGAACTCAACACTAAATCAGATCTCTCACTTGCCCACCAAGGCTCAGGGAACATTGGGAAAGAAGGAGTGGAAAGATTTTAACTCCATCAAACAAGACTCTGAATATAAAGATAGAAGCTAGGCTTGGAGAGATGGCTTAGTGGTTAAGGCACTTGCCTATGAAGCCTAAAGGCCCAGGTTCAACTCCCCAGAACCCACATAAGCCAGATGCACATGGTGGTACATGCATCTGGAGTTCAATTACAGTGGCTACAGGCCCTGGCATGCTCCCTCTCTCTCTCTCTCTCTCTCTCTCTCCATCTCTCTGTAATAAGTAAATAAATTAAAATTAAATTTAAAAATATTTTAAGAGGTGGAAGTCATTGTTCTCCCTTGGTTTGTCACAAGCATAATTCAGAATACTGTCAGTGGGCTCTTGCCTGTGAAGCCTAAGGACCTGGGTTCAAGGCTCAATTCTCCAGGGCCCACGGTAGCCAGATGCACAAGGGGGCGCACGCGTCTGGAGTTCCTTTGCAGTGGCTGGAAGCCCTGGCATGCCCATTCTCTATTTATCTCTCTCTAACTGCCTCTTTCTCTCTGTCTGTTGCTCTCAAATAAATAAATAAAAATAAAACAAAAAATTAAAAAAAGAAGAATACTGTCAGTGAAGAAATAAGTGTAAGAAATGCCCAAGCTACAGAGATGTTGTAGCTGTTAAGGCACTTGCCTTCGAAGCCTAGTGACCCAGGTTCAATTCCCCAGTACCCATGTAAAACCAGATGCACAGTGGTGCATGCATCTGGAGTTCCATTGCAGTGGCTGGAGGCCCTGAGGCCTGTTCTCTCTCCATATAAGTAAAATAAAATAAAATAAATATTTTTAAAAAAGGAATGCAGGTGCGGTGATGCATACCTATAACCCCAACACTGGAGATATTAAATCATGAGGATTTCTAGAAGTTCAAGAATATATTGGTTACATAGAGAGTTACAAACCAGGCCTGGCTACAGAGTAATACCCTGCCTCAAAAAACAAAAATGACATAAGATGTATAGGAAGAGGAAAATAATTTCAACCAATGGAATAAATAATTAGGAAAATGGGTGGAAAAAATAGCTTAGACTTTCTTGAGGGAAAGTCATGCAGGAAAATCTGACTAAACCCAGATGTGGACTTTTGGTTACTCCTTGGCCCTGGGCTAACAGAATGTAAAACAAGGAATGTATTTGTCATCCACACTGATAATGCAATAACAAGAGAAATGTTTTTCTAACTATGTCAGACATTTGTAAAGATGGAGAATTTTTTCAGTATTAAATTTCATTATTAAATATTGTATTTGTTCTTAACATTAATTTGAAGCATATGTCCATTCTAAAGGTCATTCAAAATGTTCTCCACTCCTTACTTTCATGTAAAATCATTAATAGACATGTGTGGTGAGAGCCATCTTTTAATGTCACAGTTAAAGAGTACCAACCACATGATTACACATACATTTATCATGAATGTTTCCCTATCTCTTCTATATTCAGTGGCATAAATATATACATTTTTGTTTCTACCACTACAAACAAACACATGGCAGTATGCTGCAGTATATTTTTTCACTCCTAAACCATAGGTGGCATTGATTGTCCACTTGACAGAATCATGAATCACCTAAGAGGTAAATCTCCGGAGCATGCCAGTGAGGGGCTCTCTAGACTAAGTGAGTTGAAGCAGGAAGATCCACTTCTGCAGGGTGGTTCACATTGCTAGAAATCACCTGACCAAGAGCAGCCCTTGGGGGAAAAAAGGAGGGTTATTTTGGCTTACAGACTCAAGGGGAAGCTCCACAATCGCAGGAGAAAAGGAGAAAACCGATGGGATGAGCAGAGGGTGGACATCACCCCCTGGCCAACATAAGGTGGACAAGAGCAACAGTAAAGTGTGCAAAACATTGGCAAGGGGACACTGGCGATAATAGCTATAAGCCCACCCCCAGCAATGCACTGCCTCCGGGAGGCACCAATTCCCCAATCTCTATCAGCTGGGAACCTAGCATTCAGAACACCTAAATTTATGGGGGACACCTGATCCAAACCACCACATCCACCCTAACTGTGGGCGTGACCATTCCACAGACTCTGAACCTGGACTGAATTCTAGGTGTGGGATTTATTTATTTATTTATTTATTATTTATTTTGGATTTTTTAGCTAAGCTTTCGCTGTAGCCCAGGCTGACCTGGAATTCACTATGTAGTCCCACGGTGGCCTTGAACTCTTTGTGATCTTCCTACATCTGCCTCCCGAGTGCTGGGATTATAGGCGTGCACCACCACGCTCGGCTTCGGTGTGAAATTTAAACACAGGCCAAGATGTATCAACTATGGAAACACAGACTATTGGCCAAAGTGGAGGACAGAAGAATTCAGACGCAAGCTTGCTTTGCATTCAAGATGAGTGAAAAGATGTTTAAGGAGAGAAGGGAGCATGAGACAGAACTTCAGAGTCTCCTCCAGGGCAGCCTGACACAAGAAGGCTGCCACAATAAAAATAATAAAAAGAAAAAGAAAAGAAAAGAAAAGAAAAGAAAAGAAAAGAAAAGAAAAGAAAAGAAAAGAAAAGAAAAGAAAAGAAAAGAAAAGAAAAGAAAAAAGAAGGCTGCCGGAAGTTCACTAAGCCCCAGTGCCTTCCTGAGAAGATGCTCAGTCACCATTGATAAGTCAGCACCACCTCTCAGACATCAGTCTGCCCATGTTGATCTTCTCAGTTCTCTGACATCTTCCTGTCCCCTTCAGGACATACACAAGCACCAGCTAATGGTGCAAGAATGTATTAATTACCTCGCTTGTCCCTGAAACAAAATGACTGACACGAAGCAGCTCAAAGGGCTCGGGGAGGAGTTTAGTTCAGCTTACAGTTCCACTGTGGTGGCCACGGCACGGCGGCAGAATCTTGAGGCCTTGAGGCGTCTGATCACATGGCTTCTGCAGTCAGGAACCGGAGAGAGATGAATGCTGGAGCTCAGCTAATTTTACCTCTTTTTATTCAGCCCAGACCCCCAAACCATAAAACAGTGCTGGCCGCAGGTAGAGAAGGTCTGCCTGCCTCACTTCACTTAACCTGGAACCTCCCTTACAAACATGCTCAGAGCTTTGTCTCCTGTCAAGCTGATAAGATAAACAATCTATCATGGTGATTGTGCAATGCATTTCCAAACACCACACCAAGATCTGCTCCTCACCATTCTCCATCTTGTCAAATGTCTCCAGAGGCCCGCGTGGATGGTGCAGACGCCCAGGCCTCTTTAGCTCTGTTTCCTAGCTGGTTTTCAGATGCCAGCAGCTGACGGTGCATTTCTCCAAGAATTCACCCCTTTCTGTGTTTCATCTTAAACTGTCCTTATTTCACCCTCCTCACTGATCCCTCCAACTGCAGAAAGTTGCTTTCTTCTTCTGAAGTTGAAATATGTCTGGTTTTTACTCTGACAGGTGCCCCCATGCCTCCATTCTCTTTCTTTTGCCTTCAGTGTCACATTTTTCACCTCTAACAAACTCCATTATTTTCCATGGAAAGAATGTTCCCTTACTGTTCCTCAGTGCCAGTCCATCATCCTCAGCCTACAGGGTGAGTGGGTCTTCCCATGTCAATTAACTTCATCTGAGTGCCTCACAGACATAATTTCTACCATCATTCATGCACATAAATGTTATATATTGTGTTCCACATTCTGCTAAAAGACTGGAAATGTCAGAGAAACAATATGAATAACACAAAGATGAACAAGATAACTTCAGAAGATGATAAATCCTTTGAAGAAAATAAGGCATGAGAATATCAGACTGGGCCAGTGAAAATGGTCTAGGCTGGATTTGAGCAAACTGACTGAAGAGCAGGCATCTGGCCTGACCCCTGACTGAAGGAAAGCAGCCCAAGTTGTAGATATTTGGATGAAAGATGCTCTGAGAAGAACATGTGCATATTTATATAATTTCTATAATCTCTTTTATTTTGATCATGAATTCCCCATATTTCCTCTTAAAGAACATCCTTTTCTTCCTTGTCCTCTTAATGTGTCTCCATGGTAACTTAAGACAAAGATCAGTCTGGTTTATATCATCTTGGAATTTGTCTTATTTATACTGCCCATGGGATGCCCATGGGAATGGGGTTATGTATGTCACTGGCTGGGGTACAAATGGATGTTGTAAACAAGACTGTATGAGAACTATGAAACCCCCTCTAACTCCAAAATTGATAATAACTTGACAACTACATCCTCCCCGAATTCCCAATAATGAAAATTTATATGATTGGAGAGAGAAATGAAGGACCTTTACAGGAAAGAAAAATCTGTCTAAACTGCGTCTTCACTCTGTTACCCCCAGAGACACCCTTCTGTTCTTGCCTTTCAAGACAGCGATATCTTATAATATGTAATCCATAAGTAACTGAAAGGGCCAATTTACTTCTTATCTAGAAAGAATGATATTCCTGTGTCTACTATCATCTTTCCAGCTTCAATAGACTAAATGTTATCTTTAAAATGCATTGATTTTACCTTTTACCAGGAGGAAAGTAAAGGCAATTAGTTAATGACAAAGAAATCTTGCAGGAAAATGCTGGAGTCTGGAGCATCTATCTCCAAGAAACATGAACTGAAAGATCATAGAGTTTTCCTCTTGGCCTGCTTATTAAGGTATAGCCTCAAGTAACCTCACAGGGTCCTCATTAATCCTTTAGCTTCTTTTTTTTTTTTCTCATTCACACTACTCAAATTTAACCCCTAAACATCATTGGTGACAAGATCTCTTTCATTAGCAATGACAAATAAGCATCAGACAGTCCTGTCAGCAATAGCATTTGGCCATGTTTGAAGGTTGGTCAGCCAACAGTGAAATCATCCACTTCCCAGTTATGTTTCTCTTCATGTAGTAAGTCACATGACCCATTATTTCTTATCCCCAAGTCTTTCATTGATGTTACTCTTGATGATTTTTTATCACCCCATGACCATGATACTACATTTTTTTTTCTCTCTGTATCTCACTATGGGTGGAGTAAATTCTAATTTCCATGGGAATGGCCTCAAAGCCTTTACACACAGCCTACAGATTTTCATTTTATTTATTTTTGTTGTGCAGATGCATGTGTCAGGTGAGTTTACGTGAGTGACTATGTTTGTGTGACTGTATATGTGTGGGAACAGGTGTATGTAGAGATACACTCTGTACCTTCCTTTTTTGAGACTGGTTTTACACTGAGGCTAACACTTGAAAAGCTAGAAAAATGAGCCCCAAGGTACTCCTGTCTCTGCATCCCCAGTATTGGGATTATATGTACCTGCAGCCATGCCCAGCTTTTGGTGGCTGCTGGTGACCTGAACTCCTTTCCTCATGCTTGCAGGCAAGAAATTTAACCACCGAGCTAACTCCCCAGTACTCCTCACCCTGGCTATTTTCAACTCCATATTAACAAATTTTTCTGACATTTTGTCATGTATAAATCTTTTTTCACATGTATATGTGGGGGGAAGGTATGTGTTTGTGTGTATATGTCTATTCCTATGCATGTATGTTCGTGTGTGTGTGTGAGTGTGTAATGTACATGCATGTGGAGTCTACCCAGTGGTCAATAGTGGGGTCTTCTGCAATGACCCTAAACATTTTACTTGCACTTTATATATTCTTAATCTTGTTACTTAAACTCCCAGACTGGTCAAAACACCACCATTTTGGCTGGAGAAATGGCTTAGCAGTTGTGATGGTTAAGGTGCTGTCAACTTGATCTGTTTAGTAATCCACAGAAATCTCTTTCAGGTGGGTCTCTGAGGTTGCTTCCAGGAAGGATTAACTGAAGGAGGAAGTCCTTCCCCCAGGGTGAGCTCTTTCTCCAGAGTGGGCAGCCCTTCTCAGAGGGGGACTTTATATAAGGAAGCTCTGGGTGAAAAGAGTCCCTTCCTTCCTTCCACTTGGCTGCCAGAGCTGCTTTCTGCCTTCCAGTGGATTGAAGACCAGCACGGGCTGAAGACCAGTGTCAACTGAAGACCCGCATGGATGGAAACCCAGGAGCTCCTCAGGAAGCCTGCAGGCCTTCAGTGCCAGATGGGGACTGCTGAGACATCTGGCCACAAGGACTGAGCAGCTACCAGGTTCCTTGACTCTCAGGCCTGCGACTGCTATTGGACTACCATAAGCTAATCCAATAAATTCCCTTTTTAATATAATTCATTCCAGTAGTTCTGTTCCTCTAGAGAGCACTGACTAATACAGCAGTGAAAGTGCTTGCCTACAAAGCCAAAGGACCCAGTTTTTATTCCCCAGGACCCATGTAAGCCAGGTGCACAAGGCGGCACATGCACCTAGAGTTCATATGCAGTGGCTGAAGGCCCTGACATGTCAATTCTCTTTCTCTCTCTCTCTCTCTCTCTCTCTCTCTCTCTCTCTCTCTCTCTCTAATATATGAAATAAATGGAAGAAAAAAAAAAAAACACCAGCATTCATGTGAAATAAATGCACTGGTTCAAAGCTTGCTATCCCACACTTGGGTTTCTAATATCCCCCTTTCCTTAAGAGAACTCGTGTCATTTGCTCTCCTCTGTACTTCAGTGAGTGCTTCTGTTTGATTCTCAAATATGTAACTATCTCCCCTACCCTCATCTTCTAGAACTCAAGTACTGTTTTATCTCTTTTCTTAGAAGGATAATTTCTAATAGTCTCTTGATAACACCTCCAACTAGCTCAGTTCTTTCAGCTCCCTATGTAGGAACATGCACCACTTTTAACAAAAAAAAAAATTGATCTTTAACTAGTAAGTATACATATTTTTTTCACGTGTTTATGAGTGGAGGGTGGGTATGCATTCATATGTCCATGCCTATGCCTATACATGTGTTCATGTGTGTGTGTATGCACATGCATATGGAGGCTGGTTGGTGGTAGAAACTGGGGTTTTCATCAATTGCACCCCACCTTATTCTTGGAGACAGGTTCTCCCAATCTACCTGAAGTTTACTCATTTTGCTGGACTAGCTAGCCGGTAAGACCCAGGGATTCTTCCCCAGATTATATAGGTGTATGACACCTCACATGCCTTTTTTTGTGTTTAACTTTTATTTATTTTTCAAGTTTTGACACTTACGTACTTGCACATAGAGTGTTCTGATCTTATTCCCCCTACTTTCCTTATCTTACCCCTCCCTCTCCCATCAAACTCTTCTTCTCCCTTGGTCTCCATCTCACGCGATGGCTGCTGGAGATTCGAACTGCGCAGCAAGCACTTTACCAGCTGAGACATCTTCCCAGGCCCTGAGCCTGGCCTTTTATCTTCAACTCAAAGACCACCGCACACTGGCACATACCATTCCCTCCATGGAACCAACACTTTCCCAGTCTTTCAAATGCACAATTCATCTTGAAATGCCCCCCTTCTTTCACCTGTTATTCCCATTCAATTAGACGAATTCTATTTTTTTTTTCTGTCCCCAGGTGTGTATCTTTTTTCCCCACTTCTAGCTATGAAAATCCTATATACTGGTGTCATATTCTTATCATTCCAATGTAGCCTTCTTGATAACAGATGCCAGAATATGGTTTATTCTAAACACAAATGCTCATTGTTCCCTGCATTTAGCATTACATAAGACAGTCAGTAAATCAACCCAGTGAAATGAAAACTAGGGACTCCTACCTCATTCTCTCTTCAGTACCACTTATGAAAGAGACACCCAACAAGTTATAACTCATTTGCTTAATAGTAAAGCCTGTAGTTTTAGGTGCATTGAGCCCCAACCGCATAGGCTGTAGCTTCTCTAACTGTTCAGCAGAAAGTAACTCAATGAAACTCAAAACCAACAGGGGATTTGGATCATAAGGGTGCCATGAACACCTCCTAAAACAACATAGTGTGATCAACTCATTTAATTTAAGCAGATTATTTGATGCAATCTCCAGGAGTCAGGAGGCCTCTGGCATGTATACAGCCATGTCATGCTAAATACACATCTTCTGGGAAAGCAGACACCTGAGGCCTCATCTTGTGATATTCATAGACATCTATTCTTTGTAGTACTGAGGATTGAACTCAAGGCCTTCCAACTGCCAATTGTTTGATCACTAAATGGCATACCTCGGGCTGGAGAAATGGCTTAGTGGTTAAGCTCTTGCCCGTGAAGCCTAAGGACCCCACTAGGAGGCTCAATTCCCCAGACCCACGTTAGATGCACAAGGGGGCGCAGGTGTCTGGAGTTCGTTTGCAGTGGCTGGAGGCCCTGGCGTGCCCATTATCTTTCTCTCTATCTCTCTCTCTCTCTCTCTGCCTCTATCTCTCTCTGCCTCTTTCTCTCTCTGGCTGTTGCTCTCCAATAAATAAATAAAAATAACAACAAAAAAAAAAAATTAAATGGCATACCTCACCTGGGACATCGTGGGTTTCAATACGTCTACAGGAAAACTCAGTGTCAGCTGTCCACGTTCCTGCTTTTGTGGGCCAAATCTCATGAAAGTAAGTCTGAAAAACAACAACAACAAAAACAAACAAACAAAAATAAAGAAAGTAAATCTGACTGGGGGGGCAGAAAGTAGCACTGGAGCTTTAAAGAAGCCAGAAAAGGTAATTTTGGCTGGTCAGGATCTCAGTGCACTGAGATAGGCTGAAGAAGGTTCATGGGTTTGTTGTTGAAATCGAGTCAGTCCACTTTCCTCACCACCAATATTTATGAAGGATATGCAATGTGTCTTTCTAATCCTAAAATTAGTAGTCTCATAACTGAAAAATGATACAGTGGTAAAAGTATAAAGAAGAAAGTTTACAAACCTCTAATTATATTGAGAACCTTTTAATGTATATATTTTTCCATCTCTGGATTATTGGAGAACTTTGGCATCAAGGGATCATAAGTGATTTGATATTTTCTAAGAACTTTTCTATCATGAGATTTGTGATTGAGATGGAAAAACAATTTTGGTGCCCCTTACTAGTCAATCTCCATCATGCTTCAAAATGTCACTTAGCAGAAAATTCTAATTTTCAATTCATCTGAGTTTCCAGATGTAACCATAACCAGATATAACAATAACCAGATGGTTATCTGCAGTGGTTCTTTTGTAGACTAAAATTCTTAAACTTCTTTTGTTTAGCTTTGCAAAGTGCTGCGAAATAAAGTATATTAAGTGACCTAGGCACTATAATATAATTAATAATTTTTTTGTTTATTTTAATTTATTTATTTGAGGCTGACAGAGAGAGAGAAAGAGGCAGATAAAGAGAGAGAGAATGGGCGCACCAGGGCCTCCAGCTGCTGCAAACTAACTCCAGACACATGTGCCCCCTTGTGCCTCTGGCTAAGGTAGGTCCTGGGGAATGGAGCCTCTAACTGGGGTCTGTAGGCTTCACAGGCAAGCACTTAACCGCTAAGTCATCTCTCCAGCCCTATAATATAATTAAATAAGCATATATAGAGAGAATGTGTTTTGAAAAGTTAATATACTTAAGTGCTGCCTAAAGGAGAATTGCTGTTTGTGATGTATACCTGTTATGCCCAACACTCAGGAGGTAGAAGGAAGAGTTTCAGAAGTTCAAGGTCATCTTCAAGAGCATTGAGAATTAGAAGCTAACCTGGGTAACATGAGATCCTGTCTTAAAAAAATTAAAACAAAATAAAATTATAAAAAACAGAGTTTAAATACACCATAACCAAATGCAATCTCCTGTTCTCTTGACATCCTTAACCGTGCAAATATATTTTTAAGCAGCACCTTTTTTTCCACTAATATAAATGACAAGGTAAAGAACACATTTGAAGAAGCTGACATGAATAAATGTCTGTGCATAATTGATACTCCATTATTCTATCACAACTAATGTGAGCACTGCACTCTTGTGTACATTTGAAGGAGAGAGACATTGAAGCTTTCCTGAGGTTTCCCTTCCGCACACATATAGCCTATGACATTTGCCTTTAAAAAAACATCTCTGTGGCCTTTCTCAGAAACTGAAATGCTTTTCCCAGCATCACCAAAGCAGCTTAGATGCCCAATATAGAGAAGCAGTAAGGATAATGAAGAATTATGACCTCCAAAATTCAAAGGTTAGAGTTCCTAGGTTAGGTACCTGGCCACGTGCTTACATGTAGGGATAGGGTTTTAGATGAGGAATTTAAAGTGAGGTGTTATGGGTAGTCCTGAGTGCAATCTGAATGGTGTTCTTAGAGGTGTGTACTAGGTCACGCTAAGATACATTGGGAATAATAGTCAGGGTTCTCTGGAGGAAGAGAATGAATTGGCATTAAATAGGAATTTTGGCTGGTGAGATGGCTTAGCAGCTAAGGCGCTTGCCTGCGAAGCTAAGGACCCATGTTCAAGTCTCCAGGTCCCGTGTAAGCCAGACACACAAGGTGCCATAAGTGCACAAGGTCACAAATGCACACAAGGTAGCACACGCATATGGAGTTCAATTGCAGTGGCTGGAGGCCCTCGCACACCAATTTTCTCTCTCTCCCTCTCTCTCTATCTCTCTCTCACACACACACAGGCCAATCTGTTGGGCTTGCTTCCAAAAACAAAAAGAAACAAAGAAAAGAAAGAGAAATGTATTGGATTAGTTTGCAGCAGTCCAACATTGGCTGTTTGCTGGCCAGAGAATCAAGGAACCCAGTGGCTGCTCCATCCACAGTGGCTGGGGTCCTCAGCAGGCCCAATCCAGCGCTGAAGGCTCCCTGGAGAGCCGCTGGTCTTCAGTCCACCATGGCGGGAGGCTGAGGAACCTTGATTCCAGTGCCAGCAAGGAGAGCTGAGGAGGACACATGCGCATGTGAATGGAGGAGCGAGCTCACCAGCGAGCTCACGGGCAGCCAGGTGGGAATGAGGAGCTATTTCCCCTCAAAGCTTCCTCACATAAAGCCCACCACCTAAGCCGGGCGTGGTGGCGCACGCCTTTAATCCCAGCACTCGGGAGACAGAGGTAGGAGGATCGCTGTGAGTTCGAGGCCACCCTGAGTCTTCATAGTGAATTCCAGGTCAGCCTGGGCTAGAGTGAGACCCTACCTCGAAAGAAAAAAAAAAAAAAAGCCCACCACCGAGAGTGCGGCCCAACCCGGAGGAAGGACTTTCTTCAGTCAGTCCTTCCTAGAAGCAACTGCAGAGGAACGTGTGTGGATTCTGAATCTCATCACGTTGACCACAGAACTTAACTGTCGCATGGGAAGTCACCAGACACAGAGAAGAGCTGCATAATGGTGCACAAAATCAATTCAGTGGCTGTAACTGAAGTGTGGGCCAAACCATAGGAATTTGTGTCACACAGCTCTTGAGGACATGGCCGAGGCATTGGTAGATCTGGAGTCTAGTGAGAGCCTTTTCCTGGTTTGGAGATGGCCACTGTGCCCTCACATCACCGAGAGAGATTGGTGGTCTTTTTTGTGTGTCTTCTCAGATGTAAACTAACTCCTTTCATGAGGACTCTATGCTTATGACCCCTCAGAGACTCCACCTCCACTCACGAGAGCTCCACACTCATGAACCAATATGTCTCCAAGACCCCTCCCCACATTCACACAAGGTCATATACCAGACTTGGCCTTCAGCCCATGAATTTTGCAAGGACAGATGCATCTGGCCTGTTGCCAAGATCAGCTGCCTCTCAGAGAGCTCTTGGAAGAAACAAAGTTTGCCCCTATCTTGATCCAAGACTTCTAGCCTCCAGAACTGTGAGAAAGTGCATGTCACGCAGTGTGTGGCATCTTGTCATGAAAGCCTAGAGAAATAATGCAAGAAAGAGTGAAATTTGTTTTCAGTAAATACTTCTGAGGCTTCTTTTGGTGTCAGCAGGTGGATCCTCTTTGATGGCTAGGAAATGTTTGGGG
Organism: Jaculus jaculus; assembly: GCF_020740685.1. Taxonomy (NCBI): domain Eukaryota; kingdom Metazoa; phylum Chordata; class Mammalia; order Rodentia; family Dipodidae; genus Jaculus; species Jaculus jaculus. The sequence continues at coordinate 9,190,048 of NC_059118.1, forward strand.
ACATTTTAATTGACACACTGGGGAGAGGAGGGATTTGATTGTCAAGTAGAGCAGAAGTCTAGGCTGTTAAACCCCATGCCATGAGTGAGACAGCGTCAGCTGCGCAGTCTCCTTTCTCAGTAACCAAAAATTACTCACCCTAAATGCTAGCGGAGCTGAGATGAACGGATGGTGCTAAAGTGGTCTGAATGTGCCACACAGTTTTCTGAGGTGTGAGCGGGAAGCTTGGACTTTTCCTCTTGCTGGTCAGGCCCACAAAGTCGTTTCTTCAAGAGTTAGTTATCTATTTCCAGAAACTTTTGACAGTTGGCGAAGGCTTTCCTTAATGACCTCTTTCAGGCCAGTTAGCCTCCCTTGTAATGGCCACAGAATACGGGAGACACTAGCCTAAGGGAAACTATTGTTACTCCTGACCTCACCAAACACAGACGGCGGATCCTAATTCCAGATGTATCTCTGCTTCAAGATAAACAAATTGACTCATTACTTTTTTCCTACAATGTGAGTCGATTACAACAATTAATCACTGAAAAGACTTTTAAACATTTATTTAATAATAAATAGCTTTTGATAATGAGTTAGGCTGGGACTTGGGGCAGTGAATTTAGTTGAGTTCTTAATTTCACCATACATTAGTTATTTTTGCAAATGTGTGAGTAATATATGTAGGGTGTGTGTGAACAGTGTGTATTCATGTGTGTGTGTGTGTGCAGTTGTGCAAACCCCATAGGTGCGTGTGTGAAGACAAGAAAAGAACATTGGGTGCCCTGGTCTGTGGTAACTCCACATGGCTTCCTTGAGATCAAGTCTCTCAGTGAACATGGAACTTTCATTTTTTTGTTGTTTGTTTTCAGTGGGACTAGCCAATAAGCAAGATTAGAAACCCTCTCACCTCTGCTCACTATAGGATCGGGGTGTTGTGGCCATGAGCAGTTTTTTTTTTTGTTTTTTTTTACTTTGAAAATATGTTTATTGTAACTAATGAATATAAAATCTGACAGTTGATTTTAAATATTTTTTCAAAAAAAGGGTAAACCCATCCTATCCCACTCCCATGAGATATTAAGCAACTTGGACGGAGGAGCAAACACACTTACATAGGAAATTTTCACTCATCAGTTGGTCATAAAAGGCTCTAATACATTATATCCTAAGAAAAGGTTCATTAAACTAAGAAGCCAACACATCATTGACACTTCTGTA